>NC_091876.1:3479349-3793774 GCF_019399895.1 Cardiocondyla obscurior
GAAAGGCTTTACTCACCCCGGTGGCGTAATCGACGTATGATGAAGAGCGGAGATCATTGGTTTTCTAATGTCAGCTCCATTTTCCGAAGTGCTCCTTTCTAATCTCCTCTTTTCCAATTGGTCGTGCAATATCATCGCCTACAAAAGATTTCACATAAGAACGTAAACTATAATTTTTTTAATTCTACGTAAAAAGCGTATCAACATTATTGAACATTGTCGGTTTTAAACTTACATTAATGCACCGTGCATCCGTAATTTCAAAACATCGTTAGAACGTTTTATCGGGTCAAGGCTTTATGAGATTTGAGCGACAGCCAACAACGGCTTGACAACTATCATTACCGTACCCCGAGATCTATTCGACAGCTAAATATAGCGGTTATCTCATCCTTTAAATTCCCTAGTACAGTCTATCGCTTAAACACTTATTTCAACCAGAAATCTAAATAGCACGATAAACTCTTGATAACAATAGAAAATATATCTTCTCCTCTAATCAATTATCAATGTTGTATTAACTGTACGGCGTACGCTTTTATATTTTACGGAGATCGTTTTTATTTTAGATAATCGTCATAAAAATTTAATTATTTAAAATTAATTATTTAAAAATATTACGTAGACATATCACTTGTATGAATAAAATTAGCGTGACAATCAAGAGTTTTATTTTTATTTTAAATAAAATTCTTGTTTGACTTTTGGGAAAATTGTATGGGACAGCCTACCTTGCCCAATTCATCCTCCAAAGACGTATGCTCGCCGGGTGAAATCGTGCTAGGTGTTGATGTTCCGCTGCAGGACCCGTTTACGCCTACCTCGTGCGGTAACGTTATTGAGAGCGGTGAACATTCTTGCCGCCACAAGCCGCGAACTTCGCCGTCGTGTACCTGCACGCAAACGGTGGCCAACAGGAGGCATGTAAAATCGTGAATCGTGTATTCATTTTGCACTAATAAAATTTTATTCGTGCATTTTGTACAATAATTGCAAATTAAGAAATGCGAGGTTGATTCGCCTTCTTTCTTTTTTTTTCTTTTTTTTTTTTTTTTTGTACAATAATTTATATACAAAGATCAGTAAGGCTTTTGGGGTCAGAAGTCCGCGGGCGATCCGGCGATTGACTCGCCGAATAGTTTTGCGAGGAAGTAGCTGTAGAGTTTGTGTAGTAGGTGTAGCGATATCGGAAAGGCCACGAGAACGATGGTGAAACTAACCGCGCTGTGGATTTCCTGAGACCAACGTTTGTCGAGGCCGTCGCTGGTGCTGTACCCACTGTCGACGTTGTGCCGCCGGTGTGACCTCATGTCCAACGTCGCATGACCTCTCGCGTCCAGAGGTGCCCGCCGCGTACGACCGCCTCTGGCCCTCTCGTGTTTAGCTGCCTGCCTCTCCAAGTACTTGAAAATGTGCGTTCGCCCGCGAATGCATAGCTGAAATCGTTCGCAGTTAGAATAATCATTTTAGCTACGTAAAATCGATATTTTCCCGCATTCACTCGGATTTATTAATATTGCCACCCGAGGATATGTTGAACGATATTGAATATTTTCAAGTCACGAAGCATCGGCTCATAAATTTAAATAAAGTCTCGAATAAAGTACGAAGCGAAAGATACCGATTTCTCAACAATTCTGTAGGCAGATCGTAAATTAAAATAACGGCGGAAAGTTCATGGATTAAATATCACGTACGGTTTCATTAAAAAAGAAAAGAAAGAAAAAAGAAAAAAAAAAATTGCCAAAGGCAGAGCGTAGGAAGGCATATTGCGGGATGGAAATTTAAGTGCTTGAGCGAAAATGAATGAATCGTTTAATTTTAATGCTCACCGAGGCAGGCGGCGAAGTCAGAGGATTGTCGGACAGTTTGAAATCCACTAAGCTCTTCATCTTCCTCATCTCGTTTGGAAGCACAGATATTCGATTGCCGCTAATATCCAGCTTCACGAGCCTCAGGTACGTCAGTTCTGCGTAAAAATTAAAGAATCCAATTTCTCATACCGTCAAGTGCTTTTCTCTCTTACATCCGAATAATCGTAATTTTTAATAATAGCACTTCTAAGTTTCCTTTTAATTAAAATCAACGTTGCTCAAATAAATGTAAATTAAAAATAATCCAGAACTGATTTATGGAGACTCGATTTTTCTTAATTTTGTTTTTTTTCCGAACGAATGGATGCAATTATTTTCCAATCGCGATTAACGCAACGAGTTTACCCAAGCGTGTTAAATATCTGTTGTATGTATCGCGTTCGCATTAAGAAGGTGGGCCTACCTATAGGCAGGTGCACCAGCAAGTTGCTCCTCAAGTCTAAAGACCGGAGTCGCGCAAGGTCGCCCATTCGAGGTGGAAGACTCGTGATTTCGTTGCAACCTGCGTCGAGTTCTGCCAATGCTGTCATCCTGCCTAGCTCGTCTGGCAGAGATGCTAATCTGTTGTGCGCGACCAACAAAGTCTGAAGTGGTAGCCTGCATATCTCTCGAGGTAGCGACGTCAATTGGTTTCGACTGCGGATTAAGATATCGTATTTCCTTAATCAATTTATTAAACTCTTAGAGCCTTATTCACCGCGAATTAGTACTTCGAAGAATAATTAGATAATCAATTATTACATATATATATTTATTATTTAATAATTCATAATTAATTATATAATTAATTACATGCGTTGAATCAATATTGTATCTCCCTGAAGTAAATATAAAATATTAAAGATTTTTAATATACTGCGCCGCATAGTACAGCTGCAGCTTAACGTTTATCGGCGCTATTACGTCATATCGTATAGAATAGCTATGATACTATATCACGCAACCCAATGTATGTGCGCGTGCAAATACATATGTAGATATACCAACCTAAGATCGAGGTAGTTTAGAGATTGGAGCATTGCGACGGTGTCCGGGATTATTCTTATGGCATTATGATAGAGATGCAGCTTTTCGAGGAATGAAAATTCCGTGACTTCCTCCGGTAACTCACTGAAACGATTCTTCGAAAGGTCTGTAACAGAAAGTAGATACTCATCTTTATTACGTGCCAGATGATGGAGGCACGGCGATCACGTCTCCGCTTCCGTGGTAAAAAAAAAAAAGAAGAAAAGAAAATGCAGTTGTCAAGTGACGTCGCGTGATTTCAACCGGAAATTAGAACGCGTTGTAAATGCATAAACGGACAAGGGGGAGAAAAAAATAGATCCTCGTGCTACTTGATTCGCAATTACGAGCGTGTCGCTCGACGTCAAAGCTCCGCGTTCTAATTACAATCGTTCGCCGCGTCGCAGAAGCCCGTCGCTCGAGCAATAAGAGGCGCCTTTGAACAAGCGATCGGCCGATAAAACTCGTTGAGGAACAGAACGATCGAACTGTCTTAATAAAGTACCGATATGTCTCCCATGGCAACAGCTGTGTACCCCGGTTAGGGTGATCTTAGGGTGTTGCTGAGGGGGGGCTGTCATGAATGGGGCGCGACGGCCACGTGCGCGCAAAAGCTTTCGAAGCGCAGGAAAGGACAAGGGTAGCTCAGCTGCTCCCGGCTTCGAACCTTCTTTCTGATCAATAACAGCCGTCCTCGAGTCTTACGGGCACGCAAGTTCGCGAAGGACGTCGCCGTTTTGCATTTCGCATGCCGAATGCCTCCGAAATAGCCGTCGCTCTTCACGTAGACTGCTTGGTACCAAAATGTCGCGAGCGTGTTCAAAATTAGATATGTGATTACATAAGATGTATGCCAAATTGACATTTCTATCTATTTTGGTAAATAGATGTAGGTATCTTACGTGTAATTTATCGTTAACAAGTTTTTTTTTTTATTTATATGAAGTAGGACTTACTTTTTATCGAATTTTATAATAGCATATTTATGGCAGTAGCTCTTATTACTTTTTTTTTTTTTTATTATATCGTAATTACTAGAATTACAGATTGCGATAATCCAATCGTGGAAATTGCGTTCATAATCTCTCGCAGCAAGGCATCATTCATCTTTATTCGTCGAAAACTGCGGCAATTTACGCGGTTACAACCCGAGGGTGTGCCTTAACGAACCTAACTTCGTTAATCGATCGCGATTCTTAGACGCCGCGTGAATTAAAAGGAGCAATTGAAACGGAAGCGATTCGAATGGGAAGAAATCCGAGGCGTGAATAGAACGATATTTGCTACATTTTCATTGCGGCAAAGCATTTAACTCTTTTACATGAAATGCTGCGAATTAATATTTCATCGAAAGGATTTTATCTGCGTAATTAATATGTCATAATTTATTAAATATAATATTAAAAAAAAAAAAAAAAAAAATTAACATTGGAGAACATCTTTAAAAGGATTTATCGAATTAAATATCGATACTTGCATTATTAAATAACCTGCCGACGTGTCTATATTCTATATTTAATTTAAGTCTGGCCATTTCTAAGTCTGGTAGAGCACGGTCGATGTCCGGGGCGCAAGGGCGTCGGCCTGTCTGACGAAGACGGGGCTGAAAGCCCTTGCCAACCCCATGGGCGACTCCCACGCAATATTGGATTCTCTCTCGAGTATCGTTTCTCTGTGCAAAATGGTAAATTCTGTGTCGAGCAGTCATGTCATCAATATGATGTATCGTAAATGCTCCGTTGCAGAAATTTATTTCAGCAACGTGTGGCGTGTCATAACTCATAGACTCAGAGATACATATTGCCGATGGAGGAGACTCTTCCCCTCAGTATTCTCTTTCGCGGGACAAAATTGTAGCGGTGAAAGTGTGAGAGGCGATATTAAGACGCGATTCTTATCTCTGAATACGTTCATTAGCGTGCTAAAGGTCGGTGAAAAAAAAAAAGAATAAAAAATTTATGCTTCTATTGTACTTTCGATAATACGTTGGAAAAAGATTCACTTACATTTTTATAAGATATTATCATTAATTACGGACTGGTTTCGTGTGCGACTTTTTTTCTTGTGCGACTTGTGGAGAATAGATTTTATCTTTACGTGTCGCATTATCAGTTGACATAACGGGAGTTCGTCATACTGATAAATCCGTCATAAAAGTTTCGAACTTAGGAATGGACGATAAAAATCAGTGACGCCGGGCGTGCGAAACTCTCTATAAATATATCCGCACTTCCGTTCTTAATGATTAGATGGGTATGATAAATATCATATGTCCTGCCCTTCGCGGTGGTTGTACAGGACGTTTCAGGAAGGGTCGATGTACCGGAATATTTCAAGGACCAAGGTCGAGGTCCTACTGTCGAGGATCGATACGCGATTGCGTGACGCGCACACTGTCACATTATTTGATTGAAGGGCGTGGCAATTTTATAAACTTATAATAAATAAAGATAATAAAACTATATATGTAAAAGAATATTATTAAATTCTCAAGAGATCGAGAGGGAAATATTTGTTAAACAGTTTGTTTTTACAAAATGAAAAAATGTTAATTTTATTCGAAACGTAAATATAATAATTAATTTTTTTTATCATTATTAGATTAACCATAACTTCGATAACTAAAAATATATTCGTAAATATTCGCAAAGTCACGCGTTTCGTGCTCGACGAGAACAAAATTCGTGCCGGGATCATGTAAATCAGAAAATATAAGTTGTAAAGCTGGAGGTTTTGCTTATCTGGCGAGCTTTGCGTAAAAACGGTCAAGACCCGCGCGGAAAATAAAGTTGTAAAAGAAAAAAAAAAGAAAACGTCCGCTTCGTACTTTCCACATTAATTTCCACGTGCTGAAGCGCGCGAGGCCATCGGCCCGGATAAATGTCCGGCAGGCGAGACACAGTCGCTCTTTGACGCTCGTCTGGCGGCAATGCTGCCTATTTCTTTCTCTCGTTCAGGTTTCCATCTAAGCGATCACGAGAGACGTGCGTTCTCGTAACAGGTAGACTTGAAGGCCGAGCCCGGTCATTTCCTCGAACCTTAACTGGTTAGTTTCTGCTTTGCCGCGGTGCAAAAAAATAAATCGTTATTTGCGGAGTAATAAAAAAAAATTCCATAGAAGCCATGTGTCGAAATTAAGAAGGATCGAGAAAGATACGAATTTATTCCGAAATTTATGCCGTAAAAATGAAGATGATTCCTCGAAAAATAATAGAGATACGTTAAAATACGACAAGGGGGAAAAAAAAATTCTGCATTAACTGCGCCGCGGGATAAGTCTGCGTATATAAAACGTGGAATTCGATTACGACTACGGAGGCGAATAGCGATTAGAATGGGACACGTGGTGTAGACCGCGTATATTTCCCTAGGGCGAGATAGACCGCTCAACGGCGTTAGTGAATAGATAGAGGAGTTTGTTTAGGCTTAGAGAGCCGGTTTACCGCGCCCTACCACCTGAGGATATGACGATGCACGCGAGAGCTAGGTAAGATGATAGGAAGCGGCTCTTTTAAATACCAGTATATAGAAGGGACCGCAGTGAATATCCGACTTATAATGATAAAACTCGAAGCACTTGCCCCAATCTCTCACTGAAGAGCAGTTTGCTTTCTCTTATCAGCGAAGTTACCTTTTCTCAGTAAACCTATTCCCGTTAACCGAAAGCGTTAAATAATATCATAAAACAAAAGTTGTAAAAGTCTTTGAGTCTTAGAAAACTTTTGCGTTTTCTAAAAATAAAAATTCCATTTCTTTATCATCTTTTTTTGTTTTTTTTTTATTAGGCAATTGATTTCTTTACATTGAATTATAGTTACATTGGTAAAGCCTGCGGTCAAACTCGCAGAGTATGTAAAACAGATCGATTTGTTATGGGCGCAATATCGTCTACGCGAGTTCGCATTTGCCTCGCGTTCGAGTACGCGTCCAAGGCACAGATATAAACCCCGATGCACGGGGAACGAATTCCTTCGGTTTCTGGGTGTGTCTCGCGCAAATCGTTGGTTCGTTCGAGCGAAAAAAAGTCGCGTCTCCGTGACACGTCGCCGTCTGCCATGAGTGCAGGTGAAATTGACTTCTCGTTAATTGGAACGCGTCACGCACGTCGGGCAGGATTTCTTCTTTCCGACGCAGGGAAATGCGAAGGCGCACGGAAATCAGCCTTATTGATCGCTCTCGGTATTATCGAAGATGTTTATTGTGCAATAAGCGTCTAAAAATAGACAGGCCGTAGCGACGGCTTGTTTTAGAAGGTATCGCAGATAAAAAAAGCGCGAGATTCTTCAGCTTTTTTTTTCTTTCTTTTTTTTTCTCACATCGCGGTATTGCGCGCGGCGTTTTCACTCGAAATCGATAGAAATTTTCGTTTTTACACTCGGCGTAATTTCGTTTTATTTCAAGCTTGAAATTTCTCTTGGCAGTGCCACGCAGCGAGTGCTTGCGCAGCGTGTAAGAATATATTTCTGTCGACTGACGGACTTGTTTCTCAACGATGCAGTAATGTAACATAATATTGATTCCGTGTCGAGTCCGGTTGGCTCGTTGCGATCAATGGGTGATAAGTATTACGCCAGCGATAAGTATATCCGGCGCCGTAATCATCGCGTTAGTTCCTTTGTAACTGCGCCTCGCGAGCTAATAATACCAATAATATTCTTAACAGATACCACGTAAAGACTTTTTTTTTCCTTCGTTAAAGGTATTTCTTTTATTCATAAATGCAAGAAAAGAAAAGAATAGAAAAGAAAAGAATAGAAAAGAAAAGAAAAGTCCACGTTCACGTGTGGTCTCTGCCACGATGTCTTAGATCTTTTTCACGGTCGTCACGTACTCGCGCCCGAAAATGTAGCCGCAAAAGAAATCTGTCGCTGGCGCATGTTCAAGAAGCACAACTTTGCGTCGTTAAGTTATCCGGCGCCGGGATACGCGGGGCCGTAAGAGCCCACATAAGGGCCGCCTCGAAGCCGTGGAAGCGGAAAGGGTCGATCGATAGCGGCCCCATGGCGGCAAATATCGCCCATGGGGATTTGCCGCAGTCAAGTGCCGCAAGGTGCTCCGCGCGAGAGAGTTGCTCACACTCCGGCGTGCGTTCGTGCCATGAAACAAAGTGAAATATTCACGCCCTTATCAGCGTGAAATTTGACCGAGTTACCTCCGCGGGAGACCGGCCGGAAGCCGACTGCTGCAAAATGCATCGCGCGAGAACGCTGCAGCGAAAGCTGTTTGCATAAGAAAGCGCATCGAGTCAAAGAAAACGTGAGAGATTGCTTTTGAAAAGCCGGTCGTTCAATCTCGTTTATAACTTACTTTTCTGTATAAAATAATTGATACAAGTACGATATTATATTCAATCGACATTGTTCCACCGGCGACGATAACCTGTCCTGTTAATTTCCGCGATTTGATAGACTACTCGTTCAATTTCAAACATAATATCGCGCGCTTATCAACGTAAGATAATGACATCAAACAACGCGAGATCGGGAAAGCTTAAGGCCTCTATTATAGACCACTCGAATGACGCTGTCGTTGTCACGCAGTACGTACTTAGTTTCGCCACGACGTTAAGAATTACCGGACAGGCCGGCGGAGAATCGATAAATTCATATCTTCCGAAGCGAAAGGAGTCTTTTGAGAAATGTCATTCGCGACGATCGTCGCGTACTGCGTGCCGCGTTGGAGCGCGATTCTCACGTAATTGACTTTCGCCGTCGTCATCATCGTCACGGTAGCGACATACATATAACGTCACTGTGCACGGGAGGCCAGAAAAAAAAAAACGACGTCGCGGGAGATAGCGCAGGTGACAAGGCTCGCGGGGACCAGAGGGAATCGCGCGCGGAAAGAAGAAACTCGCGGCATCCGTCTGGCGACGGGACGCTTCTTCGTCGTCGCGTGTTATCCTTGAACCGCGTCGCTATTGCCGTGTCATTGGCGGGTAGGATCGTGTCAAAGACGTATATAGAGGTGCGCGACGAGGTGGAGAACAGGCGGCCGGCTATATCTGCCTTTCCGTCTCTTTCCCTCCCGGGTCGCTTTTGTCAAGGACCGCCACCACTTCCGGCGACACGCGGACGCGAGTACGGACGGGACTGGCATACTCGATTGGATGCCACGCGGAATTCAAGAGTCCAGGCATCGGGTCCGGACGAGACGCGATGACGTTCGCCGTTCGACGTTATTCAGCGCCAGCCGCTAATGACTAATAGCAGCGCCCGTTGAATTTTCAAGCGTTTAAATTGGGTTACGCAGCAAGAGCAAGCTCGCTCGTTGAGATAAATTAATATGCGAATTATATTTCGGTATAGTAAAGATACGTATAAAAAGAATGAAATATTGTTAAAATAATGTTAACAGAGCTGATATTTTCGAACGCCCGAGTCCGCGTGCTCGAAGCTAATATTCGGTTAGGCCCACTTTCCCCGCATCCGACAAAATTGAATTCGCCGTCGCTGTAAAGCCTGGAAATCTCGTATATGCACGCTCTGACGGACGGTGTTTGGATTCCGTCTAAGCCGGCCGTCAGAGATAATTTCCACGACAGCGAGTCGTCGGCCATCTGGTACACAATGATTCGACCAGGCACGAATTACGCGCGTGGAGGCTCGCGGAGAACTAAATTGCGCAATGGTTGAACAATGCCGGGGAGATTCCTTTTTTCTCTCGCGAGGATTTTTGAAATACGAAATCGCTGATTAAATTAAATAATAAATTAATAAAGAAAGGAAATAGAAAGATTTCGTTTCCCGATTTTTCTCGGGAAGATTCACGAGCAGGGAAAGATTGCCATATTTTTGAAACGACGCGTTTTCACGATCCGGTTTGTACGTGGACGAGATGGCTGATGCGTGTCGAACAGTGCGCTGCATTGTGCACGCAGCAGTCTCCGGCGACGTGTTCGGCCGTGCGTGATTATAGATGTATGTACATTTGGTGGACGTGCCAGTGTGCACGCACGAACGCAAACGTACGGCAAGGGAACAAAGGAGACGCTTTTTTTTTTCACCGTCGAGAGAACGTTTCGATTTTACGCTGGCGCCGACATACAGGGTGTCCCAGCCGAGCTAATTTCAATTTTGTGGCTGTTAAAATTGGTAGCCGACCGTCTCTCCGAAACGTCGAGACGTCAATGACTTTTTCGATTGCAGCCGAGAAACTGCAGCTCACGAGTGACTTTTATAAATTAAATTCTCGCAACGTAGGAAGCGAACAAATATATCTTTAAAACTGGAGAGATTATATGTGAAGCGCGTTGTATAGGAAGTACATTTATCAGACACATGCGGTGGTTTCACAACGTTTCCGTCCCCTGATTATATTCACTTATTTCCGCGTGGATTCCACTTTCGCGTGTATTGTTTCCAGCAGAATCTCAAGTAAAATCTAATTTTTTTTATTAGCCGCATCTTTCTTTTAATTACTATAAGCACCGAAATGATCTTTCTTTTTCTCGTTTTCTTTTCGCGCAGGCACAAGACGTGTGCGAAGCGAACACGTCGGAGCTGATAATACATTTATCACGTTGTTACGCAAAACAATGAATTCCTGCGCTGAAAAATGAGAGGTAGCGATAATTATCTCGTGTTATATGAAATTAGTGTTGTAAAAAAAATATTAATAAATGCTAGGAAGAACGTTGTATCAATTAAAACGCGGACGCGTAAGCGATTGCCACTCGAAGATTAACATCTCTTCTATCACTGCAGACGTTTTTGTTATCGCGATCTCGTATGAATCAGTTTGAGATGCGACCGCGAAGGACTAAAAGACGGTCTCTGTTCCCCGTAATTTGCGCTCAACAAACGCTGACTTGAGATGATCGTCGAAGCGAATTCGCCGGTCTCTGTTTCCACGCGTATTATCCACGCGCGGTCGCGCCTCCCAATTTAAACTCGCGAAGCCAAGAGTCGCGCTTTTGCAGATTGAGTTAGCCTTAATGACGAGGCGGCCTACAAATTATACTGATGTGCCATCGAGCGGCCGTCGACGATGCTTCGAAAGAGCAGAAAATTACTACCGAGGCATATATACAAAACATATTCACGAGAGAGAAAAAAGAAAGACAAAATCTTATAATTTTATTCTTTAATATTTTTAAACGTATTTAATGATTTTCGGCAACAAACTACGGACGTATAACGTAACGTATGTATCTTAAGGTATGTAGATAATGCGAGCGAGCATCGTACGAGCAGCGAACCGCGAATATTCATAGACAAATTAATCACCACGCTGAGAAAAAAAAATTATTTAATCTAAAAAAATATTCAGTCAAACACGTTTAAAAAAATATTTATTTAAAGTAAGCAAAAATATATTTGAATTAATAAAATATATTAAAATGGACAATATATTTTACTAACGTAAATATATTTTTGCTTACTTTAAATGAACATTTGTTTGAACGTATGCAGCTAAATATTTGTTTTAATTAAATAATTTTTTTCTCAGTGTAGAAAAATGACATATCTACCAACACGTCACAAATCAGCGACGAATATTCGTGGCCGCTGTTCTCGGCTCGGTGTTCGCTCGCTAAGTACACGCACTTTTAACGCGGCACTTTAAACACCTGGCTGTCGCGAACTTTTATTCATAATACATTATTTCTCTCGCGATAATGGTTCGCGCTGAGGGCGCAACTTATAATGGATGCTGTACGCTTTCAGACGGGAATATGGCACTCGTCGAAAAGGGGCGCGAGGGACGCAGCCGTCTCGTTTATGCGCTCATATTTTTACGCACGCTGCGTATCAACAATTCGAATGCGAGTTACAGCACGCAAACGTTTCGATCGCGTTTCGCCGCGCGTGAAATGTGTTTAGCGCCTTTGATCTTTCGAGCTACTATTCGCGAAGCGAGGCACTCGGTAAACCCAATCGTGTCATCCGCAGCTGTAGACTTTACTTCACAAATCGAAGGACTAAAGGATTCGTTATTGCCGTCGCTGGTCATAAAAGCGAATCGACGACCGCTGAATGTAATTTTCGATCAAATCATAATAGGAAAACATTTTCCAATTTTTTAACAATTTTTTTCTATTTAAGTTCTAACATAAAAACGTCGCGTGGATGCGGAAAAGTAAAAGAGAATTATGACCGACGAGTCGAAAGAAAAGAAAAAAAAACTTGAGCCGTGACAAATGTATAGCTCGCCTCTGAACTATCGATAACTTGCGGAAGATACTTTTATTATCTCGAGACGACGAATGCATCGGAGCGAGAGTACCTATACAACTCCTTCACAAAGACCGCTACTTATAGACCGTGAATACTCCTTTTAGACTAGCGACTTTCGAAAGCTTTCGCGGCTTGGGTGAGCGTCTCATTATTAAAATAAACCTGAATTAACGGTGATTAATAAAATCTGCATTTGAACAATGAATCGAAAAATAGGCGGAATTTAACGGAGAACAATCGGAATAAATTAAATTCTATATAAAAAAAAGGGATTATTTCCTTCACGCCAAGCGAGAATCAACGTCGGCTATCTATTCGTTTCTCTCGTTCGATTTAATAGTAATATTTAATTAATATGTCCAGGCAAAGACGGTCTTCGCGATTTTCGAGATCGAGGACGACCTGGTGGAAGTACCGTCTTTGTCTAGACGTACTAATTAAATATGAAAATTAAATCAAACGAGAATAACGAATAGATAAGCGCGAGGGGGTCGAGGGGTGGCGGGGCGGCACCGGGTGAGAGCGAGCGCGAGCCTACGTGCCGCGAGCTAGGTATATTCCCCCACTACTCCCACTCTCGCTTTGTCCTTTTCCAGCGGTCGCGCGAGCACACACACGTACTACGCTCTGCACAGCAAACACGTGTCTCCGTACCGAAATTCGCACTTTCGTTTAACGAAAACCTCGCGATACGAGAACCATCTTCTCCTCTCAGTTTTCCGTGTAAGGAGAGTACGTGCGACTACGTCTCCTTTTTTTAAAGTATGCACTACGCAGCGACCGCGTGTTCGTGCCGAACGTAATACTCATTTACGTACAACGAAAACCGCCTGGTATGAGAACTATCCTCTCTTCCCCCATTCACCTTATGAGAAGAGCACGTGTGATAAATTATATATTTTTTTTTGTTGCAGATTAACGCAGCTGCATCGTCGTGAACAAAAGTGTCGTTACCGCCGATATAAATAATTATACGAACCGCAGTCGGTTCGTCGGTCGTTCCGGGAGTTCCGAAAAGTATGCGGGCGTTTTTGTACGATTATTTTTTACGGGAATGCGTTCGCGAGTTTCCTGTGCGCGGAAGGATGGCTCGTCACGTCCCATCTGAGAGGATGAGCAGGCCCACCAGGAGGCATCCTGCATCGGCGGAGCAACTTATAGGTGAGAATAAATTTATTTAATAAAATATTTATTAAATAGAAACTTTAACTTTTTTTTAATTAATTTTTTAAACCATAATACATGTCTACATTAATATATATCTTTTTATGTTTCAGACACCGGCAGAATTCTACAACTCCGCTGTATGCAGATTGGGTAAGCCAGTAACTTGTTTTCAGGATTTTCTTTTTCAGGTGTCGAAAAATAACGCGCGCAAGTGTTCAATAATTTTCGCGAATATAAAATCACGGTCGCGTTCGCGAGTGACTTGTGCGCGGAAGGAGGACTCGTCACGACGTCCGAACTGAGAGGAGGAGCAGGCTCAGGATGGGCATCCTGCATCGGCGGAGCAACTTTAAGGTGAGAATCAATTCTCTTTTTATAAAATCTTTATAAAAAAAAAAAACTTTTACCTTTTTTTTATATATTAATTTTATTCACTATACTGTAATGTCTACAATAATATTTTCCGTTTTATGTTACAGTCACCGGCAGGATTTCTCAACTCCTCCGAAGCTCATGCAAATCGGTGAGTTGCATGGTTTTTTTTTCGTATTTTATAATATAGGTCTCTTGAAAAATAGCGAGCGTGTAGGTTTCTTCTAGTCGTATAATAAAATTGAGCAGAATAAATGTTCGGCACGATAAATTCAATTAGGGGCCAGTTACGTTTCCGAAAGAAAGAGGGATAGATAATCTACGAATCTTGAATTAACTTCAACTAACAATTACGCGAAGGGATCCGCAGGCGGAATGCGTGAACACGTATCTTCGTTAGTGGAATTATTATTTCCCTCCCTGCGATTTTTACGGTGAGCTAAGTACTCCATCGTATTCGGTGATTACCATACTCTTCCCCGGTTAATAAATGTTAACGGCACGAAGTTACGACGTTGAATACCGAGCCGGGACGATATTAGTGCGGCCCTGCGATAGAGTTAATTATAACTCGGCAACGAAACCACCATGTTGCCTTGCATATGCGATACACGAGGAATGGTGGCGCGTATGATACAGTGACACGTTATACGCAAACCGCCGCGAATAGCGAAAAGCGCGTTAAAATACAACATTAAAAAAAAAATAAAAAGCAACCTTGTTGGCGATATGCTATTTTATGAACAGGCAGCGATTACTCGCGACCAAGGTCAGTGTTAGTTAATTAACCGGAGAACCCGTCTGCTAAATACAAAGTTAAACGCTTTTGCTATAACGCGGAGAGAAGTGAGCAGTTCAATTAGAAATCGTTACGATAGAGAAAATATGCGAGGGTTATGACGAAGCGCGCGCGGGGTGGAAAACGGCGGCGGGCATAAAATTCGAGATAACGTCTCGCTCGTCAAGCTTTGTCGAGAGCGTGTCTTACGGGACTTTTAGAGCTACGCCACATTCCAGTGGTTCCATTAATTTTTCCGCTACAGTCTTATGTTTTATCCATCGCGCGATAATTAGAGCTTAGACGCGAAGCTGTTGAATTAACGTGCCTCATCAAGGAGCCCCGCTACAAACTCGCGTGCTTGCTCGCGCGTGCGGCACTAATTCGCTAAGACGATATACGCCTCGCATTTCGGAGGCGTCTAGAATCATGAAAGCTGTGGCGTTAACCGATTTGTATTATCTACGCCAGGGATAAAATACACAGTGCATTATTCCCAGTTAATTAGCCGCGAATCATTATCATTAAGCGCTCGATGGTACGCTGAAAGGCAAATATAGCAACGGCAGCTAACAAAAGTGACTTTATTATAGCGCCGTGTACATCGAGTTTCACATGTACCGCGTGTATATACCGCGCCGGCCGGATTGCCGAAGACTGATTTGTCGCCGTAAAAAACGCGATATCTTTGGTGTACGTCACGCCCGCGGAACTCGCGTGCAAATCCCGAATAATAACAAAAGCCGCTTTCGATCTCTATCTCTCGCACTCCCGTTCGTTCCTAGCATTGAATTTTTTAATCGTGAAACCACCACGTGTTACGTAACAAACATTGCGCAACAAAATACTTGTAATAATTCTATTTCTAAAATTCGAAGCACGTTTAAAGAACTTTTATTTTAGCCGTTTCGTTAAATAAATTTCCGTCGCTTGTATTTTACCTGGAAATATACTATATTATTTATTTCTGTAGTAAAACATTGCGTCTTCAATCGCGATAGTAGGATCTCGAATTTTTTTTTCTTCTCGGTCAGTAATTTGCAATTAATGAACCTATTTGATGCACCGCCAATACCGGAGGAAATGCGTGATATTTCTCTTAGTCACCGGGTGCATTATACATGCATAGGCAAAGGACAATAAGCGCACGGCTGTTCAGAGGCACGCGAGAGACGGCGGTACAACGCCATATCGGGCACATTCATCTGGTAACTAGTTAGCGCACGTGCGACACGAGGCGTAGACCTCGTATGACAGACACGGAGCGTCCGGGCTGTCTCATTACGTAGAAGTGTCTCGCCACTTTTGGCACGAGACCTCCGTTTCGCCCTGGTTTCATTTATATTCGTCATTATGCAGGAACAAATTGGAAGTAAGAGCCGAAAGACGTCTCACTCGCTTTCGCATCTCGAGTCGGAAAGAGAAACAATTAATCACGCGACGCGATTGATTCGCCGCCGTATCTAAAACCGATACGTATTCACGATTGAACGGATATACATAATATGCCCATAAAAATTCAAAAATCTCTACACCGCGCAATTAAAATAATATCCCGATTTATTACGCGAACCCGAAAAAAAAATAGTCGCTTGTGGTAGTTTTAATTTCGCATAAGTTTTTTTTTTTTTTTTTTTTTGGTGGAGCGATGTATCAGAATTCCGCGATTGTTATTTAAATATTTTATATTATGTATGCGTAATGTATCTGTAAGTGGAGTTCTTCGAATTTCGGGCGCTTCGCAAGCATGCGAGAGATTTCGTTTCGCCAGAGTGGTCCTTTAGCACCGACGAGTGCTCTAGATAAACGACAGGACCGGATCGTGTTGGCAAATCTCGTCTCTATCTCACGCCTTAAATTGCTCGTTAAAATCTTTCTCAAATCGTGCCGATTGATTACTGACGTTATCTTCTCATCTAACGATAATTTATATTGTACGACATCGTGAGAAAAAAAAATTGATATTTATCACGTACATCGATGATACTCAGATAACTTAAAGTGCTTCGAACATTTCTTTTCATACATATTCAATTATTGTCAACGAGAGACCCTCGAGTCGACGGCAGTAATTGATATTAATCGCCGCTAATAATCGGTGCGTTATCGCGTCTTATTCTCGAGACGTTACTAATCCAACCTTGGATTTTCTAAAGTTAATCCAGAGCGCTTCAGCACACTCGAACGTGCTTCAGTCCATCGTCTACGTCAACTTGTTTTACGCCGGCTTAGTCTTTATATCGGTAGATAGTGCCCGCTGTATTTCAGCTTGCTTCGGGAGGGATGACGGTAAAACCGAGCTGGTACTTCCGACGCTGATAAACGAAATCCGGGAGCGTAGGCGCCACGGCGAACCCCACGATATAACACGTTATGGAGTATCGACCTTTTGGCACCCCTGCCTCTGCAGCTGCGGTGTCTCTATCTTTAGCTCCTCGGACGTATACACGAATGTCTCTTGTATTCACGCGGCACATCCCCGGGCCGGCACGCGCGCAAATCGCGCTCGTGCCGGTCCCCATCCCCTGTAAAAATACGGCGCTCCGAGTCTCACCCTCGCGGGGCAAAACCGGCCGTACGAGGCCGGTATTTCGATACCGCCGAAGAACCGATTCCGAGGGGTCGTCCCTCCGGCGTATCTCGTATATCGCTTGGCTTTTCGCGGATCAGCAGAAACAATAGTGTTAGCGATTGGCGATAGGACTTTTCCGCGAAGCTTATCGATCACCTCGGTTGAAATACGCTCTCCGTTCGCAGTGAGTTTATCGGAGCCCTTCTAATGCTCGCGGATATTACGGAGATCGCTTTAAAATCGTTCAGGAAGGAACACTTTCGTCGTGCTCGGTCGATCTTTCGTCGCGCGACAGCTGTTACGGAACGAGCGGTTAAAAAAAAAAAAAAAGAAAAGAGAAAGAAGGAGAAAGCAGACGAAATAAAGACGCCGCTGAAAGGTGGAGCGCGGTCACTGCCGCACGAACGCGCTGGTTCGTGCTTTTTCCGAGTTCCGCGCGTGTTTTTTTGAAGAAATTATGAGCGCGCGCGAAGACATAAGAAAGCGGAGGCATAAACGTTGAAACGTTCCCGGAACGATAGCCGGCTGACACCGCGGGATTAACCGCCGTATGTTCGCGACTTCGTTGATCAGAAAGTGCCACTACATTCTGTTAAAACGACCCGTTGCGCGACGTGATTTCGTATGTACATATCGTTAGGTAACATACAATAAACGTTCCGATACTTTCGTGCTTGATGAATTGAACGACGTCGAGGTTCTACGGCTGGACGGCGAAGTCGCAAACTTTATTTTACGCACTACTGCACTCGAGACTCCTTCTAATCGATAACGAATCGATGCGGCTAAGGTTTGCATTGTCGCTAGCTGAATAATAAATTCGTCGGCGGGACGCGAAGCTTTTTATTCATTTAGAATTCACGACGGGCGGTTGTTACGTAGATTCCAAAAAAGAAAAAAAAGAAAGAAAAAAAAAGAACTGAACCTATAAGACGGTAATTAGGCAAAAGAGGAGCACTCACCGCGACGTAAAGCGAGACATATCGCTTCTTGTGCTCGTTAGAATTTTGAAGTTCCTAGAGTACGCCATTTGGCAGAGCCATGATTACCGGCGCAAGAAGCATTTCCCGTTTCCCGCAAAGCGAACGAAGAAGAACGCGCACGGAGCGTTAAAAGACAATCTCGCCAAAGTGAAGCGTCGCGAAACGCCGCGTTGCGCGTCTCGTAATCACTCGGATTGCGCTTGAAACGAACGGCGGGAATATCAGCGGAAAAATTTGATACCCTCGAAGCCTCCGCGCGAGGCGATTGCTGCCAGAGTCCTTGTAATAACGGCGCGATGCGCGGGATTTGCGTAAACGCATCGGCGAGATTGCTCTTGGCAAAGGAGATCGCGCGGAATGCCAGGGCGCGGGTTTGCGGGCCTAACCGAGATTTTGAATGCCACCGGTGGATATATCTGCCGGCGATTGCCGAGTTACCGGCCTGAAGTAAATGGAGCGACGGTGCATAGAAAGAGAACGACACAGAAAAGGGGTGTCACACCCTCGTTCCTTATACCGTGCGAAGAATGCGCGTGGCGTACCGTGACATAATCGATAACAGCTCTGACCGAATACGCTCTGTGCATCGAGAAAGCCGAGCGAGCCGAGATGAATAAGAAACCTGGTAGCACATCGAGAATAATGAGACGCCAGCGGAGATAAACGAATCGTTTGTCCGTGCGTTGAAAGAGGCACTGGGCCTTTGTGGAGATAACCGCGCGGGGATAATACGGAAATTACGGTACAGCTCCAGAAAAAATAAATATACAATTTCGCGCGGAAGCATAGATTCTGATAGATTGTTAGATAATGCGCGCGTACGGAAGTCGTGGCATAATTAATCATTTCAGACATCGATTCAATCTTATAGATATGGTAAAAAAAATAATAAAAAAAAAATAATAATAATAAAAAAAACATAGCGTTAAAAAGCGCATGTATTTTTCACGAAATACTTTTCAACGCGACGCCGTGGTACGTTTGTCAAAGCAATATCTTAAAAGGGAATCTCCCCGAGGAAAGTAGGAAAATACAACTATCTTGTAGCTATCGCATGCATATTTCAAGGCAGAGTCTGACATAAGGGAGTAAGCTGTCAAGGCTCTCATCAAGCGTGCACTAGTGACCCGAGGGTCCGTTAATGAAGTTACGTCCCTCTCGGGGTGTCGCGGGACTCATCGTAAGACGCGGTAGGAACGACAGCTCGGTAATAATCAGGGAACTAGGTACGGACGGTAAAAAAATGGAGGAAAATGGTTCGGTGATCCCCCATCGACGACCCTTCTTCCTCTAGGGATGCCGCCAATTCGCGAACTCGTCCATTAAACTTTCCAGCGGCCGTTATCGAGGTTCAATAAATTCGCCGTGCTATCTGGGCCAAAAAATCCGACAAAATACGTACACGTACATACGCGCTGCGTTATTTTTATATTAGGAACGTTCGATTTTAGAACAAAGCGTGTAATTTAAAGGAGATAATTGACCAGTTGAGTTATCGTTCCGCGAAATCACTTTTCAAAGAAAGTGTGGATAAGAAATCGGCAAGAAAGTGTCTTCACTTTCCCCAAGTATCAGTGCGCTAAATAATGCGAGTTCACGCCGTCGATTATCATTCGTCCAGCGCCACGTTTAGCGCTATAATTACAATTACGCGGTGAAAATATGGGGCGATATGTTCGCGCGTCTGACGTGGCGGGAAAACTCAACGTTTTAGCGCGAAAGTAAGATTTCGTTATTACCGCGCCGCGGAGTCTGTCGGCGTAATTGAAACCTGCCGGATAGCTACTGAAAAAAAAAAATCTCACGCGCAATGTTATCTCGCTTTGCCGACGCGTCGGGCGTTATGCCGAACGAGCCGGGCACCGTGTAAGTACATGTAGGGGAAAAAAAAAAAGCGCGAGTGCGCGCGAAGCCGGGCAACGCGCCGGCAGAACCAGACCGCGAATATCCTGCTTTCCGCTCAAGAATTATGAATCAGCGTTGTAAAATCTAAGAGACGTATAATAGCGAATTGCACGTGGAAGAGAGGGGAGGAATTATTAGCCGGGAATTAGAATCAACCGGATTCTTTTCCGACGCCGTAGAGCGACCTGTAATTTACCGGCTTCGCTGTTGCAGCGTGTGTCGATTCGGATCGCGGTCCTATACGCGCGCGTCACTCTTGCAGAATCCCACACACGCACGCACGGTCGCATTAGCATATATAAGAATACGCTATCTCGAACGAGCTATCTGAATAAAAATTCTTAGAACTGTGACCGGGTTCTAGATTAAAAGAAACGATTTGGACGGTGTAGGGTATGTGAGTCTCGTCCGCTCCGTCTGTCTGGAAATTGCCGACACGATCCGGAGTAATATATTGCGGATAACAATATCATCCTGATTGAATAGCCGAACGATAAGACGCAAGTGTTCGCCGAGCACTCGGCACGTTTCGACACGCCACTGTCCGAGCGATAAAGACGATTATATCGAAGCTTGACGGGGAGAGAGCTTTTAATACTTAAGCTCGTAAGTTTTGTTGTTTCTCGTGGAACTATCGGCGGATAGATGTGTATTTATTACGACGGGAAGTGTCGGCGATAACGCAGTCCTGCTGGCAGAGGGGCCTCTCTCTTTCTCTCTCGCTCGCGGTCGCCGCTCGGCGGTGCCGCATTTTGCAATTCAGGCCGGACCGCGGGGTGATAAAAGGAAAACCGGGGCGTCGATCTATCGGGCGCGAAAATTATAACGCGGAAAGTCCTTTGTGCGCGGTGGAAAAAGAGTTACGGACGCGATTGCATGGTCGGGCGTTTAAGCGCCACGACAGAAATAAGCTCCCACGGATGCATAACTTCGAAGCGCGATATTTTTTTTTTCTTTCTCTTTTGTTTTTTTTTCTTTCTTTTTGGTCGCTCCTCGCCTGTTCGAGAACTTTGCGTCGACCCGTTTCTACGATTGCGTAAAATAAGTCGAGATAAACCTGAGAAAAAAATATTTGAAAAAATGGAAATTTAAACACTCGCGAGTATTCGATACACATTTTTAGATTTATGTGTTATTTTTAGTTACTCTTCGACTCCCTTCGGTCTGCGGCTTGATTTTTACGAGTACTTTTACGCGCGAGACCAAGGAGTTATGTGCGAGATTAAATAACGCAGTAACATAAAAAAAAAAGAAAGGATTTTAACGTCTGTAGCGGGAGATTATTCCGAGCGAGATAAACTAAGTCTCGAAATTCGTTCTCTTAATACGCGTGCTCAGTTTTAAAATAAAAACTAAATTGAGATGCTATTTTTATTTTAATCTACGGAAACATTATACGTATTATGTCTCATCGTGCAACTAATTTAATTAAACAAAAAGAACCCCTTTTATCGCTGTGTACTATTTAATAATATAACGATTAATTTTTTTTCATAAAAGAGATAAAAAAAATGCAACTATTAATATAAACTTTAATGCTATTTATATATTCTATTAACGAAACAATTAAGACCGGATTAAAAGGGAAATGAGACTCGGAGGATCGATATCAGGCGCAAATGCAACGCGATAAGAACCCGAGGCTCGATTCGTATTGTTTTTAAAGTCGTCGTACGAGTGCTTCGCGAATTGTTTATTAAATCCGCCAGTTTTACGTTCGCTACGAAGTCTTGCAATCGGCTGCAATTACCGATGAGTAATGCACGCCAGATGTCGAACTTGGCAGGTGCACGTGCGTTAGGTGCTTAAAGGTTCCTTTGGTCATTGCACTTGGCATAAACGGTACTATGTATTCGCTCGTTGGATAATCCAAGAGAATCAACGGCGTCCCGATGTGCATTAAGCAACGAGTAATATTTCTCTCGCGTGCAAATAATAATTTTTTAACGAAAGCGATCGGTGCTTTTCTAAAACGTAATATTTTTTTATCGAAAATATAACAGATTGCACTAGGAGACATTTTTTTTTTAATATAAAAATCGCAAAATTCGAATCGCGCCACTCCACTTTCGACGCAACCGAAGCGTCGCTCGTCCAGGATTTCGGAGCCTATAACGCGCGAGAGTTGTCAGGACGCTTACTGGTCGCTCACCGACACAGGACGCGCTTGTAGCAGCCAAACAAACGCGACGGACAAAATCATACAAACACAGCGAATGGCGCGGTAACTATAGTATAACGACTTGTCGCACTTCGTGCGGTCGCGCTCGACGAAAAAAGAAAGAAAAAAAAAGTACAAAAAAAACTAAACGTGAGGACAGCTCCCGGAACAAATCCCGGCGAAAAGTACTCTTTGAACTCACCGGCGATCACGGTGTCCTGCAGATTGTACTTGGCCGTGCCCGCCTTGCCGACCTTCGGGAAGTCTTTGAGCTTGCGGCCGCTCAGCTTAAGCTCGCCGCTGAGGTGCGCCTCCTCCAGGATCCGCTCGAGGCTCCTGGTGAGCTGCTTCTGTATGTGGCCGCTCATGTTCGACGCAACCATCGCCATATTACATTTTTCGGACACGGGCACACGCGGCGCGGACCGCACGCGATACCGACCCCGACGATGCGCGGCGACGGCGTCCGCGGCCGGCGAGGCGGAGGCAGCTGCCTCCCTGACGTAGCACCCGCACGCGACGCGCGTTCCGGTCCGCCCGTGCTACAGAGTAACACGCTCGACAAGTACACGAGTACGACGCGCACCAACCACTCCCCCGAATGTCAATGTCGCTACTGATTCGCGCGACTCGTCGAAGTCGCATCGGCGTCTCCACCGCGCGACCGTCGCGCCACCTGAACGGGCGAGGCTTGGCACTCGTCGTCATGACAACCGGTCGAGGCAATCATCCTTTCCGACGAACTCGAGAAAGCTCATTTCTTTTTACATTGATCGCAGAATTAATAATTAAAATATGCGTAACAGAAAAGCAATATTTGAGAATAGGAATAAATGTTGAATATTAGGAAAAACAATTTCAAATGATTTAATTAGTAACATTTTCAGACGTCGATTAATATCTACATCTCGTCCCGTTCATTTGTACATACGTGTTTGTTAATTATACGAATTTTAGGTGCTTATTCGTAATAATTATTTATCAGTTAATGTTAAGTGTGTTAAATATTTTGGTATAAATAAACCGTATATTGCCATAATGCTCTTACAGCATTCATGATAATATTACGCAATTTCACTAAAGAAAATAGTTCTAAAAGGCAGTTCTAGAATTAATTTTTCGATTTCTGAGATTTTTCAACCACTATTCCTTGTGATTCTTGATATAGCCTAATTTGTTCTTCCTGTACTTCAGGTACGCAAGGACTGTACCTCGCGTATTCCATGGTAAACTCTCCTTTACCTTGCGTGGTCGATCTCAATTCACCGGAATAACCGAACATCTCGTTAAGTGGTACTTCTGCTATGATTGTGAACCAATCGTCTATCACTTCTGTCGAATTTACGAGTCCTTTTCTCTTACTAATTTGTCCTAATACCACACCCTAAAAATAAATATATAAAAAACATTTTTAATAAAAAGTAGTAATCACGTAAACGCAAAATCAGCTCCACAGAATATATGTTTTTACCTGAAACTCGTGCGGGCCTGTAACTTCAACTAACATAATTGGTTCCAAAAGCCGCCAGTTACCATATTCAAAAGTGTGCCTAATAGCACCTTGCGCGGCTTGAAAGAAAGCAAATTCCGAAGAATCGACGGAATGATGCATACCATCGATTATTCTAAACCTAATCCCAGCAATTTTATGACCACTGAGCAAACCTTTCTCACACATCGATCTAAAACCTTTCTCCACACCCGGAATATATTGTTTCGGGACATTTGTTCCAATAGTTTCGTCGGAAAATTCAATAACTGTATTTTTCTGAGGTGGCAAAGGCTAAAATACAAAGTTTTCTTATAAATAAAATAAAATACGAGCAAAATAAAAAATAATAAAACCCAATGTGCAACATCGGTAAATATTAAAGATAAAAATTCATTGAAATAATTTATATTTTACCTCTAAAATTCCTATTACTCGGGCGTACTGACCAGCACCACCAGATTGCTTTTTGTGAAGATAATCAAACTCACAAGGGCTAGTTATAGTCTCGCGAAAAGAAACTTTTGGTTTTCCAAGAATAATTGGACAATTATATTCACGTTCTAATCTTTGCGCATAAATTTCTAAATGTAATTCACCCATACCAGAAATTATACTTTCCTGAAAAAGGTAAAAATATTTCAAAATACAAATCGGAGCTTTTTACTGAAAATGTTGCAAAATAAATGGTACCTTATTATCTGTATCGTAGTGAACACGCAAAGTTGGATCTTCTCTTGTAAATCGGTTAATGCCTTTTGCAAAATTGTCTCTATCTTTCGAATGTTTTGGTTGTACAGACATTGATACCACAGCATCGGGAACATAAATTGATTCCATTGACAAATTTAAATTAACATCTTTAACAAAAGTATCACCAGATGCACAATCTATGCCAAATAAAGCAAAAATATCTCCCGCATAAACTTCTGTAACATCTTCCATTTGATCTGCATGAAGTCGAACTAACTTTTGAGCTCGTACCTGAAATGTAATTATAACGGCACTTATTAAAATATTTTTCAATAGAAAATTATCGAAAACCTATTGTATGAACATATGTATAAACAATAACCTTCTTTCGTGTTCTTGTATTATACAATGATTCCGACTTTTTCAACATTCCTTGATAACAGCGAAAATATGTTAATTGGCCGTATTTTCCAGCCTCCAACTTGAATGCCAATCCAACGAAAGGTTTTGCATCGTTGCGATTAGAATCCAATAAAACTTTAGTTTGTTCACTACTAAAAATAAATACAATTTATTTTTAGATATACAATATATATTAAATATATAAAATGTAAAAAGCTTACTCGGATTTTTCTCGGAAAGCATAATTCTCTACTTCTCCTGGATGTGGTAAATAGTTTATTACAGCATCTAACAATGGCTGAACACCTTTATTTTTTAATGCAGTACCAACTAGCACAGGTGTAAACTTTCTTTTCAAACAACTCCTACGTACAGCATCCATAATATCTTTCTCAGTTATTTCTGCCTCGTTTAAATATAATTCACCAAGTGTATCGTCTGCATTGCTTAGGTGTTCAATTAATTCTTGCCTTTTTTCGTTTACCTCTAAACAGAATTCCAAATTAACAATTTTATAAATTAAAAACTTAAAAATGCAAATATTTTAGTATAAATTTGATTTATATGAAGTACCTGCATTCATATTTTTTGGGATTTCATCCTCTCTGACAGTTTCTCCAAAATCCCCTTCAAAATAAAGTGCTTTTTGAGCAATTAAATCAATAATGCCCTTTGTATTACTTTCTAATCCAATCGGTAATTGTATAAATGCAGCATTATGATGCAGTTTGTTTCTCATCTGCTGCAAGACCTTTTTTGGATTTGCACCCATTCTGTCCAATTTATTAATAAATGCTAAGCAAGGTACATTGTATCTCTTCATCTGTCGATTCACAGTCAAAGTCTGTGATTGAACACCACCTACAGCACAGAGAACTAGAATAGCACCATCTAATACTCTCAGAGCTCGTTCAACTTCCACTGTAAAATCAACATGACCTGGTGTATCAATTATATTAATATTATGGTCTTTGTATAATGTATATGTAGCAGCTGACTGAATAGTGATGCCTCTCTGTCTTTCCAATTCCATACTGTCCATAGTTGCACCTACATTATCTTTTCCCTTTACCTAATGTCAGAAAAAAACTTTTGTTTAAACATATATATATGAGATATATTATTATAATTTTTGTCATTTTACAAAAAATATATTCTATCATCATAGTTTCGTCCTAGATATATTTAATAATAAAGTTTTACGTTTACCTCGTGCATTTCGGATATTCTGCCAGTATAAAAGAGAATACGTTCAGTCAGTGTCGTTTTTCCAGAATCAATGTGAGCGGATATACCAATGTTCCTAAGCTTCTCCAGCGATTTGTGCTCGGCAAATTTAGCGTGAGACGCCAGAAATCGTACATTTTGCTGCAGAAATAATACAATTCAATAAATAACACGAATGTTTTACCGCGGAGAAATATATATTCGCGAAAGCGATTAAAACTTAGAATCGTAAAGGTTAGATATCTTACTCCATAAATACACGATCGCTTTAAAAGCTGATTTAAACTGATGTTGCGGCTTAAAAATGCCACGATAGTCATGATGGTCGGCAATTTATTTGATCAGCGAACACTTTTTATATATGCAAACTTTATTCGTAAGAAATTCAATTTTTTACGTATCCACGTGAGACATCCAACCATCTAAATATCTAATCTGCCGACTCCTACTCTACCTGCTCCTACCCCACCATGTCTCACTCTTGCCCGTTCGTGAGCTGCTAGCTTCGTGAAGTCGGTGAGTCCGTTCAGTGGCGCCGTCATTCCACTTACGTCGAACTATCCCTCGCCTCGGACAGTTGGAGCGTACGAACGTACGAGCGGGACGGATCGCGGGCCGTGATCAACGACGTTAACCGCCTTTTCGGAACTACGTAACGTGATAGCTGTACAGCCGAGTGTCTAGACGCCGTCGAATATCGTCCTCCCTTCGGGATGAGTATTTCGCCTCTCAGATATTTAGATTCACTCGATTTTCGAAATACGGGAAAGCGGATCGCGGAGGGTACGCGACCAGCGCCAACTGCCATCTTATTCGCGCCCATCATGCAACGTAAAAATAAATGACGATCGGCACCGCGGAAGTATCCCCGATTGAGTTCTTGCCGATGCGGAGTCTCGTTAGTACGCGTCCCGTCTGTATCGGATGTTTCTCGAGATACGTTACGTGAGCGTCAGCAAGTAATCACGTACGGTAGGACGTAGCGACGCTGATCTGATTCGCGTAGTGATAATAAACGGCGCCGTGCTCAACTAATGGCGGAGTATCGCTGACTATAGCAGATCGAATTAACTTGCGTCGACGGTTTATGACGGTACGTGTAACGCCGAAGTACTTGTAGGATTGGAACGTTCGTACGTAATTGCACCGTTCTTTTGTCGTTCTTCCTTCGCGAGACGGGTTGCGGAGTCAGCGCCGAATCCTGCCTGCTTGGGTGACTTAGGTTCGTCTAATGAACATCGTCGATGTCGAGCGGATGACATTTTCGCGGTCGCGTCTTCTTTCTTTCGTCGTTCCGGCATAATGTATTAACCTCGGGAGTGGCATAGTACTGTGTGATTATGCGATCAGTGTATTCATCGTACGAGTTCAAAACTAGAAGGGTCTGAGAGGAGGTGGTGACCTAGGAAGTATCGGGCATTGGCGGAGCAACGTCTAGGTAATCATCTCTCATCTGCACGAATATAATTAATCTCCCATTTAGTCGAGTTGTATTATCCCGATAAATTAGATTAGGTAAATTAGTTAACAGGGAGAGGGAGGGTGGATGAAAAGATTAGAGGATTTTAGAAAAGAGGCAGAGGAGAAAAAGAAATCAGAGAAGTAAGAATGGAAACAAGAAAGGAAAGAGAGAGAGAGAGAGAGAAGAGGAGAAAAGAAATGAAGAGATTAGGAATGCAAAGAAAAATTATAAATAAGATGCAAAAGCTTTGGAAGCAGAGAAAAGCGAGAGGAAAGAAAAGACAGGCGAAATAGAATAGGAGAGATAAGGAGAGATAGAAATGGCGATAGAGAGGAGAGATAGATGATAATGGGAGTGAGAATAGAGGCGAGAACAGAAGGCGACATAGGATAAAATTAGAATAAAGGAGAAATGTATAAAGAATTAGGTCAAGTTTAGTAAGTTAAGTTAGATTATAAGAGAATAAAATAGTACGAAAATTGTAACCCCGAGGGGAAACAATAAATTCTATTTATCTAAGTTAAAAAGTTAACAATAAAATTAAAGTAAAAGAAAAAAGAAGGAAATTCTTTCAACTCTTAGAAAAATTAATTCAATTAAAATTAATAAAATTCTTTGAAAGAAAAATTAATGATTTAATTATAAGATCCTTTAAAATATTGATTGCTATGCAGTATGTTTTTAATTTAAATGTTATATTTTTTTGTTACAGTATCACCGTGGCTAGCTGTATAACTCCGCCTGCAACAGTTTCGGTAAGTCAGAAATAATTACTTTGAATAATGGGCAAATGATGATCGTATTTATAAAATGAGCAATTTATTGAGCAACCGTACAAAAAATAATTGATACAGGGTATCGCTCTGTAAGGTGCAATCTTAAAACGGTTACAAAACGGAAGAGAGATATAATTATAAATAAATATGCAGCATGCAGAAAGTCATGCATTTTACAAATTCGGTATTTCACGTTACAAATCAAAGAGAATGCAATACTATCTTTAAACTAAAAAATTTTAAACGAAAATGTTTGATATTTAATAAGGCTTTTAATTAGTAATCAAATATATTATAAAAAATAAAGAGTACAAATATTATATGTAACAAAAATAATATAAAGAAAAGTTATACGTTTTTTATAACGTATTAATAATGCGACATAATATAGTATGATGAATAACGATAATGTAAAAATATTTATCAAATTGTTGTTTACTTCGAACACTTATATTTCTCCATCTTCTCAACAAACCATGGTTTTACAAAAAGAAATTTTTCGTCGTCAGGGTCTTCTTCGCTATAGCTCACAATATTTTTCGTACTCCACCTCCATTTGAATTTATATGAACATTCATTATGATTTTTCGTGACAATTTTTTTTACATTGTCTAAGAACATCTTGCAAGCTATTTTACATTTGTCGACATTATATGAGTTCTGCAAAGAATAATTCTATATTAAATATATCCTTAAATTTTTTTTAGTTATTATTTATACAGAATTATTTTACACTTGAAAATTGTAGTAAATCATCCATAGTATATTCTTTTACTCTTGTTACTCTTCCAAAAGAATTTTTAAATCCACACATAATTTTGTTCATTTGCACTATGTAAATCTGACTCCACCATTGAACTGCTATTTTGTCAGGAACTTTGTCATGTATATCTAAGTGACTATTTCGATACGTTTTCAATTCAATTAGTTCAAAATTTTTGCCAACGAGTGTATCTGTTATTGGTTCTTCCGAAATTATTCCATCAATTTCAGCTCCGTATAATAACGAATAATTGTCAAAATTTGCTTTAAACATACAGTAAAATTTTTCGTTTTCGTCAAGTGGTATTGATAGATTTGGTTCGCTTGATGGGTGATCTAACAAAAAAAAAAAAATTTAATTAGTTAAATGGATTAATTACGTAATAGACGTTATATATATTTTGGATACATAATTAAATTTTTTATGATTATTTGTCATACATAGCGTGAAGTACCTGCAACCATGTATTGTTCAAACTTAAATCCCCGTGACTCAAATAGCTTATCCATCTTTGTTTTATTCGCATAATGATATTCTGTCTCATCTGAATAAAAGTGGCATAAATATATTGTACCACGGTATTTACTAGCGTAAATAGTCCAGTCATCTCCGTAACTATACGGGGAACTTAAAATCTTTTTTATTACCCCACGCGAACAGATAAAATCTATATCGAACCTAATTAATTAATATTATTTTCGATTAGGTCAAATTAATTACTAAATATATTATTAAAAACATTAAATAAGAAATAGAGAAATCCCTTCCAAAGATATCATATACGAAATATACACTATGCACAGAGTTTTGTAAAGTATAATAAAATTATATATCTATATTATAATTATAATTAAGCATGCCATTCAAGTTTTATGTTATGATAATTATCGCAACGTACCAACGGTCTTTTTCCACTGAAAGTGGTTTGTCTATTCGATGATGATTATCGCAAATCCATTTCAATATGTTGTCTAATTTTATGTGCAAATGAGCCGAGTGATGAACAGGCCCATTATTTTTTGTGAGATCAAAATTTGTGTTGTCGAGATTCGAAGGGCGAATCACATATTTCAATTGCGATAAATCGTCGTGATACTGTAAATTACCGTCGATACTAAAATGTCCTATCAATTCAACTGTTAAAGTTGGAACCGTCACTTTTTG
This sequence comes from Cardiocondyla obscurior, assembly GCF_019399895.1. Classification (NCBI taxonomy): domain Eukaryota; kingdom Metazoa; phylum Arthropoda; class Insecta; order Hymenoptera; family Formicidae; genus Cardiocondyla; species Cardiocondyla obscurior. The sequence goes on from NC_091876.1 coordinate 3,509,322, forward strand.
TTCAATGTCATTTATTTTAAAAGACATTGTTGCGTTTTTGTTAATTCGGCAAGGGTAAGCACTCGTTGATAGAACGTATGAACTGAATATTCAACGGCAGGAATAAGACTGCTGGTTAGAGCTAATAAATAAGGACTATACGATTAAAAAAGCGATAAGAGAGTTGCGGGAAAAGATAATAAATATCTCTGTTTACATACTTCCTTGATCCATAATCATTAGATGTTTAAAAAAATTCCCTACAGTCTCTACACTATACATTGTACACTCTTCTAACACTCGAACTGATTAAGCTAGTTGCTCTTAATCAATAACCCTTTGTCTGGCAATCTTCAGATAAATGTCTCCGGCAAAGAAAACAAAAAATACACACTTTTGCGTAACACAGTACATATACATAGAAAGAAAAGTGATTGGATCATTTTTTTTTATGTATTTGCTGATGGACCAATCGTTCTTTAATGCACATGCGTAATGCGTCACATAAAAGTTTATCAGTCTTGAAGCCCCTTCTATGTTTAAGTTTCAAGATAAATGTGCAATAAGCCTTAGCTGCACATGACACTTTTAGGCTGTCAGAAATAGATTAATCATAGTAAAGTGTAAGGCAGTGAAGAGAATAATAATTAGTTTAGTATTTTTATTTGTATATTTAGATAAGTTATTAACGTTATACATATAATTTCATTATTGTCATTTAATCATTACGATAGTTTAAAAAGAACAGAATAAAAGTTGAAGGGATTTTATTCTTGAACTTGTACGAAAGTGACAGTACAATTTTATTTTTAATATAATTATGTCAGCTGAATTAATTTTTAATTTGTTAATTAAAGTTTAATTAAAACAGTCTTTATCTGGATTAGTGATTATCAGTAAACTGAGGAACATCTTTGGAGGCTTTATAAAGTATTTAAAAAAAAGTTTGTTCTCTTTTTATTACATTCGTATAAGGATAAGGACTGGTTGTAGTTCAGTTTTAAAAAACAGACCAAGGTTCCGCAGATACTGACAGATACGTATGTACAATTGGCGGGCAGGTTAGAAGTAACCTGCTATCAGTGTTTTTATATTCGACAAGCTATATAAGAATTATATAAATTGCGAGTGAATTAAAAACTACAATTATTCGATAGAGCTTTAAAAAAATTTATTATATTTGGCACGAGAATATGTACAATTATGTGAACAGATTAAAAGATATCATAACCTCTACTTATTAGTAGAAAGCAGGCAAACAAAGAATATTTTACATTTGATCAATTAACGTATATTGTTCTGTAGAGAACAATATAAAAAATTAAATAAATATGACCACACGAGAAATTTTGACTATCCAACTGGGTCATTATTCGAATTTTATTGGCGCACATTGGTGGAATTTACAGGTATTCACAATTACGACTTTAATAAGTTTCTATGTGTCAAAATATTTAAATATTATAATATATAATATTATAATTTGTTTTACAGGAATCTAACTTTACATATAATTCACTAAATCCATCTGAGATAAATCATGATGTATTGTATAAAGAAGGTGAAAATATGCAAGTATGTTTACTACTTTTATAGATAAATGATAATTATATCGATATAAATAATATTAACAATAATATTAATTATCTAAAAGACATATATAGAAGATTTGTTTTTTATAAGATTAAAATCACAAGATTTTGAAATAGTATTTAAATGAATATGTCAGAAATGTTAAATATACAAAACGTCGTTTTTTAATATAATAAAATGATAATTACTACTAAACAGTTATGTTTTAGAAGCAAGTTACGTTTACTCCAAGATTGTTAATAGCAGATTTAAAAGGAACGTTAGGCTATCTCAATGAACAAGGTTCTTTGTACAAGACTGAATCTTCAGATAATCAGCTGCTATGGGATAGCTCAAAGTTAGAAACTACTACCGCCGAGCCTAGTCCTAAATCATCTTTTATTCAAAATTTAAATACGCTTGATAAAACTGTAGATTTAGATACTTATAACTTTGAAAGTGATGTGAAATCTTGGGTTGACTATCTTTTACCGCAATTTCACCCAAGAACAGTAACAGTTATCAAACAGTATTCACATAATTGTACACATCGTCCATTTAATATATTCACATATGGTCGCGATTTATGGTCTACCGAACAGTTTTCCGACAATTTTGCGGACAGAATACGATCCTACGTAGAAGAGTGTGATTTAATGCAAGGATTTCAGGTAAATAAAATTTATAGCATTTAATTTTTGTTATTGATTTTAAAAATAATTGTGCTATATTACTAATATAATGTTTTAAAAAATAGGTGCTTCTGGATTCCACCGATAGCTTTGCTGGACTCGGAGCTTCTTGCGTTCAACATCTACGCGATGAATATGGAAAGAGTATCTTAGCATTTCCATGTCTCGATTTTAATAATGCCGAACCAAGCGCGTCGGACTTAGTTAAAATTGTTAATACAGCATTATGCTGGCAGCATATCGGAGAGCATTCGTCGCTTTACAGTCCGCTTTCTTGTGGACAGGCCGGTTGGCCATTCGCAGCCGATTCACGTAAATTCGAAAACGTAACGTACAGCCCAGAACTGAAATATCACAGCAGCGCGATATTGGCCACTGCTCTAGATACATTAAGCTTAAGATATAGAACTAAGAAATATCCAGGCGCCAGTTTATCTGATTTATGCGCCGATCTGAACAAGCTGGGTCGTAAAGCAGCGGCAACTAGTCTGAGCTTGCCATTTCCAATGAAGATGAAGATGGATTTAATAGACGTATTGGACGAGTTTGAAGGATCTCTGTGGACAAGCTTGACGCCGAGCTGTGACATACCAACGGATAATAACATGCAAAGTATAGCATTAAGAGGAGTTCCGGAAGATAGACTAAAGAGACCCATTAACGAAGCTAGCAAACAAATATCTAAACCAGCATACAGATGCTCTAGCGTACATGAAATGATGACGCTATATCTGGCATGTACGTGTCACGCGTCAGCTACATATTTATCTAATATTGAGGCACCACTGAAGATTTCCGCACCGTATCCAAAAATCTTTAATAATAACGTAACCGAAAATGGAAATATCGCCGGTTGGCCCATAGGAACCAGTACGTCTTTTTGCATTAGTACGAAAAATTAATTAATGATAAATAATAACCTCGCATTTTTTTCTTTTTAGATGTAAACTCAGTAGCAGTGATGGCTGGAATGCACAGTGGAAGTAACATCGCGGCGATGTACGAATCTCTGCTTAAGCAAACTAAAAGAATAAGAAGTATTAAAAAGCTTCATGCTTTTACCGATTCCGGTCTCGAGGAGGACGAATTTACGGAATGCGTCCATAATTTAGCTGATTGTAAAGAAGCATATGAAGATTATTATGTCTAAAGAATTATTTAATTGCAGATAAAATGATATTTTACACAATGTAATTTTGTAATAGACTTACAAAAATCAGCACAATTATTAAAAAAAATTAACATTTTTTTTGCAATTGTTTGAATACAATTGATCGATGTTATATTTTATTATAAAATGTATAAATTTATATATACATCGATATTTTTTTAATTAGTAACTTAAGAAGTTCCATTTATTGATCGAACAACTTTTTTCACGAGCAAGAAAGTTTGGTTGTAAAAGATGAGAAACAAGGAACTCACATGTTTTATATATTAAGAAAAAAAGTATACTGTTGCTATATAATACGAGTTAATTAACATTGAAGTAAGTAGGTTACAGTTCCTCGTAAATTTAAGATCAAAACGTCCCTGATGATGGGAGTGGCGAGACACACCCTGGTTATTAGATTGTACGATTTCGTATCGAACATCGGCGATGTGAAAACTCAGTTCTCGCTATTCTTTCACGAATGTAACACTCTTTTCTAATGCGCTTAAACAGTTTTTTAATTTCCATTTAAATCAACTCTTTAACCTACTTTTTTTTATAAAAAGAATAACTAAAAAATTTTTTTATCGTCGATAATAATATTTTTGAGTGTAATATATTTATAGTGTATTTGTGGAGAAAAAAAAAAAAAAAAATAAGAAAGAAAAAGGAAGAATTGATAAAAAATGGGAAATAAAGTGGCAACGTTCACCGAGAAACAACTTGAAGATTATCAAGATTGTACCTTTTTCACGCGCAAGGAAATTTTAAGGTAGTATCTTTATATTGTTTTACACGATTGTTTCACATTCTTCTGAATGTTCAAAGTTTCTTTTTTAGAATATTCAAGAGATTTCGAGACATAGGAGATTCCGGAATGATACCACGTGTTATGACGCCGCTAGAAGCATCGACGCTTCGTTTGCCCCTGTCATATTTAGCTCGTATTCCCGAGTTAAAGGTTTGTTTCAAATACTTAAAAATCTAACAAAAACTCGTAATAACAGTTTAAAAAAAACCTTTCTTTTTTAATCTTCAGATATATAATTTTATATAATTATTTTGTATCAATTTTTTTTTTTTTACTTTACAGCTGTTGTTACTTGTACGAAATATTTATATCCCTATTTTAATTATAAATAAGTATACACTTTATTATACTTTCGAATTTTTATTAAGAAATAATTCTTTTCTTTTAGGAGAATCCATTTCGAGAACGGATCTCGGAAGTTTTTACGCAACGCCAGGATTCAGGACAATCAGCGTCCCTCTCCGAAGGAATCTGTTTCGAGGAATTTCTCGAGATGTTGTCCGTTTTCTCTGAACAAGCACCGCGGGATTTGAAAGTCTTTTACGCCTTCAAAATTTACGGTACGGACCACCAGGTGAACCCAGACGAGCGAACAGACGGACGAACGGACGGACAGACGGGCGGACCGTGAGAGAGCCTGGAGGTCGACCTCGCTGTACCTATAGTTGTTTCATGGGATGAGTACATACGGCGTCCAGACACGACATCCACGATGCACGAGAATATTTGCACGGAATAGCCGATCGATTTTGCCGGAACGGCGCAACGTCATAATTATACCCTCGTGCGAGCCGGGGTGTTTTTCTTTCGCGTAGATTACGTGTTTTTGTCGCGTTACCCGTTGCTTCTAGCTCTCATAAATATTTTATGATTAGAGTTAAGTGAAAGAGAGCGTTTTCTCGTGGAAAACCTAACCGCGAGGGTCCATTCAGTCTCACTTGAACGACAGCCTGACGCTTCCGTTCTTGCATTCGCGTCTATCAATTGGTAATTTTCCGCGAACAGATTTCGACGAGGACGGGGTGTTGGGACTGGGCGATTTGGAGCGCACCTGTCGGCAGCTGACTCGAGGTGGGCTAAGTGCCGAAGAAGTGGCTACCGTGTGTCGAAAAGTTCTGGAGGAGAGCGACATAGACGGCGACGGGGCTCTGTCTTATCTCGAGTTCGAGCACGTTGTGACCAGATCCTCCGACTTCATGGCGACTTTTCACATTAGAGTATAATTTTTACGATCGAAATTGCGCACGAAGCACACCTGTGATGTATAATAATATATCAACCACACTAATACACATTTAATTATCCGTAATCAAATCTTAATAAAGACAGAAGTAAATTATTCGTTACATCGATCGAAAATAGTTTGATATGTAACGAGAAAATTGAGTTAGAATAAAATAATAAGCAAATTAATATTTCGCTGAAGACAAGGCAAGGATTTACAGCCTTTATATTTACAGCTTCGAAGCTGTAATAGTCGGCGACTGAAGTGAAGTATGAAAAATAGCCGAGGTAGTAAAAAAGAGAAAACCGGTGTGTGATTTGAAAATTACACCGTGCAACGGTGGATTAACAAATACCTACGAAATTATGAGCTCGAAAATTATCTCTCTTCCGTTTCATTTCTGTTCGCGCTTCATGCAATGTAATTAATGCTCATTTGCCCATTTTTATGTTAACTTTAATGAAGATTGCCGGCTGTTTAGTCAAGCCTTTCAATACGTCCGAGTTTACGTTCATAGTCGTAGAAAGGAGACGACGGAGCTAGCCCGAGGCGGAAAAAGAACAGTAACGCCTAAATAATAATGCGTCGCGAACAAACGCGTCGAAGCCTATAACAGTTCCTTGACCCGCGAACGTTCCGGGTCCATCGCGCCGCGTTAATTCACCATCGTAACTCGAAAATGAATCGAGAAAAGTAAATCCGCATAAGCGCATCCGCGAATTCTACTCGCGGCGCGCCTATGGACCGTCATACGCGACGGAGAGTTAATCTCCTCCGTCATTAGTCGCCGACTCATTACGGATTCTCGGGTGGGCAAAAAAAAAAAAAAAAAAAGTATCGCTGCCTAAGCGTCGGTTAGGTCCTTGCGGAGCACTTAACGCGTTAGAACGGCGCGCGAACTTTTCCGGGTTGTCCGCGGAATTGTCGCGTCTCGAAGACGGCGCGGAAGCTAGGTGAAACTGTAATAATGCAAATCTCAGCTCCGTCGCAAATTGGCAGCGCGCCTTGCGACTCTTAAGCGCCGTCAAGTCCAACCGGAGTTCTTAATGATCATGTTTCCTACCGACGTTTGATCCGCGAGGTAATCGCGAACGAAGTCGCCCCCGGGGGCCCGTCGTGAAATACCGCGGACGAGACTTTCGCGAGCTCGCCGGAGATAACTATTAAACGCGATAGACGTTCGACTGGCCGATATATCGAAAGTCACGTTCTACCACGACGCTCTTCTCCGAGCGGAGTACCACGGGATACCCGCTTTCCGTTGCATTTACCTCCTTGGAGGAGTCGTTTCGTCCGCGATCCTCTCGCGTCCGAGGTTCGACTGAGGAAAACGGCGACCTTTGAGACACCCTGTATATCGCTTTGTACGCGTTGCAGATATATCTTCTTGCGCGCATAAGTCGCCCCTGTTGAACAATAATGAACGATGGCGAGCAAGTAACCGGGCTATTCATTCTTGCCCGAGACAGGAGTCCCTCTCGGCGACGCGGAGGGAGAGACTCGCAAGTGCGATTTCACGACCGCGTTAATTTATACGGAATAAGACGTAGGCGTCCTCAGCGTGATCACCGGCGTGCGGAGGCTGCGGAGGACGGAGGAACGCGCGTGTAACACGTCGCGTTGCGTTCTCCATTATTTGTTGCGCGCTCGGCGAATCGTATCGAGCTGATCTTACGTGGACCGTGCTCGTCGATTTCCAAAGATCACTCGAAGCCGTACCACGAGGCGACTCCGCGAGCGGAATACCGGAATACGCGCGCGATTCTCGCGCGTCCCGCACGCGCGCCCTGGCCCAGCGCTCGGCGCTCGAATAATGAAATACCGCGCGTGAGAAGCATGCCGATCTTTTTCGGTTAATTGCGATTAAGCTGTTAAATCGGTTTTTGCGACACGCCTTTACAAGCGCGCAGGCTGAGCCGCAGCTCGCGCAGAAAGACTTGGTTTCGGGCGACAATTCGCGTGCCACGAGCAATGTAGTCGGGTCCTCGGGCTTTAAGTAACTTTCCTGCCGCAAAACGCTTCCCCGATAATTGTATATAAATAGGCAAAACTTTAGTCTCATCTCGATAGTAACTAATACGGGAAATTCCTGAAAAAGCCAGAAGAGATTTCGGATCGTTTTATCGTGAGTGCGTTTTTCTGCACGCGCGGCAGCGAAAGGATTTTCGCAAAATCCTATCGTTTCTTCAAGTCGCTTCTCTTAGCCTTCTTCTCGAGCGATGCGTGTGCGCACGTCTTGGGCATTCGTCGGCACGGCCGTGTCGCCCCTTCGGACTTCCCCTGTCGGACCAGGCGGGCCCCCCTTTCTACCGGCTGGCCGGCCTGGTCCTGGTCCGGTCGTCTAAAAAGCGGTCGAAATCCGAGATACCGCCCCGTGGCCAGTATAGTCGACCGCGCGGTAACTAACCAAGTCTCGGGACCAAGGCCATCCGGTCACTTCCCGGCCCCTACTTCGGGCCCCCGCCGTTCCATCGTCTCTCCTCATCCTCCCGGCGGGTCGCGGAGTGGCCCTCGAGGCCCCGTGAAGGCTCTCCTTCTTTTCCTCCCGCCTCCCCCTCGACGCGGGTCCACCGTCTCCGCTCTCCGTCGAGGAAACCAGGCTCTCTCGAGAGGCTTCCCCTTCGCGGGGCTCACAACCAACCGCCTTCCATGCCGTGATGTCCGTGCATTCTTGGACCTCCTCGACGCGGCTTGTCGCGACGGGTCCGCGCGGAGGGACTTCGCATAGCCTCCTCTCCCTCCCCTTTCACCCCTTGAACGGAGACGAGACGAGCGAGTCGGGGAAGAGGAATGAGAAGGCAAAGATCGCGGGTGGACGGCAACGTGGAGAAGAAAGAAGAGGTCGAGAGGAGGATGAGGACGAAGGTAGAAGCAGAAGAAATGAGCAGCGTAGGCAGAGGGAAGGGAGGAGAGCTCACCCGGTGGTGAAGCCGGTGGTGGCGCGATGGTGAAGGCGGGTTGTGCAGGGCAGATTCGAGCTAAAAACTTTTATGGCGCCCCGGCGTGGGCGAGATCTCGCTCGCGCGTCGTCTACGTACGTACGCGCGAGATATCTGAAACTTTCTTCGGCACCTCGGCTCGAACGTCTAGCAATGATACTTGTTCGAATGGAAATTTTTCGGTGGCGGTCGCGTGGAAATGTCCCGAGCTACGTAGGCGGTTCGGTAGGCAGGTATGCAGAATCCGTTGCCGAGCGATACTCCAAAGGCCGGAAAGTGTCCCTCGGGTCATTAATTATATTTTATTGTCCACCGGGCGCACAAATGATACTAAGCCTTGTCATCTCCGGAAAATTTTATCCAATCGTACTCATTATTTGAACGGATGAGAAATGGTACGTGAGAGAATCCCTTACCACTTTCCGAAAGCGTCACCGTGAAAAAAGAAAAGAAAAAAAAAAGGGAAAAGAAAATCAGAGAAGCTTTTTGAACAATCTTTAGACGAAAAACGACGCGCAATCGCGAAGCGAAAAAAAGAACGAATTCTTTAAAACTCGTTAATATCGTATCAGGGCTGAGAAGTCGCGATATTGCACTGAAAATAATTTTTTTATTAATCCTTCAAGCTTGCATGATTTAACTTACATAAAAGATAAATTTTTGAAGTATTATCTATTTCACCGTTCACGACAAAGATAAATTATTTGCGATTCCACAGCCTTGGAAGGTGTTCTGCGCGTAAACACATCGGACTACCGTTTCGCGGTAACATTATTCAGAGTTGATATTAAATGCTCAGGAAATAATGGGCGCCGGAGAGCTCGCGCGAAGCAAGCGTGAGATACGGCCAGGTTCTCCCGATGGTATCTGTTAATTATATTAACCGTATTGCCACGTAGCCGCGCATTAGTCGCACCCGCTTTACGCCGAATGTATTATCATTTACGTGCCCGTTAAGGGAAAACTTGTACTTTCTACCGTGCCGATCGACATTGCCGGGGCGAGTTCATCGCGATCCGGCTGTCCCGGCAATAATTACGTAAGCGCTCGCATCAGTTGCGGCGTCGCGCGGGTTACCAGGCAGCGGTAACGGCGTCCGGATATTAATTAAGCGCCGATTTGCCATTAGACGCGCCGCAAATTACGGCCGAAAACCGACGGCCGTGCCTCGACCGGTGCGAGCCGATGTTTCATTAACGTTGAAATTGTTCACGACGAGAGCCTTACAGTTTTAAAGACGAGGATCCCCGAGGATCTTGAACCTCCCGAAACCGGACCTAGATACCTTCTGCTCCTCTTTCTCATTCTTCCTCCGTCTCTCTTTCTCGCACGCTTCTTTCTCCTCCATACCGGTCTCTGCTATTCGAGCCGGTCTTCGCATTGAGAATAAGTCAGACCGTGCCGTGGAAAAGTCGGATACGTATCCGTTGCCTTAATCTCGGCTAAATTGCAAAATGCCGCTCTCCGCCGGGGAAGAAGCGGCGGGAATGAAAAGTCGCGGGTGCGCCTACGCGGAAATGAGGAAAACGCGCGTACGTGACACGCAAACTGGAAATGCGATGATAATTTCGTTACTTTGTACGATTGTTTTTTTTTTCCTCCGCTTGCAGCTCGTGCGTAGAAAAGCGACGTTATTTGCCAACGAAACTGCGCGTTGTATCAACTCCTTATTTATATCTCTATTTTGCAAAACATTCAACGGAAAAAAAAAAGGAAAAAAATATAAATATACATGTAACTTTACGACGTCGCCGTCTATCGATAAATTCATATATCATGAAAAGGTCGAAAATATTTTGTACGGCAACATAATGATTATCACGCGTTCGCAGAGACGCTGCGAAATATATTTACCGCGTGATCGGCGAGATCCGCGACTCCGGCGCGTCTTGTTCGACAGGCAGCAACAAGGTGCCCACGACGAGATCAGGCGTTCGCGGCGAGAACGACGTTTCGTACTTCGGCAAGGTTACGTAGAACCCGCGTAGTCGAAATAATATTGGCGCTCTTGTGGGCACATATCGTTGTGGCTCATAAAGAAGCGAGAGCTTGTATATAGGGAACCATCTACCAAAGAGGGGGAGGAAGGGTCTCGGAGCAACGGAATGTTGCTTGACCACCCGGCCATCGCCTGCCTCTCCTCCAGCGTCGTGAATCCGTCGGGAGAGGCACGAGAGAGGAGAAAGAGCGAGAGAGAAGAAGACTGGACCAACCGCCTTTGGATCCTAATGGGCTCCATTGGGGTGCACGAATATTCTTTTACTATCGCGGACATCTTCTCGGGAAGATTCGTAATCCGCCATGCACGGGAGGCCCTCTCTCTTTCTCTCTCTCTTTTTTTTTCTCCCCCTTAATTTTTTATTTCTCTATTTTTACTGTTTACCGAGGTACCTGTTACTCTCGAATTGTTCGCGCGAGATTTACAAAGATAGAAAGCCGACGACTGGAAAATCTCGAGACCCGCGAGGGGGCCTGGATGCGAGATAGGCGCGAAAAGAAACAAAAATTTGCCGACATTATTCCCTCAGTTTTATAAATGTACAATGGTCTTCGACCTTACCTCGTATAAAAAACTAACACAAGAGACAGGTTTTATCGCCACTTAAAATGAAGAATATTATATTTAGAAAATACGCACGTATCTCCATTTATATGAAGATCTCTTTTTAAATAACAGATTCGAAAGAAAGAAGGAAACTGTACGTCTGCGGATCTACAGTCTCTTCTTTCGTCCGACGTTTTTTTTCCCCTCTTTTTTTTTTTTTTTCCCCTGCAAATCTAACCGCCGAGAACACTATCGAATAAATTCAGCGAGATAACGATCGCACAGAGCGATTATACCCGAAGAAGTTCGGTATTGATAAAAAGCGTACGTTCCTTGTATCTCCTACGCAGATTCCACGACGATAATTTTATATCGCTTTTTTATCTACCCGCGCGGTATCGAGGGAACGGCGATTGTGATTTAGCAGTGTTAGGGGAATCTCCGCAATAAACGGGCGTTAAGGACTTTTGCCCGTGTACTTTCAGCGCCCGCAAACGAGCGGGCTTTTAATTGAGTATCCATTGGGCGCGCGCAACCGATGCAGAAATATATTATCGTGGGAAGATTCCTCTCGGTGAGGTCCGTACCCCGCGGTGCCCGCGGCCGCTGCGTCTACGTGGACGACGCATTATCTCTCGATACGGACGAGACAAGAACGAAAATGGCAGTGACCTATGAGGCTGTCTGTCGATGACGCGAGGGACTTAATCAAAGGTGATGCACGGCTGACACCTTCACAATGGACGGCGCGCGTACCGTCCACGCGTTCTGCGCCGTCCGGGACGAAGCGTTTCCTTCGCGCGGAGGCTCGTTCGAGGAAAATCGTGGGATCGTTGTAATTTCAGGAAATCGCGGATCCACGGTGAGGATGCGTTATTACAGTCGCGCCGGAATTATGTCAATAGTTACGACCGGTTCGTCTTCGCTCGCGAGAAACGCTCGCGAGAGAGTACCTCGTCGTGAATAACGAAAACGGAATATGCCGAAGCCCGTGATCGTCCGAGGAAATCTGACAATTTGCATAATCATCTCGAGATGCTTATCGGGAATTCGCCCGTCCGCGCGATAAAGATATTAATCTCGACGCTTGGGATATAAACGACAATCGGCGGCCGATTATTGTTCGTCCGTTTTGCATCGGGTGGGTTTTAAGTGTGGCTTTTGATTATGATACGACGAGGTTTGCATTAACATTTTGTGAATTAAATAGAGATTAATTTTAATCGATACTCGTTTTTTTTTTTCCTTTTTTTTTTGTACCGGCGTGGCAATAACGGTTCGTCTATTGTTAACGTAAGTGTACTTGAATACAACCTCGGTATTCCGAAAAGTTTCGCAACCGGTCGCGGCTGGCGGATCAGCTTTCTGCTCGAGCACCGCCTAAAATTATTCCGCAAGCGTTCTGTGCATTCGAAAGGTACCAGCGTGCCGTCTACAGAATATTACGTGATTTCCACATTTTCGGCAAGCATTTGCAGTTAACTAAACACGAGACTAGCCTCCTCTAACATGATAATGCAACGGTATACAAACGGAATGATAACATTAACTATATCTCGCGTCATATTAGTATTCGAAGTATACCACGTGCTTTTTCATAGGACAAAACGCCAAGACTTGAGAACGATAGCCGCATAAATCCTTACGGATTACATTACTATAATATACGCGCTCAACTTATTATTTTATTTTCGGGATCTCGCGCAGTTACTTGAAGCGATAAACGTCGATACGTTCCCCTTTTTCAACAATAACGTAGAAAGCCCGCAACGAACTTTGACTTTTACCGCAATTTGCATTCTCTTACGTAGATGTAACATTTCCGTAATGCGCTCGACGCCCTCCCCCACGAGCGTAGGCTTTATCTCGAAATCGAGAACCGGTAGAAATCGATGATCTGGAAAGTTTCTTGTCCGCTCGGGTAGCGCACCGGACGACGGCGACGAACGGTGACGTAAATCAAAAAGTCTTCGGGCGGGAAAATGGGAACGAGGCGCCCATACGTTGTGGCCCGCGAGCCTCGGCGTATTTCTTTCCGCGGCAATAAAATAGAAGGCAATGAATTACCGGCGCGGCTACTTAAGCGGAGGGATCTACTTAACCGCGATGCTGCGCGGCCACCATCGCGGTGCTCGTGGCTCCGGCAATATTGTTGCAGAAGTGGATGCTGCCGCGCCGTAGGCAGCCGGGCACTGATTAATGCGCGCCCGAATACGGCCTGGCGCTATTATTACCGGATTGCAAAAACCAGTTATCGAGCGATATGCATAATTGTCCCCTCGCGAGCCGGAGCGGCCGGGGACGTCGATTTGTCGCCGATGTCAATCTCGATTCTCGGGAACGGATGTGATACGCGCGGCTATAGCGATCGAGTTGTAACGCAGATTAATATCGTAACCGTGAAAACTGCGGGTCTTTAACATACGCGACATAGGCGAGAAAGACACTTGAGCTTCTGTAATACGTACGGGGATCTTCCCACGTTTTCTTCCTCGCGTACCAGCGAGATATCAAATTGTACGCAAAGATTTATTTCATTATCGTTCGAATAAAAATCTCTTTCAATCAGAATATTAATAAAAAGAGAGAAAAAAAAAAACGCGAATAAATTGCCGGCAATTTGACTAGCGATCGGCTCGGCGTCACGTCCGCGTAAAATCATCACCCGTTCTGTCTGTATGAGTCACGTTTGAGACGAATTCGTATGCGGATGATTCCTCAACGTTGGCTCTCCTTTCGAGAGACGGAGCCAACCTAGCGGGCGAAATAATCGCGCCGGAATAATGCCCGGTGTAATTTTATCGACGGAAATCACTAATTATTTCACGCAGCTCCCGCGGTTGCGGAAATTGAAAGGGACGCGTCAGGGATCCGCAAGAGAAACGGGGGAACGTTCGCGCTGATTTACGGGTCGCCGCCTGAGATTCGTCGAGTGACGGTGGACGGCGATTTAATCGAAGCCCACGACCGCTCCGGCCGTGAGTTACGCTTCTCGGCTCCGTGATCGCTGAAGTTACATTATCCTCTTTCTCGCATGGCGAATCGCGCAAACGTACGAGCGCAACGAACCCTACCCCGTTAGCTTAGTCGCATTCCCGATCGGCGTTATCGATCGCGACGCGCCCGCCGATCGGCGTGATTAAATTCAAGCCGGCACCGAGGACGCATTCCGCCCGGCTAGAGTAAATCTGACGATTATAGCACGGCCCGCGGTGTCACATTTGCGCCCGTTGTTCGCCACCTCGCGCGTTTATCGTCTCGCTTCGATCGCCTACAATGCTTTCCAATTTGGCTCGCAGTGCACTTTATTAGGCGGTTCGCCTTCAATGAGGCCTTCGCGAAAAATATTTCCCAAAGAAGAAAAAGAAAGAAAAGAAAAAGGAGACGGAATTTAATACCGTCGTGTGCCACGAAGGCATCACTTTCGCAAGCATGATTTTTAAATAATACTTCCATCGGGCTTTTAATTCACCGCAAATGAATTTCTTACGTGTCTGCAATGTACTTATTTATGACACGAGACATTAATTGCTACGTAAACGAATTAGTTTTAATTTGAAGGTAATTGATTTCATAAACAGATAAGTAGGATGATAAGTTTGCGCGTTTGAAAAATATTTAAACTAAAAAGAATACGTGTCTTGATAAGTTTAAAATGAGGAGGAGGGGGCGGGGAAGAGGGGAAGTAGAAATCTAACAGTATGCGATCTTAGAGTAAAACGGGAATTTCAAGTCACGATGCCGCATGACGACAGCCGAGTCGCCCTTCATCCCCGATTCGATGGTGGCGATTCGCTAGAGCGAACCAATGGCGGTAAGGAGTTGGCAAAAAGGTATCTCCTCCGCAAATAGCTCTGTCCTGGCGATCGCGAGATGGAGGAGCTCTAACCGTTCTAACGGCCGCGAGAAACGCCACATGACGACGAAGAGGAAAAGGACGGGGGGGAAAAAAAAAACGAGCGGGAGAAGGTGGAGGAGACGGTGAGAGGATGACGTGAAGAGAGAGAAAAAGAGAGAGAGAGAGGGAGACGAGCTCACGTACGAACATCCGGATAACCGCGCGTAAAACTAAAGCAGCGGCGATCGCCGGCTGCGGAGAACCGGAGACAGGAGCAGCCACGACGGCGACCGCGAAAAAGAAGAAGAGGAGAGAAGGAGAGGAGAAGAAGAGGAAGGCGGAGGATGATGGGTGGAAGGAAAAAGAAGAACAAGATGCGGAGGAAGAAGAGGAGGCGACGTACGAGAGAGGGAAGCGGCGGCCGAGAAGAATGTAGAGGGAAGGAAAGAAGAAGATGGCGCGTTCTCTCGCGGCGGGGTTGCTGAGGAGGTCCAGCCGGGGTCCATCTGCATAACCGGTATATACCGGCAGCGTGGACCAGCGTGGAGGCAGAATCGAGCGTGTCCTCGGTACGTTATATCGCTCGACTCGTCCTCGCGCGATGCCGGAGTCTGGAGATCTCGGGAAAGGTGGAGAGGGGCCGGGATGGACGGGGGAGACGGTGGTAGATACGGAAAGAGATGGAGAAAAACGAAGGTTCGGCAAGAGGAGGCCGCGGTGCGCACGTAGCAGAGAAGGAGCACACGCCGGTGCCTGAAGAAACCGGCGAGAAGAGAGAAAAGCGTAGGCGCGAGTACTCGACGACCGATGACATCATCGGAGCTCTTCGCCTCTCTCGAGTCATTCTCCCGGCAGAAGTCTTGCTATCTCTTTCTCTCTCTCTCTCTCTCTCTCTTTTTTTCTCTCTTTATCTCTTCTTGCTAGCTCGATTTTTTTTTCCACAACTTCCGTCCGCTATGTCAGACTCACGCGGTATCGGAGATCCAAGAAAACCAGATGTTTGATCGAACCGAGTAGGTGCATATTCCCTGGTTAGAGAATCTGTCGAGAGAAAAGAATCAAATGTATAGAAAAAAGGTAGCAGGCATCTTTTGCGCAATGCGTTCAATGTATAAAGAGAAGATATTTATTTCAAAAATTTAGTATCAGAAATATAATATCGCGAAAATAAATATTCTCTGCTTAGAGGACCGCCATTCGATCGTGATTTTGTAGCCAGGACGCGGACCTGTTTATCCAGGAACTGCTCCGGCAATTCGCCAAAAACAAGAATGAGACAGGAACGAAAACGAGTGAGTTAGAGCGACATTTCGAAGTCGACTATTTTAGATATCGACCAAACGGGGAATAAAACTCGTGGACCCGTTTGAAAATCCTGGGGCATCCGTTTAGAAATTGCGCGGATATCTCGCGATCTTCTGAGTGAAATGAGAAAAAAAAAAGAATGATTTATAAGTGAATCCTGTACATAAATATCTAGAAGATATTCCGCTGCGGGCGACAACTAGCTTGAGAGATCAATCTTCATCCTTTTTCCATTTATAGCCTGTATATATGGTTAACGATCAACGTCCCACTTCCACGTTAAAAAATTTATTATCAATATCAGCGCGGATATAATTCACGAGAAATAAAATAAAGAAAATTTCTCTTTAATTTTTTTTTTTTTTAAGTCAAAACTTAACAAGCGCGCGTGTCTTGATTTTACAGTAAAATAAAATAATATACATATATCAAATAATTTTTTTTTTTTTTGTAGATTTTTATCTCATCTCGATGTTATAAGATTAACCAAGTGCTAACGCGTTGGCGAAACCGCATTGTGATTGCGTTCGAGCAACGTCCTCGCTGTTGGTCATTGTTATCTATTCGCGCGGAGATTTCAATGCCCGCGTAACCGCAGCCGCAATGTCGCATTCCCGGTGAATCCACGCAACATCGACAATTCCAATAACCACTACTACTTCGCAAATATGAAACGCAAGTAAGCTCGATATTTCTTACATTCTTCTTTCTCTCTCTCCCCTTTCTTTTCTTAATGATTTAACTCGTCATTAAAAGAATCATAAATAACGTACAGCAACGTCAGAGATTGTAAAGTAAGAAAACATACGACATTGGTTAAAGCAACTCCTTTGAAAGACACATTTAACAGATCTTACGGCAAAAAAAGAAGGTTTTACATGAAAATGTAATTTTAAACTAGGAGAAAAAATATTGAAAAGTAGTCTGTGAATTCTGGAAACTTGAAAATTTCAATACGTTTTTTTTTTTTTTTTCTAACTCACCTGAAATAATCTTACTAAAAATTTCTTACCTGCACGAATCCTCGTGCAGAAACCGTCGACATGGGCTTTAGAAATGTTGAAACGAACGTGTATTTTACCTGGAAATTTCTATTACTAGGTTTACTTTAATACCCTTATTATAACCGTATTATAGAAATATAGAATGTAAAGATCTTTAATGAGTCCTGTAGGAAAGTATAGATCTTCCGTTATTATTCATTTATTTTCGAAAATCGTCCTTTTTTAAAAAATCAAATAATTGAAGCTTTCATGCATTCGCAAAAATTAGTGGAATATTTTTTTAGAAGTATCTTTCACCGTATAAGTAAAGTAATAATTGACAATAGAATCAAGCTACATTTCAGGATATGACATTACCCCTCAATGTTAACCCCCTGTTGTACCTGGATCACAAAGAATGCAGAATATGGCCTTCAGGGATGAAGGATAAAGGACGAGGAACTTTAACATCAAAATTCTGGGGGAAAGTTTTCTACCTGGCCTCGGCAGGTGCGAATATTTTTGTACAGTTCTCAGCGTATAATCTGTAACGTTTATCTAACCGTCAAAGATACCTATAACCGTTTCTCCGTATTTTAACAATATGAACGATACGTGAGAAAAAGAAAAGTCCATCTTAAAATGCATAATTAACGTCGATTGATCGATGAAGCGTGGATAATTTTACGTATTTAGACAGAAAATAGAAAGTTTTTCGAGAAAGAGAAAATAAAATAGAATGTACTTTTAGCAAAATTAAACTCTGTCCTATTAAAATTTTTCTCGACTCACTTCTGAAATCAAAAACAGAACGAGGTCGACGAGTGTCTCGTGTGCCATATACTTATTGTATATGACAGACTGGCAAGGTGCAAGATACGGGATAGATTGTTGATCGAGTAGAAGGCTACACGAGATATTAAAAAAAAAAAAAAAAATTAGTTGTATACAAGGAAAACAGGAGAATGCCAAAGCGAGGACGGTGTTGTATCCGGTGGAAATAAAGGGACGTCAGTAGTCTGGCTGTGCCATAAGAAACGATACGAAACTTTAAAAAGTCAATACCTGTGACAAATTATTTGAAAGTTAGTCAGAAGCTGGAATTTTAGATCGTTCTTTGGAAAAAAAAGAAAAAGAAAAAAAACGGAAAACCCCAAGACATCTTTTTTATTTTAGGTCATTAAATTATCAAAGAATGACATTACGTCAAGATACAGCGGAATAAACTTAAAATATATCTGCATATAGCTGACGGTCGAACAATTTTTCACGAAATTCAAAAGCGTGGGTGTGTGCGTAAGTGTGAATTTACGGCGAAAAACTTTTGTTCCCTCGGAAAAAAAAAAAGTAACGGGACCGAGAAACGCAGTTAATCTATGAAAAATTAATTAAAGTCAATGTCATCCAGGTGTTAGCGCGATCTCGCATACCGTGCTACGTATTACGCGAGCACGCATAATTGGCGATTCGGATAAATTAATGTAATAACACGGCGCGGGCTCATTTCGCGAACACGAAATTAATATAATATCAAGGTAGCGTTTCGTTATCAATACGCGCGACGACTTAACATTCATCCTTGCGGGACGCTCGGCAGAATTGCGTTGCTAATTACGAATAAAGGAAATTTTAACGCCGTTGTCCGGGGCCGAGATCAATTAATTTAATTACGACAGGCGGTTCGATTACGACGCGCCGGAATCCTCGGACTGTCTTCGTTACTCGCCACGTCGCATCGCCGTGCGAACTCCTCGAAGCTCGTGTTTTTAGCGACGTGCTCTTCGCGCACACGATTGCCGTCATCGCGTGAAAAGCGAAGAAGAAAAAAAAAAAAGGAGAGATGAAAGAAAGAAGAAGTCGGAACGAGAAGTCGCATATACTCGCGCGAGCAAATTTTTCGCGTGACTCATGGAGGCAGCGACGACGTCGGCTGCGACCTTCGGGGTCCTGCTTCGTTCTCCCGGCAGGAGGGTCCGATACGCATGCGAAATTTCATTCACGTAAGTGTCACGTACCGCCTGTACGTTAGCAATAACATTCCGGGAACAGGTCGCGATCGAGACTTCGTTTCGCAAGGCTCGGACGGCGGCACGGCTCCGTCTGCGGTTCGTCGGTCGGCTCGTAGATTGAAGCACGATCAAATATTAAAATAAAAAAAAAAGAAAAAAGAAAAACGAGAATTAGGTACTTGAGGTGTCTTCTGGAATTCCCCGGTTTGTCACCGTATTGATTTTCCTTGACTAATTCGACGTGGCTTTCTTGTTAATTAAGAACATATATCCGCGACGCTCTTTAATCACAATTTATATAACAAAACGAACTGCAAAACCTAATTATAAGATTTTCGCGTGCCCTTTTTTCGTACGCGTAGTTAAACTCACGTTTCCAGCTTTTTACTTCAAGATCGTTTCGGAGAGAGGGACCGAAGGTTTTTCTTATCGCGCGTATACTTTGTACCTTCGTCACGTCTGCTTCTTAATTGATTATATTTTACAGTTAACGTCTAATTTCATATTGGCAGCGTTATATTTTACTTCTCGTATCGTTTCTGTTTTATTTTCACGTTCGATCGCGTCGCGGCCCTAATCGGGCAGGCTCTCTCGGCGAAATCCATCTTCTATTCACATCGGCAAGACGAAGGCGGATTACACGCCGCGTAAGGCGAATCGTCGATACTTAATCATCGTTTACGGCCATTGAGTCGGACAACGGAAGAGCGAAATTACGTTGCGTATCAAAGACGTAATCTTGCGCAAACAGCGCCAAACTTGGGGTCCCGCCGATTCTCTCGGCGAGTAATCGAATCGAATTAAAGGCCGCGCCTGCGAATGGACCCCGAAGTCGCGCCAGGCCGCGACGACTATTTTTTACTTCTCACGTTCCTATTTCTCTGAAACTGCCGCGCGCGATTCGTAACTTTCCCGATTACATCTGAGGTTCATTGTGCGCGCTATCCTAGAGATAGCGAATTTATCATTCCGCAGTAATCCCTCTTCTTTACGAAAAAATATCTTCCCGGCGATTAGATTCAACGGCGACGGAGAAAAAAAAAAAAATTAAGTTGAATTTTTGTTAGATTTTTTTTGTTCGGTTTTCAGGACTGAAAGAAATCGAATAGCGTGCCTGCGAGGTCACGAAACGTATCCTATAGTCTCGACGACGTATAAGATTACCGGGTGGATATAATCTTAAATCGTTAAAATTAATTATCGTGTGCAGAAAGGAAATCGGATACCACGGGGAAGACCGGGCGGTACTTCGAAGTGTACAGCACGGTTGTGTGTTTTCACACCTCGAGGCTTGCTAAAAAAAGAAAAAAAAACTCGTTTTCACATTTTTCTATAGACGGTATCGAACACGAATATGAAGGCGAATAATTTCGAATTTTATTTTATATTTCTACTTTACGAAGGCGTCCGGTTGGCAAGAAAATTCAGATTCCGAACGCTAATTGGCAACAAGTTTTCGCGACGTCGCTGAATATAATTTTCCTCTTTTTTTTTATACACGGCATACGAAATGTGCGCGCTCGCTAATGATATTTCAGAAGATGAAGGAATCTGTCTCGACGCGAATCCCCCGACGAGAACTCGTGCGCGTCGATCATCGCGCGCAGATTGCACTTTCATCGTGAACTCTACCCACGTTGAAATTATGCCTGCGCTCGCCGGGTCTGCGGCATACCTGGTACTATCCAACGCGGCGCCGCCTTTCCCATAAAGCCTAAAAGAAAAAAAAAGTTGTTAAAAGAAAAACGACCGAATGTCAAGGGAAATAGAAAAGAAAATCGGAATAATGCACAAACGGGGCGATTGTCGACGTCGGGACCGAAGTAGCTAAGCTACCTTTTAATTAAGCTTCCCTCTTTTTTTTCTCCCTCCCCCACCCCCTCGAAAACTCTCCGCTCCTTCGAGGGAAAGCGGTCACTCAAACATTATTACGGCGTCGCTTTGTTCGAAAAACCATTTGTATTCAAAGCGACGCCGTCAATTTCCATGCTGCCAGCGTTGTACGCGACGGAGGTGTCCCGCCACGAAATTAACGAAGCCCGCAGGACGATAGAAGCCATTCGGCGGAATTTACGTTAAACGCTGTCGAGAGGCCACGGCGGATGCTTATTTTTTAACCCTCGCGAACGGTAATATAGTGGCTACCGCGATATCCGCGGAATATGTAATCGCCGGGGAACGCCGTTGTAATGGAAGATACGACACGGCTTTTACATTCGTAGCCGGGCGCTCTCGCCGCGATAGAGGATAGGAATTCCTGACGAATCCTCCGCGGAGGAGTAGTCCGGAAAGCCGGGTGTGAGACCCCGCGGTTTCAGCAAGCCGTTCCGAGTTTAGTAACGCAGATTGCTTTCCGCGTCACGCACAGTCCGCCGATTAATGAGCGAGAAGCGTGCGGACGTGGAGAGTCGCGTGTCGCAATTTTTCTTTCTCCTCTCTCTTTCTCTCTCTCTCTCTCTCTCTCTCTCTCTCTCCCTCTCCTCTTTCTTCTCGTTCCCTCTGCGGTCAGAGCGATGCATCCGGGTCAAAGTATCGCGCTCACCGAGCCGCAATTACATTCCGCAACATATTGCACCGGCTGATTATTATCCGACACGGAGCCGGCATCGGCGAGCGAATTCATTTCGCGTTCCGAATTCCGCGAGGGCAGAGGAGAAATCAATGTACGGGCGGCGATACAATCGCGCGGAATTCGTTCGGCAAGGAGGTAAAAGTCTCGGCCAGAGAGCCGTTGAATGCACGGCCAGAAATTCCCACGTAAGGTACACCGGGGGACGGGTTGAACGGCTCGGTGCATTTCGGCAAGGGTTCGCGGGGATAAAAGTGGCGTGGAGAGGGAGGGTGCGCGCGAGGATCCGGACCCCTTTCGCTACAAACGATGTCCTTTTCGAGGAACCATGAGCCCCGCGCAGTGGCGTACGCCTGCGTCTAGATCACTCGGAGATGAAATTTGCATCTTTTAATATCCGGCCGCTTCTCGTGCCTGCGGATCGCGACGCGCGCGAGAGAGCCGCGTCGAAAATTCATTCACCCCGGGATTCCCCTTCGGGAGATTCATCTCGTGTGCTATCGACGCGGCCCGAAAGAACGAACGCTTGAGAGAACGCCGTGGTAACGCCGACCGGGATCGTGACGTCGGTAGATCTTCGTCGAAAGATCCACGCGAGAGTCGTGTCTATCTAGGTACATACGAGGTCGAGTCTTCACCTCGATCACCCAGTATATACATATGAGACTCGCGCGCGAGAGAGCGAGACGCGTTGGGGGGGAGGGAAGGGGAGGGACCCCGGGAGAGAAAGAGAGAGTGGATGAGCCGGGCGAGAGAAGGTAGAGAGGCTGCGGACAAACGTGGGGCCCGTGTAAGAGCGAGCACGACGGGGAGAGCCGGGGAAAGATTCGGTGGAGTGCGAGAACTCGACGGGAGGAGAAAGGAGAGTGAAACGAGGGAGAGAGCGAAGGCGCGAGAGATCGGTAAGAGGGGTCATTGGTTGTTCGTTGCGCGCTCAACGTATGGGAATCGTTATGGACCAACTACAGCCGTTGGAATGTGTCCTTTTTTCCTTTTTGTGTCTCCCTCGTATACCTGGCGAACCACTCTCCCTCCGTATAGCGGCGGTGGTGGCGGCGGCGGCGGCGGCGGCGGCAGCAGCAACGCCGGTGAACCTCTTGCGGGCAATCCTGGCCGGCAACCGGCAACCGGAGGAGGATCAAGTTCGATCTGAGGAGAAAGAGAGCGCGAGCGAGAGAAAGAAGAAGGGGGAGCGAACTGTGTAAGCAAACTGAGCAGGAAAGAGCGAATAAGGACGACGCGCTGGAAGGAGAGAAAAACTCAAATCGATTGCCGTAGAGAGAAGAAAAGAGTACGAAGGGAGATTGGGCCTAACGGGGTGGCGAGGGTGTAAGCGGTCGGGAACCAGAAGGGACAAGCGGCAGAAGGAGAAATAATGGGACTGCGAGATAAAAAAAAAAAAAAAGCCGATCGGAAGGTAAATCGAT
This sequence comes from Cardiocondyla obscurior, assembly GCF_019399895.1. NCBI lineage: Eukaryota > Metazoa > Arthropoda > Insecta > Hymenoptera > Formicidae > Cardiocondyla > Cardiocondyla obscurior. Next base: position 3,532,369 of record NC_091876.1, read on the forward strand.
GATCATCGACGGCCGAGCGATAGAACGGTGGGCGAAGAGTCAGTTAGTGTAAAAAATGAGAAATAAAAAAAATTAAAAAAAAATTGTGAAAGCTAGGACCCGAGGGAATGGAAGGTGGGGCGTCGAGAACTGATAGATGACAGCAAAGGTGGAGAAGGAAAAACGGAGGGAGAAAAACGCTCCTTACGATTAGTGCTTAAAGGTTTAAACAAGAATATATTCCTATAGAATATATGCTAATAGCGATGTCAAAACTTCATCGCTCTTCCCACCCTGAATTTCTAATCGTAAATTATACAATAATTTGATTTGGCGTCTTTACTTTTATTGTCTGCTCACTATGCTAGACAGAAATCCGTACAATGTGCATCGGTGTATAAACATTTGCGGGATTCGATTGCAAGGAGTATCAAGTTTAAAATGTCAGGATAGCGGAGGAAGCGAACGGTGTCCGAAGACACCGCAAAGAACAAGCTCGAGAACAAGAGGAAGGCTTGCAAAGGCGCTCGACCGCGGGGACGTTCGTCGACGTCGCCGTCTATCGGCACACTCGCCGTGGATGAACTTACGAGTCGCGGTTCGATTAAAAAGAGAGAAAAAAAAAAGAAGAAGAAAAAGGAGAAAAAAAAAGAAAGATCGGACCGATTATCTTCAAAGAGCGACTCAAGAATAAAGCGAAGGACGCCGAAGAGCGGGATCGGGAGAAGTTGCGAATGCGAGAGCGAGAGATCGGCCGGAGCCAGAAAAGGCGGAGATGGGAGAGAGAAGCCGAGAGAATAAGGAAGGAGAGACTTCCGACGCTTCGTTTAAGAACGGATCTACCGGGTGATGGAAAGGAAACTTCAAGGCAGGATTCGAATGGAACCGAGACGGACCCCGACGAGTGGCGAGCAGACAGACGGACGGACGACCGGTAGAATATGTAGGTAGAAGGACGGGGTATGAGACGTGGTTCACCAAGGGAAATGAGGATGGCGAACCGGTCTTCTCTCCTCTCTTCTGTCTCTTCCTCTCCTTCCCTCTTTTTTACGCTCTCTCTCTCGGTCTCTCTTTCGTCTCGGCATAACGTTGCGACGGTTTGTCTCCCTGACGTCACAATACGGATTTGAACGGGCCAATCGGCACTCATGGTCTCGTACGCCGGTTACACACATGCTGCTGGTGGGCCGAGGAACACATCGATGTAGGGGAATCAAAACGACGGTGAGAGGGGGAGCGCAAAAGGTGCGTTGGTTATGATGCAGGCACTCCATCGTCAGTTGTACAGTGAGTGCGGTAGTTGTCTCATCTGGTACCGTGCCAGGTGTTCACCTCTTTCTTTCGCGGTCTCTGTGTGTCCTTGATACGACGGAGACAGTGAAGGACTAAACTTTCGGAGATTCTCCGTTTTCGTAGTCGCACAGGTAAATTTTTCTTTTCCTTTCCTTCGGCGTGGGCGAACGTCGCGGTAACTCCGCGCGAGAATAGCGCGCTCACGGTATTGCGCAGTTTTGGAGAACGCGTGCTGAAGAATCGCTCGAAAGCCAGCGCTCCAACTTAAAAGTCCATCGATTTTGCCTCGCATTCGTAGTTAAATTCGCGCGGAAACGATTAAGGCTAACGTTGACTAAAGCAAATACGAATTTAAATTACAAATTATCTATTAGTTTTTACGTCTGTTTTTAACCTTCCCGTTTGCAGGAGGAAGAATTTCAAACGTTAGGAAATTACAAAGCTAGTTCGGCGAGGTCAACGAAATATCCTACAAAGCGAAGTCTCACTTTGACCTGGGAATGATAATATTTCTGTTAAAAAATTTTCAAAATTGTGTAGGAAAGAAATTATTTAATTATTCAATTTTTAATTTTTTAATCTATTAATATACCTTGACGAAGATAATTTATTTGCGGAATAATTAATACATGTTCGATGAGTACGCCGGCATTAAAAAAATCAAGAAATTAATAGAGGCTCTGCTATAAAATTTTACGATTATTAATTAAAGAAAAAAAAACGCATATATAACTCAATTGAAAATTATTAAAATCGTTTAAAAAATTATCCGAATGAATATGTGCGAAAGGTACCTACTATATCATCGGATGAATTAAATAAAAATTAAATATAACGAGGAATTCTTAATACCGGTGAAATTATTAGTTGGATCAAGCTATTGAAAATAATTTATAATTATTGCGACCGTTTATGAATTTCTATTTTCGCGAAAGATGTTTTAGTATCGTCCTGTAGCGTGACTTGCTTATTTCTAGTTACCTTGGAATTATAACATATACTTTGTTTGTAGCAGAATGGAATATTCTTGAATTGAAAATTTTCTTATTAGTATCGCATATGCGATTTAGCAAGCTTGAAAATTAATCTATTTTTTTTTTTTTTTGTAATTAATAAGCCGCTTATTTTAAGAAAAAAAGACTAACGTTTTTTCAGTCTTCGTTCTACAAAGATTATTACAAATGCACACTTTTTTTTCTACCCGCATTGTTTTATGGAGATTCGTAGTGTTTCAGAAATGGACTTACATCATTTCTCGACATAGGCGGCTCACGTACCGGTCGACATGAGATAAATTAGTTGAAATAAACAGTTTTGAGAGTACCGAAGCGTGGAATACCTTGGTTTCGTACCTATATAGCTGACCCTGCCAAGAACTTTATTTGCATTCAAGATCTACCCGGACAGCCGACGTTTTGAAATATTCTAAAATTTATACAATACAAAAATTCTAGAAAAGATAATTCGAGCTATCATCGAGTTGATAAATTTAATTTGAAAAATAATGTCGTTACTAGTTCACATTATTTTATCATATCAATTATACATATATTTATATATTTATATTATTTTGCTGATTATGTTATACGAAATTAATCATATCAATTATTAATTAAATATTTATTAGTTAATTATTGACTATTAAATAGTTTGTAATTAAAATGCTTTTCTACATTGCTAGCACTTTTTCGTAAATACAATTCGAATATTTGCATCTTTTTAAAAATTAGCATTTTTTAAAAAAGATGCGTCAAATAATGACGCAACGAATGTAATCGAACGGAAATGAGATAAGAAGTGGGAAAGCATGAGGATATAAGTTCGCGTACCTCGATGCTACAAGATACCAGAGAACTTCTCAAGACTGAAATCAGAATTATTAGACGCTTCAGTTATTTAATTATTTCAACGAACTTAAATAAATCACATTCAGTATAAAAATGATTCACGCGGCAGAATCGAGAAAATTAATTTTCCTAAATGAGGTGAATAGGCGTTTACAAAATTTATGAATCTCTTTCCAATATTTGAATTCTATTAAAAAGTCAATTTTCATTCAATAAAGAAATTAATTCTCCGCGTTTGTAATTTTAAATCAAATATGAATAAGTTATCAAGCCTCGAAGTATCTAAAATAAATTATGAAAAAAAAAGAACTAATTTTCACCTACAAAGGAATCCGTGAAAAAAAGAATAAGCATCTGAGCTTAACAGTCGGTGGTCGAAATTACTTTACGTACTTTACTGCTCTTAAAAAAAAATGAAAAAAAAGTATATAAAAAAAATAATAAAAAAGAAAAACCTTGAGAAGAAACGAAAGCTGAAAAATAATGCGACGTCGGCGCACGGTGTGTAATATCGAAGTCATTAGTTTCTAATGACGTAATCGATCATACGAAAGTCAAGGAAGCCTTAATTATTAATTGACTTAGGTTCTCGCGTTATTAATGAGAAATTTGCATTAGCGAGAAATCCGTTCGCGTGATCTCACGAGCCGCGAACCCCCTTTTAGGTACCGTTAACGCTCGCAGCGCGTTTAACGTAAATTACTGATCTGAATTTTGGCAATTAATTCTTTGGCGACGTTGCTCCCGGCTCTCGATGAGCCTCAATTTCCGTTTCGTAAGTTTTATTCTACCTGCCCGAGGACTGGTTCCGCATCGGCCGTGCGCGCATCCTCATCGTCAGCGATTCGCACCGTTTCGCGTGCGAATTTCCGCGGGCCTCTTAGCAACAAGTTACGCACACACACCTGCCGTGGAAAAGCATAGCCGCGCGATCGTTCTAACTTGCTGTGTAACCTAAACAAGTCCTCTCCTTGTCGCTCGATCTCCGTCACATTAATTTTCGTCCGTACACTTCGTGGCTCGTAATCGAGTATAGCTGTTTCGCACGAGATCGCTGATACTCGAGCGAATTCTCTTCCGTTCAAAGCACGAGTGTAAAAGAAAGAAAAAAAATTGCATGGCACGCATATTACAAAGTTACGAGAATTTATACGCGTAACAAGATCCCGGTTTGATTTACTTCTGATATTTGACGTAGAGACAAAATTTAATTAAATAGCTCGCACACAAAGAAATATATATATATATATATTTTTTATATTTCTGAACACAGTATCACAGATCGAAACTTCGATTTAATATAATAATTGTAAAAATTTGTCACGCCTTGACGCGCGCAATAGTAGTTTAGTTATCAAACGTATGTATTATACAATGTATCGTATATCTCGTATATATTATTTATAATTTATTTAGCTCGTTCGAAACGAGCCAACATATCTTTTACACGCCACCCGCACGTGTAACTCGTACATGTATAAATATTCATAAATAACGAGAGAGAAATAGAGAGAGGAAAATATGTAGAACTTTTATTTGTAATATGAAGTGTTACGAACATGAAAAGTTCTGCACAATTTTTTTTTTATATATATTTTTTTCCGCGATATTCACCGCCGTCTCTCGCCAATTTGGAAAAAAGAGTTTCTCTTCCAAGATAAACGCGTCTCTTTCACGACATTTTAAAGCAAGCAGTATTTTAAATATCTTGCAAACCTCGCATGCTATCTGGAAGCAAGTACAACACGTTTGCTCACATCGATAAGACATAGCCACAGAAGTGACGATAATTCGCAGCGTCGTATCTCACGTTGGAAGAACTTCGCCGTCGTTCATTATCCGTTTACACCATGCAACACGCACTCACCGGTCCGCGTTGAGACACACGTGCGTATTACATCCACAAATTTGCACGCAACATCAACGATGGACCGTTCTTTGCAATATCGGCAAAAAGCCAGCTCTTAAATCTCCTTCTTTTGGAAATTTCTTACCTTTCAAAAAAAATACATACGCTTCCCTTTTTTACGGTTCTTTTTTTTCTCTTTTTTTTTAATTATGTATTATTTATTACGCTCGTATTTATATGCAATTTTAATCTCCGCGCCTGTCTACTTTTTAAATTGGCCTTACCGGGCGTTCTTGACTGACGACAGCCAATTCGGCATTGACAAGAAGTCGGTTTCCTCCGGTCGCACACGTTTGCCGAACACCGCAACCGGGTATTATTGCCGCGCGGAAGCTTATATCGCGTGCAATCTTCGTTGCGTCGGCGAACACGTCCGAGATCGGCACGGTAGAGCGAGCGTCCGAGAAGCAAAATGCAAACACATCTGTTCGTTCTGCATACGTACGCGTTCCGGAAATTTTCGTTCGGAGATCGACGCGCGCCGGAAACAACGAAACGGATCTAGACCAAAGCCAATTAATGTAAAATAATTTCAGCGACTGTCCGCCACGTCCAAACGCCGCTGAGTTTCAACGACGTCGTTGCATTGAGAAATTTTCGAGCAACGAGATCTAAAAATTTATCCCCAATAGTTATGTCCGTCTCGAATTAATCGACGACGTGCAAACGTTTTATCCATCAAAAGATTATTTTTTAATCAGCTTCGAGACTTTAGCGAATTGCCGATAAGACCGCAAAATCCATCTTTAAACACGCCGATTCGTAACGCGATGTATCTTCAACTTCTTCTTTTTTTTTTTAAACGATCAAAGTTATTTACAAGCGATTTGCTAGATATTATCAAACGCTCGGGTAAAATAAAAAAAAGAAGTTTAATTATTTTAACATGAATTTTATAATTTAGATCCCCAATCAACTTAAATTATTATCCATTATGTAATTCTTAAGTTATTACGTAATTTTTGCAAAAGACGTATTTTTCTCGCACTTGGATATTGTTTACTTTTCTTCTCTTGCATTTTACGCCCGCGAGCTCTCGCGCAGCAGAGAAGAGGGAGGGAGGTAGGAGAGGAATTAAATCGAGAACTCGATAAGCGTAGTCACGTTGATAATGATAGTCCCTGCGTAGCGAAGCGACGGCTATCTCGAGCATTCCGTGCAGCTGTGTTTGCGCAAACGATTGAAAATCGTATCGCATTTAAAAACCGTGCTCGTTAGAATTGGAATTTATCGGCGTGACCGAAAATATCGGTGGCGAGGATGGGAAGAAATCCACGACGGAGAGACGTGTGGTTTCTTTCGAATACTTGCAACGGTTCGGTTATTACGAAACGTTTACGCGAATTCAGCAAGATAACAGGTACGGTCAACAGGCCATATCGCCTGGGGACTTTGTAACTGCTGAACCGAACGGCGTAGCCGTTAATTAGATCGGCAAAGCGACGTCATTGCGCCGACTATATCCTGAGCCGAGGAGTCATTGCGGGGGTCGAAATCATGCGGGAGATACATCACGTAACGAAACCAAATTACTTAAGCAAACGCGTGAAACAGTAGATAATATTACAAAATTATTTTCGACAGGCGGGATTTCATGATTATTTTATTTTATTTTATTTTATTATTATTATTTTATACATATATATTTTTTTTCTTTTTTTTTTTTTTTTATTAAGATTTAATTTAAGATCAGGTGGTAAGAGTTATTTATAACTTCGAATGAACGATACTTATTTATACGAAACTTATGTAACTCACTTGAAACACATAAATATTCATTAATTAGTAAAAGCGATTACGCGATTTTTTTTTTTTTTTTATCGTTGAAATTGAACGACTTAAAGATCTCGCGGTGAAGTTTAGGCGAGGAAAGGGTTATTTATGAACTTCAAGAGAGCATTTACATAATTGACGTAAAATATATAAATATCCTTTAATTAATAAGAATGATTCATGAGTATTTTGCGCGGAGCCTTAATAATCGATCTATCATTTATGATTACGCTCGCTTCTTTTTAACGTTACAACATATGGCGATCGTATAAGTAATTCAATTTAATTTGGCATTTGACGCCTGGCCGTACCGTTTCCAGTTTCAGCGGAGATCTCCGAATGGTTGCGAATGTACCGCGAGCTTTTTTTTATCTAACTCGGCCACGATATCGTCGATATCGGAGATTAAAGCCCCCAACTGAAAGTTACGACGCGACACGCCGCGGGATCGGTCGTCGGGTGCGTGTAAGTTCTAAACTCTCCGTCGGTGATTTGAAAAAAAAAAGAAGAAATATAAAAAAAAGAATGTCCTTGAATTATTCGAATCGACTTGCTCCGATCGCATATCAAATTGGCAGCGATCCCTCGGCCGTTCATTGATCTCGCAAACAACTCGACCGGGCTTATCAGCGTCGCGCGTGTCTCCGTCCCGACGCGTGTGCCGCTGCCGGTTATTATCGCCGCGAAAGCGCTCGCGAAAGGTGCGATAACGAGACGGTGAAATAATAGTTGATTTGCAAGCGACGGTAACGAGTGAAAAATCGAAAGCCGGTCCGGGTCCGCGGTCGGCGGCGCTTATCAGCCCGGGCACGCTGGCTCCGCCGTATGTTTACCGCGGCCAGCGGCGCGATTTCACGAGGCTCTCTCGGATAAGGGAGCCCGCGATAGAATTGCGTCTGGGGCCACGTCTGGAAAGAGGGGGGAACCCTCCCCCCTGAAGTCCATCGAATTCATTCGCGCATTCCGAGATCCGGCGGCGAGCGAGAGAGCGCCCCGGGATTCGCCACGGCCGTCGGAGTCGTCCTTGACATTTTGCGCGTTGTGATTGCGTGATAATGAAATTAAGCTGTTCTCAACCGAGTGCCAAGTGTCGCCGCACCCGAGCGCGCCGGAGTCTCGTCGGGCAAATCGCGGGCGCCGGTGTGTCACTGAACCTGACCCGACACGTGTACAGTTTCCCCGACGGTTGCTGCAAGCGCGCTCGCGACCCGTCATTTCTTCCAGACGGCACCTTTCGTACCGTCATCCCCTCGTCCGAGAACACGTCGCAGATCGCGAGTAAAACGCTCGGGAGGAGGGAGGTTCCGCGCTTTACATCCATTTTCGTCGCGGTGCCTCGCGCCGCGATTGCAATATCGCGGGTCGTGATAAGCCCGCCGCGCGCGCGTTAACGCGAGAACCGATAACCGGGGCCGGTCTCTTCTTGCGGCGCGATGTATGTAATTTAATACAACCAGGAGAAAAAAGCACCGCGGACCCCGCTCGGTGATAAAGCGAACCCGGCTCCTCCGGTTTCTTTTTGAAAGCAGAGATTTATTTTAAGAGCAGAAAGTTCTCCGGCGCGAGATAAAGATCGGCGGGACAAGGGGGTGGGTGGGCGGTAGGGGAAAGGGGGGAAAGAGAAAGAGCGGGAAGGTGAGGCGAGGGAAACGGTTTGAAAAATAAAATCGAATCCGCGCGGGCGATACGGCAAGATCATAACTTTCTCCGAGCGGCTCTCTGAGGCTCTTACGAAACCATTCGTACCGGTCTGCACGCGCTTGCCGGCGCTCGGGGTCTCCGTATGAAAAGTGTTGCGAGCCTTCGGTATCCGGCGATACGCGTAACGGAAAGAGCACGCGGACCAATATTCTCCGCGCTGGAGAGAACAAGAAGCCCGATAGATCGCGATAGGCCCAGACATTACGCGCCCGGCGTATTAATATCGCCGCGTAAATCGCGCCGGCTTCTTGTAATCGCCACCTCGCAACACGTGCCCGCAAATCGTCCGTTCGAGTGATAATCTTTGGAAAGCGAACGCGAATCCGTCGCGACGACCGCATGCGCGCACTTCGATCCTTAATCGCGACGCGATGACGATCGTCTCGCGTGTCTATATAAAACGCGGAAAAACACGCCGCGAGCCTTACTCACGTCGGTACCGCGAATTAATCGCCGGCAAGGTGAATATGAGAATTCTCGTTAAATTTGTAATCCGCGAGGGGTTTGCGGCCGAGCGAGCGATTATGACGTAACGGAGAGCGTAACGCAGCCCGAGCGCATGGCGCAATATAATGTATATCTCTCCATTGTAGAACGTACATCTCCATGTAGAATGAGCAACGCGCTAAATACCGTTTGACCGGTATCAAAAAAAGAAAAAAAAAATTGCCCGAAGAGGATTCCGAGATAACAAACAATTACCGCGCGATAATTGCAACAGCTGTGCGAAATGGTTACACCGGTAACGTGTGTTCCCACCGGACAGACGTCGAGTCGAGCTTCAACGAGTCGCTTTCGTCACACGTAACGTTTCTTTTTTTTTTTTATTTCCTTTTTTTTAATCTACAAAATTTTATTTATTTATTATTTTAATTTTTTATTTTATGTTTTTTTATTTATTATTTTTTTTTTTTTTTTTAAGACGTCTCGCGCCGAGAAAAGGCCGTTCTCTCGTGCGCCTTTTGCAAGAGTTTTCAGGTGTATGTGTTTAGTCATCGGGACATTATGCATGTATCCGCGGGCCCGAGTTACGCGACTTTCACTCTGAAATGTCAACTGCTGTTTCACTTTTCAGCTGCCCCCCTTCGTTGCGGTGTCGATCAATCCGATTACGCACAACAAAGGGACGACTGTTGTAAAACGATTTACGATTTCTCTCTGTATCTGTTTCAGGTGGCAGATACGCGTGCGTACGACCGGCGACCGCGATCAGAGCTCGTAACGGGAAAGCGGAGGGACCTTAACGCGATTCCCCCGGACTGGGAGAGGAGAAACTCAACCTGGCTTGGCGTCTCGTGCGCGAATTCACATTGATATTCTTATCGCGCGATACAAAGTTAAAAATTGTCGGAGAAAGAAAGAATATTTGCGGCGCGCTTCTCAGCGAAACAAAAAAAAGTGGTCACCTATTTTTTTTTCTTTTTTTTTTTTTATTGCAGCATCTGCATTTCGGAAAGACTGAGTTATTTCAATCTCCCTTTTCACTTCGCGGCGCTATCTGAAGAATTTCAAGACTTAATATCTGGAGCAAAGGAATTCGGTGCGGTTACTTTTAATCTCGAGATAAATGCATAATAGAATTTTTTTTTCCCCCCTTTTCCTTTCGTTTATCTTATCGAAAGGTTGGATCGTCAAAAATACCGGAGGTAAAACATTCATAGGGAACGCGAGGGGAACGTCTTCTTTCTTTTTTTATCGTAGGGTCAAGTCGTCACGATCGCAGATCTCGTCATTGTGCTCAAGAGGATCTTGGCGCGGACATTCTCTTTGGTTATCTAGCTGTATGAGTTTTATCCGACATCATAAAGCTAGGTTACCGGAGTTAAGCTCCCCGCCATATCAACTCCGGCTATCTTTTCCCTTCGCGCGTTTCTACGCTCCAGCGAAAATGAAGTGCCGAGACCCCCGAATGCTGTTACACCCGGCGGCGTGTCCTGGAGGACGTCGCGGACGCATCGACCGATCGGAGGAGTTAACAAAGGCGCAGCCGGCGGAAGGAAAAGGGTAAAAAAAAAAAAGAGGGGAAAAAGATTTCAGTTAACGATAGACGTTAACATCTTCAGCGACGTGAATTCGATGATAATTCGTAACGTCGAGATAATCGTGGTACGCGCAAACGACCGCGATATGCCGATTCTCTCGCGTCGAATGAGAGCGACGAAATTATTTCTCTCCCACGTTCCCGAATAGGAAGGACGGACCTACGGCATTGTCGGCCGCGAACAATTTACGGCCGAGGCCCTTTTACAATGGCCCGAGTGTTCTGGTATCCGAGGACCCGGGCAAACACGGGGGTCCATAAAGAGGTAAGCGACACCCGCCGGGTCCCGCGATCGCGAATGCGAATTGTCGTCTAGCCCGTTGTAAGGCCCGGTCTCGCATTCCCCTCGCGCGCTCACGCAACTACGAGCCGGGCATTTGTAATTGTTGTTAGTGCCGGCAGCTCGTGACCGGCCTGTCGAAAGGAGGGCGGAGGGAGTGAAACGGGCTCCTCCAAGAACAAACGTTATTTCGCACCTACATCACGCGGCCGTCACGCGGCCCAAGACAATTTCTGCAGTTATGATAATCGCTTTTCGGAGAAAGTCGCGATATCGCGATATCGGGACCGCCGGCAAACGGGGACGGGTCGGCCGAATTTCGAAGCCGCTCCGGACTCAAAGTTAATCCAACGGCCTTCGTCGTTGCACCTCGGCTTGGTTGGAAAGGATTTTAAATTCGTCGAACGACCCCGCGGACGTTAAAATTCTACGGCGCGGTTTACGTAGTCTGCAATTTTTTTTTTCTTTTTTTTTGAACGCTTTTTTTGATTGCGCCCAGGTCCAGTTTCATTCCGCAAATAATTCCGTTGGCTTTAAAAAAGTCTCTTTTAAGTGGAACGATTCGCTCCCAATTGCGAATACGTCGTTATTAATGTTACTTCTGCAGCTGGCCGTATTGTTATTATTGTAAGCGCGATTTCGTGATAGACAGCCGATGATTTATTACAATGCCGCTCGGCTTTTTGCAAGTGCAAAGACTCGTGTACGGTATTAACGCAACTCGAGTCACGACTCGGGAAAGGAACGAGTTGTTTCATTAAACACACGCTGTGCCTATGAAACGTTACATTTTAAGTGTGTGCCGACACGGTGCGTGACGACGATGGTTCCCACAATAAAGAAGCCAGGATATGTTTACCAATTATACATATGTATATGCGACCACAGGAACGAACACGTCCGGCGTGATATTGCAGGAAAAACTACTGTCTTTGTTTAAATTGCGTATAGAAATTGAAACAATGGCGTTATAATATTCGTCGATTCTCTGTAAATAAAATATGTACAGCAATAATCAGAACGTTCAGGAGTTAAACTACAATCGTATAGTTTCTTCGTTCTTCTTACCTTTAAGTTAAGAGCACAGCTTCGCTAACATATAGTTATTGCCGCAAAATAAAAAATGAGTTGTCAAGTTTGTAATGCGTTCAATTAAATAAAACATAAGCGTTCCCTTCATTCCGTTTTCTAAAAATAGAATTAATTAAATTATTGCAAAAGTTTAAGAATTGAAAAGATCAAAGACAATGAAAATTAACGTCAACTCTTCAGATACCTGTTTAATTTATTCGGATCCTTTTATTTTCTTATCATTTTGAAGAAACGTTTCACCAAGATAAAAAATTATGGACGTCACGCCAGAAAATCTGGAATAAATATATTCGTAAGTCAGTCTGCAGAATACAGTTTTCACACGAAAGAACAGTTATTATTCGTAACAAAGTTACACAATATTATATACGAACAATTACTTACCTCGATTTAGTAACGAATAAAAGTTTCGTATATCGTACCTGCTGCAGAGGGCAGCACTTCACGATGCCGCAAGTAACACGCCGCTGCGAGACATATTTTTATATATTTTCATTCATTTGAAGTTATCATAAAAATATCGTTTTATCGTTCACTAAATCGATCCAATGCCGGAATGGCGGATTGCTGGCGATTATCCGCCAGGCAGGTGCGCCGGAAACGCCATCTAGACGCCGTCACGATGCGTCGAAGGGAACTCTTCTGCTGCAGGTGAAATCAGTCTGATGGGAAATCGCGCGGCTGTTCCTAGCAGACAAGATACGAATATGATGGCAAGCAAGGCTTGGAAGGTTAGTATATCCTGAATCATACCGATCGACTCGTCTCTACGGGATGGCAATGCACGGTGATGCACGGCGATGCGACGCCTGCATTCTCGCAGCGCGTGACACCTAAGGACAGATACTGACATTGTTTTTTTGCAGGTGGTCCAGCCGCACGTGCCGATGATCAAGTTCCGCAAGGGTGGCATCAATCGTACAGGTAACGCAAACGTAACCGGCATGAGAGATTGTCTGTCGTTTCTCGACCGCGAGACGTAATAATTCCCGCCGATAAACGGCACGATCCGTGTTGTTGGTTAGCAGTTGCTGGCACGATAGCGGCGCCGTCTGCGCATTCAGGGCAGGCAACCAGTGCAGGAGTTGCAACGGGTCCCGGAGTGATCGCGTTGCCAACAATAGAGGATATCCACTTACCGCCGCGATACCGAAGACGACCGATAGACCAACAAGAAATTGAATATATCAACGTGAGTATTCGATGGCTGTTCGAGCGAATATTCTTCCTGGCACTGTGGTGCCTTGAACGACTCTTGCTAAGCAATTTTTATATGTGTAAAAACATATTTTTATTTTATTTATAATTTATATATATATATATGTTTGGCTCGTATTAATTCCATGTTAAATATCATCTCGCGTACACGTTGCTCTCTTACATGTTTCAGCGTGGCGGACCGGAATGAACTTGCGGTGCGAATATCTAGGAAACTTCATATTTAAACGTTGTTGTTGACCGATTTGTTCGGTGATGTGTTGTTGAAATAAAATAAGCGTGACAAAGATAGAGAGGAGCCTAAAGCGACGAGAGTATTATTTCATATTTACACCAGCCATCTATCGGACAAGGTCTCTTGTGACATTGCCAGGGCCTGCTATTTCTGGCTGCAACTTGCTGCTCATTCCAATCTTAGTCAATTACACGCCTGTTAATCCTGGATCCACGACGATTTTTAAAAAAAAAGTACATCATAACGTGATGCATTGCTCCTGACCCTTTTTTTCATACCTGAAGTAAGAAGAAAATTATATCTTAATTCTCTGCGATCACGCGACGCCTAGATATAAATACCCCGGTTCTAAAATAAATCACACTATCCCTGATTATCTTTGATTCATCACCGTCGACGCAACGGGAGTGTGCAATAATAATCTCACAAATTTGCAACTCGCGATTCTTATATATTTAAGTACGGTAACTTTTGGAAACGATACAACGTAACGGACCATTGTAAACCTTTGGATCTACCTCTCTCTTTTATTTAATTATTTTTCAAGGTATATTTCAATTCTTTAAAAGTCTTAGAGCCACCATTAATAATTATATAATTATCGAATCTATTTGAGAATGCAGAATTTTCCCGACGCTCGATATTTGTGGCATTGCCCTTTATTTCTATCTAGCTGCGATAACGTTGCGAAACCACCTTTTCGATGCTTGGAGAAAAGTCTCGGACGCTCGGGGCGTCGGGCCGCTTTGATCTGTCTCTGCCGCGACGCGACGAAAATAGCAGACGACAGTGCGCTGCAACCGCCGACAGCTGCCGTCCCGCCTCCTCGCGGGTGTCTGTGCGCTAGGCGCGGAGGAGGCGATCTGCCCGTAGTTTTATCGAAGTTTTCTCGAAGAGCGAAATTTTTTTACGAACGACGTACCCACATCGAAAATAATGGCCGAGGTAACGGACTTCGGGCCGAGAAAAACGTTTTTCATACTCGCGATCGTGTTCGGCTGCTTCACGGTGCTGTGGCCGAAGATACTGCATCCCATGTTCACAGGATTCGTTACTCCGCATCACTCCACGTCGGACAGCTCGGGTAAGCTACGTTAAGGTTTCGAACGGCCAAGGCCGTTGGCAACGTTAAAAATGACGATCGGCGGAGTACCGCGACTGTGTTGTCCTCGCATAAATGCTTGGGCACTCGTGTCACATAGCTGAATATGTACTAATGAATTAAGAATGAAAATATCTTAAGAGAGAGGTAGCTTTTATAGACGTCTTGTTAAATTATTTGACTGATTTACGAACGGCGTAACTCAGCGAGGTAGTTTCTTATTATTCATATTTGCGCAGTGTGCTGCGAAGTGATATTTGAGAGCGATGTCACTGCAGTGGACATCATGCAAGAGATGTGTCAGAACATACTGAGGCATCATCCAATTGACCCACGTGTGAGAGACGCGTTAAAGATTAGCAAGCTGACCCCACAAACCGCGAGCTTGTGTAGAGAAGAGGTCCTAGCTAGATGCGGCATAGACCTGTCGTCCTTCCTCGCCGAGAGAGAGAGCTTGGGGAAGACCTACAAGCAAGTGCTGGAGGAGATTAGATCATTCAATAGCTCCCTTTGCCTTAAAGTGAACTTCGGTGTTCCACTGTCGCAATTAGGGACACCTCATCTTATCAGATATCATATTTTGATGCCGCACAGTAAGGATTGCAAAAATATACCACGGTCGTGAGCTTCGATATTTACTAATGATTAATTAATTTTTTTTTTTTTTTATTTAAACAATTTTAATCTTGAACTGATTATTTTTATGATTTAATTAACATTCTGTTCTTGTGTTTTTTTTTAATAAATTTTAAAATTGATTTTTTTTTATTTTTACAACAGTTTATTTAACCATAGACGCTCGCAAATACTTTAGTCTAAAACATTGATAATATACGATTAACACATGGTTTGTAAGTCGCTTATATAATGAGACAAATTTGGAGAATTGTGTCTTTAACGCATCACATCATCAAATATATATGGCAAATGAGTTTGAGTTGTTCATTTTGCTTTGGCTGAATGCCAAAAAAATAAGCGTAATGTTTGGCAGACGTGAGATGGTTGGCCTATAGTCAGTTCCAAATCCATCCATATTAACGATCTTTTATTCTCCTGATTCTCGTTTTCAAGCAAGGTCCCATCCAAGTTTTATTAAACCCTAATTGTAATACATTTATAACAATTTTTTCGTCTCGTAATAAAATATTACGTATTAAAAAAATTAATGGAAGGTCCTTACTAATCTCAGCGGAGTTATTAGAGTGACGAAACATTTTTATGAATCGAAGTGAGCAGGTATTTTAATAACATTTTTTTATTTACAGACACCATACCGCAAGAGCGCCGTACTCCTCCTCACGCAGGCGGAATGCATCCTGCGCTGAGAGAGAGAGGAAGGGCTATACCATCCTCTCACATCATACCAAAAATGATAGACAGACCTGACCAAGTTATGCCGAAAATGAGGCCACCTCTTGGTGGAGCTGGTCACGTTGTTCCTGCGCCCAAAGGAAATGGTACCATGGGAGTTATCATGCCGTTGTATACAATAGGAATAGTTTTGTTTTTCGTGTATACCATTATTAAGGTAATGTATAAATCTACGAAACAATTCAAACAGTAACTGGACGCAGTTAACTTTTAACTCGCTTTAATAGGTACTGAAGAAAAATTCTGACAGCGAGATTATCTCAGAATACCCAGGATTAGCGGCTGAAAAGGAATTTCGAAAAATGGTATTCAATCCGGAAGCTCTCGCTACCGCAATGACTGGAGGTACATTGCATTATCCGAAAGAAAAATCGTCACCGCACAGGACTGCTCCGACTATCGAGGAATTAAACGATCGTAAGTGCTTTTAAATATTATTGCAGCTAAATCACACTTCATTTACATTATTATCAACGCAATGTTTTTACGAGGAGCTATTTCTTTCGGTGAAATATTTAGAATTAAGCTATATGTTTTCTTGAGTATCTGAACAGATTTTTAAGTGGTGTTGCATGATGCAAGGTTTGCACAATTAGAACACACACGTATTTATACACGCGGATATACATTGCAAGATTCTGAATTAAAAAAAAACAACAATGTGCATATTGCAAGTATTCGTATTTATATTCTGAACACGTTTGGTAATGTTCTACATGCTGGAACACAAGAAGCGGCAGGAGACATAGAGATAGATCAGCTGAGACAACGTTTGGTCGAGACGGAAGCAGCCATGGAAAGAATCGTTGTCCAGATGGGCAACATATCACGTTCAGTAATGCATAACTCGAGCTCACAGCCAGAAATCAAGGTTTATCAGATTAATTTTGATGCCATTCACAGTTTCCGTTTATTAGTCGTTAGAAATGTGCACGTCGCTGTGTTCTGATTGCGTTACAAGCTTGATCCATTTAATGTACATTAAACATGTTGTACATTTAGTATAAGACTTTATCTACAATATTTGGCTTTTTCAAATGTCGATGCTTGCGGATAACTATTGCGACATTACAAATTGTTGGTTTAAACGTTTATAGTTTATATAAGATTCATGATGTACTAGTCGAGTGCGGTATTCGATACAACACATTCAAGTCAGAATATGCGTTCAGTAAGAGAATTCACGTTGTGTATTTTACATTTTGAGTAGTAGATGGGTCTCCAAAGTCCAACGGTCTGGCAGGGGTCAATCGCGGTTCTAAGGTATATCCCTTGCCTCAAAAAATATTTCTAACAAGAGTAACCAAGAGTTTGTGGAACACCTTCTATTTTTAGTGCACTAGTTTCACAAATAATGAATTTATCACAGTAAATGTTTTCTCAGGCTTATGTACGATAGTTTCATTATGACGTTATTCTATGATAACAATATTTCAGTGTTTTAAGTGTAGAATGTTATTGCCATTTTATCTTTTACATGAGTACAGACATACATGATTTTTCTCAATGCTGAATATTGTTGAAATATAAGTTACCGAAATAATAGGTACTTCTCCTATACCTTTTCCAATTAAAAGTGCTAATTGTGTGCCTTGCATGATATCCGCTTATTTTAAATTTTGTTGATGTAGTACATCGAAAAAAAAAATGTATAATATACATATACACATATATGGATTTCTATGACATCTTCCGTGATTCGTATTGTATAATTACATAATTATAATTATAATATGATTTTTAAATAGGCATTTAATTATTAACACAGCATATTTTTAATTCTGAATGAATTTTTATTTTTATTATATAAAAAAATATGTATATAAAATAGCTCTTATCGATTAATTAATAATTCACAAAATATCTATGATATTATTACCACATAAGTGTTATTATATTTTTTGTTCAAAAAATACGTGATAAATTAATATGAGAAATAATGAGTGAGCAGTATATTAAGAATTTAATTTATAGGAGGACGCTGCAGACCAGGAATCACATAGTAGAGAAGGTGAAGAGTTAGATGTAGCAGAACAATCACCGACAGTTAAAGTTATGGGTATGGAAATGACAGCTAGTTGTGAAAGTGGACAGAAATGTAGCAGACCCACTACTCCCATTATTCCTTCGCCAAGGTACTTTCCTCCTTTATTTTACTTATTTTTTAACTTATATTATTGATATATTCTAGATGCTTTACTGAATATTACTCTTTATCAGTAATGTTGAAAAGGAAAAAACGCCACCAACACCTATATATTTAGAGGGTGCTCTTCCGCCGCAATGTGAATTGCTCGTAACCGATTCAGAAACTCAAGCTGAAAAGTCAGAGGACGATGATGACGCTCCAGTTGTTCTCTCAGGCAAAATGACTCTCTCTCTCATCAGTCTCGACCAGATTCCAGCTGTAAGGAAATATTAGAATTACCAACAGAATCAAATGAATCTGCGGAGCCTTGTTTTATTTGGTGATTCTTTCATTCATTTAATTGTTTGCCTAACTTCTGTATAGGTTACTTAATATAGAGATCACAAATCACAGGAACTAAGTGCAGAACTAAGTGCAAAAAATGGTTTCATGGCTATTATATGGGTATGAATAATGTGCTGATTTCAGCCTGAACGTCATTTGTCATTTCTATTCCCATTATTCTCTGTGATTTGTTCGAAATATTAATAACTAGTGCCTTGTATTTTTTTATGTTTTGCTAATATATCAATTTTTAAATTAAATACACTTGCTTGTTAATACAAATTTAAGTTTCTTTACAAACGTTTTTAAAATAAATTGCCAAACTTGATGAGCATACATTACAGCTTGACAATTTATTTTAGAAATAGTTTATATTTTATTTAAAAGAGAATATAATTTATATTTATTTGATATTATTTATGTTCGCGTGTACACAAGTTATATATGACTAAACGGAGTGAATTTGTTTTTAATTTTATTTTTTTTATTTTAATAATACTGTTTATTTTTATATATAATGCTAATATAATAATAAGTTATGCCTTATGCAAATTGCCTTTCGCAAAAAAAAACCAACACTATAGCATTAATTATATCTACACTCATGTTAACATATTAACCATTACAATTATACAAATCATAAGATATTTTATTCTATTTTAAGTTTATATATCACCACTTTTTATATAAAATGAATCACATAATTTAATCAAAGTATTTTTGTAACTGATACCAAAGAAGGATAACAGAAATTTTAACTTAATAATATTGAATCTTTGATCTTTTACACCAAACAATAAAAAAATGTAACATACATTAATTAAATATTTTTGTAAAACGTTTTAATTTAAGTCTTTATTAGTTACAAAATTTATCACATGTTTGAATTTTAAACGATGAAAAGTTTACCAATAAACTGTAGGAACAGTACGAGTATCGTGTTTGTGTACATTTTAGAACCTGAACGTATGCTTTATAGTTTTCAAGTTTAATATATCATCAGTTCACAGTTAGTGGCTTTGGAAAGTGAAATGGAAGTGAAACTCAGTCTATCCGTATTCGAGAAATATGACGAAAATGCTAGGAAACGTAGAAAATCGGTATCGTATTTTATAAATAATAAAGAAATAGCTTGCTTAAAAAAATGATATTGTTTTAAGTGAATAAATGATCAAAGATTGCCTTCAATTAATTTGTAACGTCAATATTTTATGCTTATTACTATAAAAATTACGAATGAATTTAACTCGATTAAAAATTATGTGACTCATGTTTTATTTTATGTGATAAAAAGTTTTGTACCTTATGTTGAATTATTCTACTTCATAATTTAAAACGCAGTTTTAAAAACAATTATGTACTTTATGTAGGATTCAGAGCCCGGAAATCCAGATGAAAAAAGAAGAAAGGTTCTGGATATCGAAGCAACAATTACAGATAAAACAGATAAAACTGACATATTTCAAAAGAAAAAGAAAGTTAAAAAAAATAAAAGAAAAGATAAGAAGGAATCTGAAGAAGATGAAAATGAAATAACAAGTGAAAATGAAAACAGTGAAGAGGAGGACGAGAACGAAAACGAGGACGAGGAGGAAGAGAAGTCAGAAGAGGAAGAGGAGAACGATGACGAAGAGGAAGAGGAGAACGAAGACGAAGAGGATGAGGAGGAAGAAGAGGAAGAGGATGAGAATGAGGATGAGGATGTGGATGAGGATGAGAAAGAAAAACAGGGAGAAAAACAGGAAAAAATACAAGAAAAAAAAGAGAAAAAGAAGGACGTGGAAAGAGAAGAGGAAGAGGAGGAAGAAGAGGAAGAGGAAGACGAAGACGAAGAAGAGGACGAAGAAGGGAGTGATGGTGAAAAAGAAGAAGAGAGTGACGACGAAAAAGAGGAGAGTGACGACGAAAAAGAGGAAGAGAGTGAAGACGAAGAAGACAGAAAAGTGATTTAAAAACTTCGACAAAAAAAAATAGAAAAAACTTAAGAGTGAAAAGACTTTAAAAATAATTCTGTTTCTTCTAATAGATCAGTGCTTACCAATTTTTAATAAGTTCTTATTTATTAATCGCAGGGGCCAAAAGAAAAAAACGGCAGTGCTGTCTGTGCCACGTTACAATGCCATGATGATATAAATATGTTGACTTGTAACACTTTACTATTTTTAATTAGAAATTTACAAAATGTGTTTTAGGAATGACCGAGTCATAAATCAGAGTCATAAATCTGTCCAATCTATCCAATATATAAAATGCATGTCAAATTCGGAGATTGGCAAGCACTGATACAACTTTAACCAAAGCCAAAGTTCTTTTTTTTTGTACTATAAATAGAATTCATTAATTTATTCTTATAAACTTTTGCTTCTATAAATATTCAATTATATCATATTAGCATTTTTGTGTTTTACATTTTTAATTTTCGTATTAAATTTAAATAATGTGCGCTTTCCGCTTTCTACACTTATCGTGAAGGAATATAATGTACTTTCAATATGATTTTTATAAATAATTCTGACTTCCGTTTGTACATGTAAATTAAAATATATTTATTTAAAGTGTATAAGATATTAATCTTATGTATTAAGAGCATTATCAACGCAATTTAATGAAACAGGAGATTCTTTAACATTTTTCGAACTTTATCATGTATTAAATTATCGCATTTTTTTTTACATTTAACATTATTTCAATAGTTATGTGAGATCATAATGAGATTAATAAGTATTATATTTATTATTAGAAAATGCTGTGTAGAAAGAGTTAAATGAAAGCAATCTACGAAGGAGATAGTGTTTCAAATACAAAATCAGATATATTATTCGATAATAGTAGTTGTTACATGTATACTGATTTTTATTAAAAATTAGAAATAATTGTTCACGCAATAAAAACAGTCGTTTAAATACAAGGACTATTAATCATTTGCATTGTACTGTTTGATATTACAAATATTTAATAGTGTTAAATTATATACAATTCAATTAACGCGTATGTATAAAAATTACTCCTAGATTATATTCATTTACATATTTACATATTAATAATCTCAAAGTCAGTATATATAACATAAGGATTCTAAAATGGTTTGATAAAATAATCTCTTTTTTTTTCTATGTATTTAGAAGGTATTGATATCGGTATCTGTATGTTTGTAATTGACTGAATTATAAATCATGTTCTCCACAGATGGATCGTTGTCCAGGATCGCGCTGAGTTGTTTATAATTCTCAACTAATTGAGAAATTATCTCACTGCCATTCGAGCACGTAACTGCGCTCTCAATTATATGACGCAGCCTATCAGTATTGTCCAGACAGATCGAAAATTGTTCTATGAGCTGTATCTCTTCCTTCAATGCCACATTCAACATAATCACCTGGAAAAACCACGAGTTACATAATACTTGAATGCCGAGTGCATTTATACATAGTAAAAACCGCAGCATTATCACTCTTTTTGTGAGTATTAAAATCCCGATACATACCTGTTTTGCTTTCTGTTGAAGTTCCTCTAATTTCTCATGCATACATTGCAGCTCTGTTTCTGTGTATTGCACTTCTTGCAGCTTATCCTCATTTGCCAGAACATTGTCAGGTATAGCAATGAACTTCTTTACGACATTCTAATTAAGAGAAAATAAGAATTAATACTTGTTTTACATTTTACTTTAATTTTTTTTAAATTTATTATATATAAATAAAGTCTAGATATAAAGATCTATTGAGAAAAAGATTACCTTTAACGTTTTTAAGTGAGAAGAACAAGCTGCATAATATGCTTTTATAAGTTTTTCTTCGCTTGCCTTTAGCTCAGCCACATTATCTGAGCCCGGATATTTTGTTTGCAATGTTTCACACAATTTTTTGCTATTAGACTGTATTCTTTCAACCATAATATTTTTTACTGTAACAGATCCAAAGAAAAAAAAAATAATAAAAAACCAAAATTATCATAAAGATATATAATTTCTCATAAATAAAATATTTACAGAAAAAAAAAATAATGGATACAACAAAATACAAGTAAATCTTTACATCAAAGAAAAAGATTTCTTATTTTACTTTCTTTTAATAAATTTTTTTTTCTTTTAATTAACGTAAATAATTATATAATATTAATTACAGATGTACTCGGCAAGTTGGTAAAAAATTAATAATAAAAGGTGCAAGAGGAATCGCTGCGAGCATGCTACGGAAACGATGATTGAAGAGAAAGACTGACAGGATGAGGGACGCGTTCGAGGAGCGACGCTTGCAACCGGCGTGGCATCCTCACCATTAATTACGAGAGTATGTCCATTGTCCGAGGGTCGCTTGAACGCGAAATTTGTCGTAAGCGTCTCAGTCGCTGGACGAGTGTGACTCTAGTCATGATCGAGTGCCACATGAAACCAGAGTACACCCATCCAGTGGCAACGGGACGAGCGGCGGGACCAACGGCGCGGGATCGGGTTCCGGCCGAAGATGATGCGGAGCATCGCAACGGTCGGCGTCTCCTCCTCCCACGATCCCTGTTCCTTCCGGCGTTCGTCGGGAGAGCGCCGCGATCTGCAAGAAGCCGTCGTGCGTAGTAACGTAGAACGCAGGTGACGACTTACGGGTCTTGTACACGGCTCGGGAATGAAAGCCGAACAGCTGCATCTCGTACTCCTCGCGTTTGCGAGTCTGCAGCTCGACGGAAGCGGCGTCGCTCTCCATGACCGGGACGGCGGCTCGGGACGAGACGTTTGCGGGACGAGAAGCAACGGATAGAGCCTACCGCTCTCGGGATCAGCCTCGAATTTCTCCCTGGCTTCTATTTGGCGGGCGGATGGGCGGAAACGGCCGCTTTCGCATTCCTCTCACACGGGAACACCTTAACGTCCGTTGACAAATGAACATGGCGCCGTCTGCGTATGGCCGCGCGAAAGCGTCCTTTGTTCCTGCGCGTTCGCCAATCCATCGTCAATCGCGTCGACGCGCACGGTGGGGCGACGCTTTCGGACCCCGACGCCGGGACGTGGCGGCACGTAGCGGAACTCGGTGAAATTAAGACTTCACAAGGTAGACGCGCTCGAGAAACGCGTTCTCTAAACACACTCCCAAGTAAACGCGAAGTTTTTCGACCAGTCTCGGGAACAACTACATCGATCAACGGAATTTACCTGCAGAAACGACTTCTATCGACGACGCATTCCGATCGGTGAAAATTTTCTTAGCCCGATGCATCGCAGATGCCATTTTGTATCCTCTCAACGGTTCAACAATTGCGATCGAGTTGGACTCGCCCAACTTGCGTCACAATTCGATGATTATTTATTAAACGCAATCGCCTGATCCTTTTTTCCTTCCTCCGGTAAGTTTTTATACGTTATATATTTGCAATTTTATTAGCGCTCATAGTTTGCATTTAACGTTTTACCGATATTCGAACAATGGTAAATATATAATGGTAATGCTCGTGGCTTCGTTCAACTGGCGAGCACGAGCTTCAAATATTTTTCCCGTCACGCTTTATTTGCGCTTGGGTGAACGCCGACTGTCTCCGTAAATGTGAAATTTCACGCGTGCTTTCCCGCGGAGAGATCTGAAAAATATCGAAAACAAGAGGAAACGTTCGATAAGTATATCTCTCTAACATATCTCTCGTTTTCAGATTTCACCACGATGACTAATTTGATCGGAAGCCTTACCTGTCGTTGGACATTAACCACTTATGACTAATTACGATTGAATTAAAACCAATATGAATTACAAACAGCTGACGTTAAAGCGCAATTTATCTCTCGAGTACCGGCGCACCGCATCGAAAATAAATCAGGAAGCGAATCGAAGGTTGTCGAGTCAAGCGTTAATTTTACTCTCGCAATGTTACATGCGTCTCTCCGCGTAAGGATCATATTAATTACAATTGCTTATTTGCAGCCGAATGAATCACGTTCGCATATGTGCCAGCCAATACCAATCGGCGTTTTTCCTTCCTCGGCCGCCTGACGGCACATTTATTTTCGGCGAAAGGTAGTTTGCGCTAGGAAAGCGACTTCTGCCACCGTGACTCCTGGAAAAGACGAGTGTCCTCAAGTCCCACTTTCTCGGAACAAAGAAAAAATGCACGCACATCCATCAAGCTTACATGGGCGCTTCTCTCGAAAAGAATGAAGAGGAAAAAGAAAAAGAAAAGAACAACGGTAAGCGGTCGTTGATTCTACACGAAATGGATAAGAGTCGACTGCCTGAATTCGTCAAACGTGCACCTTTTCGCTGTCTGACATCAGCATTTTTTGCGCTGGATTAGTCACGCCGTTGATAAGTCATGCTTACAGTACGATGGCAATGTACGTCGCGTTATTGCAGCTCTCGCCAAAAA
This sequence comes from Cardiocondyla obscurior, assembly GCF_019399895.1. Taxonomy (NCBI): domain Eukaryota; kingdom Metazoa; phylum Arthropoda; class Insecta; order Hymenoptera; family Formicidae; genus Cardiocondyla; species Cardiocondyla obscurior. The sequence continues at coordinate 3,557,028 of NC_091876.1, forward strand.
GAGAAGCTTTTTCACCGTCGTGACAACTCTATACGCATGTCTATATCATAATTAATCACTGTACGTCAAGTAGAAGATAATTAACGATGATATATTTTGTTTTGTCATGATTCTCATGCATTTACTTATAAGGAAACAAAAAAATGAGTTCACATATTCATAAAAGATAAAAAAAAGAACAGCTATTCCACTTTAATGTTAATGAAAGATTTAACAGTTAGGAAAAATCTGTAATATCTGATTGTATAATTTTTATTATCTAATGACTTTGTAAAAGAGAGCCCACGTTCTTCAAGCTATTTTTTTCTCTGTCTCGTTTTTCTTTTTAATTTATTGTTAAAGTACAGAACAAAGTGGAGAGGAGAAAAGTTAATTTGGAAAACGTGCGCTGTCTATATGGACGGATTCTCTATATGGGTGGGTATTGTCTGTTAATAACCGGCCCCGGTTTCGCGTGTGGGCAATTACTTACGACAGTGCAATCTGCCTGTTAATCGATCGTCAAACTAATCGCTCCTTTTTCAAGTCTCGTGCCACATGACTCACGTTTTCTCCCCGTGAGAGCAATCAGATCGCGATGCGAAAGAGGAATGTTGAGGAAAGCCTTCGGGAAGGAAAGGACGAGCGTCTTTCGCGTAACGTCAAAGTGGCATTGGCGGCGTTCGCTCAGAAAACGGGAATCGAGCGCTCTTAGTGTCGTCGTCCTTTCCACGCGATAAGCTGACGAACGAGACGAGATCCGCGAAGCCAGCATTCATCGCGCGTAAATCGGCTCTCATACGCACAAACGTTAACACGGTTGCATTTGCGCCGCTTATGAGTCGCGCATGAAAAACTTTACACCCACTTGCGTTCGTTTTCACAGCCAACTTCGGCTGTGACCTTCGGCGGATTTATCTCTGATTGAAATGCGCATTTCATCCGGTTTAAAACCGAGTTGTTTTAACATTCTACTAAATTTGTTTATTCTTATAAAAATTCCCAATTTAATACCATCAAATAAATACCGACAGGTTACTCGTTTCGAAAACCGCCGACTAACAATGCTAGTGTCATGTTTAAAAAATAATTAATATATTTAGGTGTTAAGTTTAAGGATGTGTCATATAATCATACGTTTATCTTTATTTTTCTTTTTCTTTTCAACAGATAGAGAGGGACATCGTATATCTGGACACGCATATCTGGAGGGTAAACTTGCCTGGAAGTTAAAACAACCCAAGACGTTAAATAAAAATTAAATTAAGGGGGAGCGCGGGTGGCGCTGCCACGCTTGGAACAACGGCTTCATGGGCTATGAGCGCGCGCGCGCACGTGCGAGTGCTAGTGGAGGTGCGGCGAGTGCGCAACTGATCCGCGCAGGTCCCCGTAAAAAGCCGGGGGCGCGATCCAACGTCGGTGTTCGGAATACCGCGCTCCTCGCTTGTTCAGTTTGTACTCGGTGTCCGGCTCGATTACCGCTCGGTGGCGTCGAAGAAGTGAGAGGAACGGTAACACGTCGCGTGTACGATCTGCGGTCGCGATCTTCGAGCTGGACTCACGCCTCCCTGCCGCGCCGGTCGTCGCCGATTGACCGCGTGATCTCGGACCTGGATTGAAGGCGACCGCTTCCGTGGAGTTTTCACACCTTCGCAGAATCCGATCGGCGGGTGCGCATTTGTGGTTATCAAGTGGTTCCGGCAAGCGGGAAACGAGGAAGCGCGGAGAGCTACCCGAGCGAGGAAAGATGCTGCCGCCGCGAATACTCGGCCTCCTGGTGCTCCTTCTCGCCGTGCAAGGTAAGTCTGAATTTTCCTTTCAATGGCGCCCAGCGTCGACCGATCGGCGACGCGACGCTCGATGTCGATTCCGTTTCGGGAGAGATCCTCCCGAACGTCGCTCTCAGACACCGCGAGCGAATTTCGTTACAAACGCGAGGGGGCGAACCAAGGAGCGTCTCGTCGATCGTTCGAATCGCCGGCCACCATGATAAAATGCTTCTCGAACACAGACTTTGACAATTGAAACACATTTATCAGCGTTGTTGATAAGATTTAATTAATCTCACCTCTCCGGTGTTTACTGCGCGAGAAAAATTAACACGTCTCGTTTTCGCGTCCGTTATCTGTCCCTTGAAAAACAGATAAGCTGTTATCGCCCGTGAAAAGCTGACGATAGATTTCCACTACTGTTTCTCGCATTCTTGTACTCGAGTTTAATCAGTCGTCGGTCGTTAATATCAGCCGCGACGAAACAGTCAACGGTGAACGAAAAATACATGAAACAAACGAAGGGAGATGGTGACGCGCCGGTGAAAACAACACGCTGCAAGAGCGTGAGATTTCGCGACCGTGTCGGCGTAAGGATTGCAGAAAATTATTTACGACGGAAACAGGGCGCGTCGTAAATCGCGCGATTCTCGTCCGCTGCAAACGCCTCTTTACGGCGTAGAGCAACGTTTCTCCGTTTGCTAGGGCCCTCGTTTATTATCCGACGCCCGGCAGGTCGCTTCTGCAACGAATGTTGGAAGACGTTTGCCGATGATAGCGCGTAGTGGACCGCGGTAACTTGTTAGTCGTTATTGCGCCGCGAAACCCCGGCGGTCTTTCTCTCAGACCGCGTCTACGTTATTCGCCGACAAAAGCCGCGGTCCGCGCATTGTTGAGCAGTCCCTTGCGAACGAAAAATTCTCCCCTTCGATTGGCTGCATTTGTCAGCGAAATAAACGCGATATATAGGCAGGAACGCGGTCCCCGAGCGTTTAATTTTCCAATTAAGAAATCCCATACGCGTTATCGCGCTCCCGATCTACATCTATCCACGGGCTTTATCTCTAATTAATATATTGAAAAATTTGTTTTTTTTACCGCACAACGACTGAGACCGGTTTGTTTAACGATCCGATCGGTGCTTTTATCGATCACGATAATGTAACTAGCGTCGAGGCCTGTAATTTAGACGTGCTTCTTTTTTTTTTCTTTTTTTCCTTTCGTGTTTTCGACTGCGGGAGCGCTTTGGGGGTAAAATAACGACGACAAAACGATTAATCGTGGTCTGATTTATTTGGATTCGAAATCAGCGTGGAATAAAAAAGGCGCCTTACGTACTTTCTACGCGAATGACTGCGAGCAACAATAGTCGCCATTGTGAGGCTAATCGGCGAGAGCACGTCGCGGTCGCGCCGCGGAAGAAGCAATTACGTATTAAAAAAAAAAAGCTTAATTACGTTTCCTGGTGTACCTACGCACCGGAAGACGTCGCGGTCGCGCCGGAGCGAGTCGGCCGCGTCCCTCGAATTGATCGTCCAAGTCATAAAACGGTACCGATCGCGCTAATTCCCGATTTAATTGACCAAAACCGACCGAAGAAAAATTCAGTAATGCACACGCATGAGGATCGAATAATTCCCTCTTTCCTCCCTCTCAAGCAAATTAAAAAAAAAAAAATTTCTCGTCAATTAGGAGCAATTAAATATTAGATTCTCAAACCGCGGATAATAATATAAATAAAATGAAATAAAATAATTTCTCTCTTTACTTAAAAAAATTTTATTACATAAATTTACAAGTACTTACATCTCTGAATAAAGTTTACAAAAAAAGAAACGATATACAGTCAGAAATATAACGATATGTAATTTGTCGAGTTAAGGCCCTTTTTTTTGTATGCTAAGCAATATCCACTTCCGCACAATCGGCCGCGTAATCGCGCGGCTTTCAACGTTACTCGTGCCTCGTTTCCGGTCCCGTCGTGCGGCGATTACGTAATTCGCCATTAAAAATCGAAAGGGTATCTGGGCCGTACTTGAGGGCTCGTAGCGGCCGAGGTGGTAGACCGGGGGGGAAGAGAAAGAATTCGCAGTTGTCGTTCGGAGATAGGAAGTCTGGCAAAAAGCGCGTCTCGGCCGAAGAGAATTCCATTGAGAATTCTCCACGTGAGACGTCCCGCGAAGGAACGTGGCCCGTAGGGAGAACCGGTGGCGACGGCTGAATGGCCCGAAAATAAGATGAACGAGACCGATCGCCGGGCAGAGGTGGCGAAGTACGCGGGGAGGCGAGGCCGGCCAGGTGAAACGCGCGTTGTTCAGGTAGGAGAGAAAGGAAAGGGCCCCCGAGAAGGGCAGATGGTCGAAGCGGCTTGGCCGATGGCCGGTCGATAGCGACAAGTTCGACATATTCACCAGCTTTCTGGCAACTGCTCGTAAGGAAAGAATGCTTCTTCTTCTCGTAGACTCCTTCGCGTTTCTTTTCCCGCGGCTCGCATTCGTTTTATTCCTCTTTATAATAATAGGAGCGGCTTCCTTTCTCTCTTATCCCGAAGGACGGACCACCGCCGGCTCATTTCGTGCGTGACTGCGATCGTGAAGAGCCTGTCCGAGCTCGTAGACAAATTAGGGATTAGAAAATAACCGGAATATGTGGCACGGTACGTCTATCCTTCGTTATTATCCTTGAGCGAATTAGCATGAAAGGGTAACCCGAAGATAAAAAAAAAAGTAGATCAGTCGTGACTATTGTTTTCGAATTCTTTTTAAGTCCAGATCGAAATAACGAGGAAATATTGGTTATGATTCTTCTTTAATTAAAATTGTGATAACTCAAATTTATTTATTTTTTTTTTTTTAGTTTAATTAATTTAAAAATTATTTCGATATCGTAATAATATTACTGAAATTATTTCAATTAGTTGATTGCTGCGTTTATAGTCTGTAGTCATATAGTTATACATAGCCCTTTCGTGTCGAGTTATCAAGAGGAAAATAAAGATAATTTTTTTTTTCCACGACGACGATCTTTGACAACTTGTAGACCGCTTAGAAATCGATGTCTTTGTAAAGAAAATCTTACGCAGGATTGTCAGAATGGCGCCGAACGCACGATAGCATCGGAGTTCAATGCACGGGTGATACGGAACTGATAAGAAATAGAAGAAAGAGCGACGGTAAAAAGCGTCGCGACGCGGCCGGGTCGTCAAGGACCGACACGAATTTGAATTGGTGATTCGATAGGTGATATACGAGCTAAAGTAATCGCCTCGTGTGATAATTTCGATGCACTCGGTCTCGACGGCGGACATAATCGTCCGCGAGTTTCGCTCCGCCGTTCATAGTCGCGACTCAAACTTAGCCGCTCGTACGGGTGCGTTATTACAGGCGACCTAAATTCGCGAAGGAAAAAAACAAAGGACTCGACACCTTAGAAAAGCAAGCCCGGCGACGCGAGATTCGATAAGAATTCAACGTTTGTCATTTCAAGAAATTTATGTATCGTTTATTGAATTTGATTTCTAAATCGTTATCCGTTTATGCGTGTCGAAGGTTGCGGGCATTTAACGGTTCTCTCTTTCGCAACGTGGCGGCTCGTTTTTTTTTCTTTTCTTTCTTTTTTATTTTTTTTTTAAATGCCGAACGAACCTCGGGGAAAAAGAGGAAAAGCCGGTTGCACAAGATAGAAACACGCGTACGATACGCGAACACGCGTATCGAGCGGTTGCACAACCAGATAGGCGGCTACAAGGATCCTCGTCGTTTCTCCTTGAATCACTCGTTACTCTCCTTCCGCCGCGTCACCGATCCGTGGAGAAATTTAAGGGTCAATATAAATGAGCCTCGATAGCAGCGACAAGGCGGCGGCGGCGGGTTCGGCTCCGTGTCGCATGTCGACGCCCATGAAACGCGAGGGAATTTGTCGAACAGCGTGACTCCATTCCTGTCATGCATTGTCATCAATTTATTCGATTCATTCTTGTGCATGTATATTCACGCACGATCTTGTTAGGCATCTCTCGATAGCGAGAAACATGGTCTTTAAGTAGAATCTTTTGACGGCGCATCATCCTTATACCGTCGACGAAAACATTTTGATACGGCATTTTTCTCGTCTATCCTTGGCATTTAAAGAATCGAGCTCCAACTTCGCGAACGGGGAAGACTTCGGGAACCTTCGAAAAGTTTTAGGCCGATCGTTCCGCCTTGCGTGACAAATAAGATTCTATTTTTGGGAAATGCGCAGTGCTGCTTCTTGTATTTTTATCCACAACGCGAAACAATTAATAGACATGAAATAATTCATATTTCACGGCTTACTCGTATGCAGCTCATTATACGTTTAGATAAGCAGCTCTCTTCCGATGGGTGCGCCTCGCAATTTTTCTTTTTTCTTTTTTTATCTTCTTTTTTTTTCGCGGCAATGCGCGTGTGACACCGTGGACAAATGTATATTTATCAAAGATTACGTCACATGCATACAAGTTTAGCCCGTTAATTAAGTAATTGAGCTTGATAGAGGCGGGAGGAGGAGGGAAACCACTGTATGGGAGGTCAACCCGCATGAGAAAAAGCATTTCTGTACGCGTGCTTTAGTCCACGTTTCTCTTCCGCTTTCCCGGAGTTTCCCTCAAGAGAGGAAGTGCATTTAATAGTTGTACACCCGAATCGGCCACTCTCGCAAAGAAGACGCGTCACCTGAGTTAGCTGGGCTGTTACCGTCCATAAGTTCGTCAGTCTGGTCGTCACAAAAGACAGTCTTTAATTTCGAGTCTCTCTCACTCTTTCGCGCCGTTTAACCGCGCCGTAAACTTCTCATATTCCTGCGGCGTGTTTACACGAGGAACATCAAATAAATCCCGTCTCTTTGATGATTTCTCTGCCATCAGTGCTCATTTGCAGATTTATGAACGGCAATAGACTCCGCCGATGAGCTTCGCCTCGTTTCGTAGAAAAATACGAGAAATTCACAGACGTAGGTTTACCTTTCGCGCCTCCCGGCGAATTGCGTAATCGTCACGCCGATCACGAGAGAGATACGGAAAATGACAACTACAGCCGAACGGGGAAAAAAATTAATGACAGTCGTGCGAATAGGTTTACTTTCGAGCCATCAATTTAATACCTCGCTTAACGCGGTACGGCACATTAATTAATGATAACCAGGCATCGGCCGCAATGGCAACGCCCAGGTGCTCGCGATAATATCGTTTCGCACGCGCGCGGGACCCGCTTCGACTCGGTAAACGCATAGGAAAATCCGAGGAATGCGATTATCTCTGAATTGCGGTTGCTCGGCCGGGGTTGCGTCTTTTCGCCGTTGCATAACGAGCGTTTTACTTTATCGCCGGGCGTTCGACTTCTTGGCGACTCGAATGCAAGGCAACAACTCGGCGCTTTTTTTTATTTTTTTTTATTTCTCTATTCGCCGGGACACGATAAACCCGTTAATGTATTTGCATAAGAATACTTATCGCGCGGGAGCCGACTGAGTGCAGTATCCGCCGAGACTTTCGAGTGCCCCGATGTTTACTGACAAAATTAGCGCGTAATTAATCCGCGACTAATGCCGTGCGCCGGTCATCGAGGCTAGCCGAGGCCGAGGGAAGCTCGGCGCGAAGGACGTCCCGTTTCGAAACGGTTTTGAGGCACAATTTTTCCGCGACGTCGCCTTTGACTCCTCGCACCAGCGCGACTGATAACGAACTGTTACGAAACTTTCCGCGTTACGTAATCGTCGTCGTATTCTGTGAAATATTCACAATTGTATCGAGTCCCCCGCGCTGTTGGGTGCCATTGATACCCGCTAATTCGTGTTTTCATATTCGCGCTCGGCGTATATTTTTCTAAAGCCACGCTCGTGTGGAATAAGTGCCGAATGTTCGATTAAAAAAAAAAACAAAGTAAAAAAAAAATTATTTCGACGAGCTCCCGAGTCGTAAAACTTGATATATACATAAGAGAAGTCGATGCCGCGCGAAGTTATTTGTTCGTGCTTTGTAAAATAAACGTATCGAGCCTTTTTCCATAAAATTTAACTTGTTTTGGGTATACCAATATCAAACACAGTCTCACATTTTTTCTTTTTTTATTAATATTTGTCAGCGATTTTCTAAAAATAAATAATATATTTTCCACGGACGTCCGAGACGATCGAGACGATATGCGGGCGCGTAACATCTGTTTCAAGCTGTCGCATACCATATTCCCGATGCTGCCGAACGTTGCGAGTCTCGGAATCGAAATAAGACGGCCCGAAAGCAAAACCGCAGAGAACGAGGGAGACCACGTCTCCGGCGGCGTGTTCCCGTTTCGTATTTAGGCCGAGCCTGCTGTTTGCGGCCCGTGATTTTCTCACCGGCCGGCGAACGGACTGCGAAAACAGGATTGCGCGAAATCGCGGTTAAATATGCCGACCTTCCTCGTCCTTTTTCCGCGTTGTTTATTACGATAAGTCTCGTTTACTTACGCATTCCTACGGTAGCGATTTGCACAGCTGCGAGTAAGAGACATCAGACTCGGCCTCGATGCACACCCGTGTAAATATCTTTTCTTCGCAGGCATTTTGTCTATATCTCCTGCATAGAGCGAGAAAGAAAGAGAGAGAGAAAAAGATAGGACAGATAAGAGAAATAAGACAGTCGTAAACTTTGTGCGAGCGGTATCCGCGCGTTTCACTACTCGATCGACGAAACAAGCAGCAGCAAACGTTTCCGCGGTTTGCGCAATTCATCCGCCTATAGTAATAGTAAATTTACCTAGATCTTTTCGAGCGCTTCTTGCATACATTTCGTCGTGTTTCTTTAACGTAGCCAGTTACGTTCGATGAGTGCGCCTGGAAGATTATCTGTTTTTTAAGCTCAACGTGGCTTCAACAAAAATTAGCACGTGCAGAGAAAAATTAAAATTGCATAGTTAAAAAAAATTTTTTTTCTAATAGATTATTTATGACAAACGTGCAATTATTTTGAGCCGAGTAAACGCGGCTGCATTCCGCAATAATATTAAGTATTGTGCCAGCCGTGCGAATATTTTGGCGTGCAACTTTTGAACGCGATTGAAACGCGAGGGAATTAGCTTTTCGTCCAGCTGTCGTCCGAGAATTTTAATAGCTCGGACCCGCAGAAAGGTCTCCTCAGCGTTGAATTTATTAGCATCCAGTTTATTCCGCGTCAAGGATTCAAGGCCACGCGGGAGATTATACGAATGTTAAACGAGATCAATCGTCTTCGAGTAGGCATCTAATAAAAATTCATCCCGATAAACAAGAAGCGCTTGCAATTCCCCTCAATCTTAACGTACATTCCGCGTTTCGTAGAGCACATAATGAATCGTTTCCAGAACTGATAAGCGCGACAACAAAATGTTTGCCTCATGTTCCCGGGGCTATCGCCGAGGTTTATCGAGCAACAGGCAAAAGTGTGTCATAGAAATCTGATTTTTCACTTATTTCTGATTTCTGTGTTCCGTATCTTTTTGTATTCAAATAAAATATTTCGTTCCCATTCCGGCTTCACCCGGCGCGTTACGTACGTATTTATTTCGCCGTCACTTTTTTTCCACATTCGATTCTTCTCGCCGATACGGTCAGAGTTTTACGTTTCCTCTGCGCGAACGTCGCAATCGCGCCGTGGAGGAGAGGTTATCATTTATGACTGTCAGGAAAATTAGCGAATTCCGGTAGCGCGCAGGTGACACACGGAAATCAGATTACCGGAACGCTCGCGCGCGTGTCGTCATTTGAAAAATGTGTGAACAGCGTAATGACCGGGCTTGTGAAAGTAATTGCTTCCCGGGGATTGCGGGAACCCGTGAAATAAAAGCAAATGAGCGGGCAATTTAGAATTTCGCTCGATAGTCGAAAAGTAGGCCGGCCGGGCGGGGCGGGCGAACTGTGTTTTTAGAGGAGAGAAACCGGGTGATGCCGGACGTTCGCGCGGGCAGAGCTTCCGAACTCGAGGCTGCGCTCGGATTCCGTAAGAACGGTTCCGCGCCGACCACCGTGCAGGCCCCGCAATAATTTTGATTTCTGGCCGATTCGGGTCCATTAATAAACCGCCCACCAGATCCCAAAGCCCGGCTTCGGGTCTCCGGGGGCTTATCTGGGTGGTTTCTCTCGGATATTTTTAGTCGCGTAACACGCCGGCGACGTGCGTGCCACGTTGAGCCCATCGACGTGCCCGCGTTTTACGCGTGTTAGGCATATGTGCGTGACGATCTCTTCCCCGTCCTCTTCCTTCTTCGTTTCTGCCTTTCCTTCGTGGCAGTGGACACGTGTGTGCGCTTCGCCGAACATAATATCTTATAAATAGGGATTGGCTAACGGCTAATGCGAAAGGGTGATGCAGGTTTTATTTCGGTAACGCTTTCCGGTCACCGCGTTCGATATAGAGAATTCTCCGTCTGCGGTCTGGTCTGCCTTCGCTTTCTACGAGATGGAAATCGTGTCGAAATCGCTGTCCCTCGATCGACGAATATCCCTCTGCCCGTTTGCTTCCACCGCTGCCTGGCTTTTTAGCTCGCGTTCCGCGAGCATCTCGGGGCCGGGGGATGCCTTCGTTCGCGCATTTCGCACGCGAAACACTTGAGGATCATCGTAAATCGTGGTTTCTTATACACGTTTATTTGCCGGGTTCATATATCCGTTACCGGAGCGACTGTAAATTACGCACGATCACCCCTCCCCGTATGGTCATGTCTAAAATTTATTTATAGTGTACACGAGTTTTACATTACGAGATCCCGAAATACTAGTTACGCGATTTCCTCGCGAGCCGGAAGATATTTTCGGCGGGGCAATATACAATTACGCGTGTCAGTTTTCGGTAATCCGATCCTCGTTGTAACATGCGTTCGCGGCCGTACGCGTGTGAAATTGCCGGGCGGTGTTTTGATTCTGAAATTTTTTGGAGCTCTCCCGGTGAGCGTTCGCGGCTCTTGCTTCACGTCGAGGGGACTCGGCGCGGCCGTTCGATAAATTACATATCCCTGCGCGGACCCTTCGCGACGACGGATAACGAACTACTCGATAACGAGCACGGGGGCCCACGCAACGTTTCGAGCCACGTGAATAGCGGCAGGTACCGTTACCGATCGCGCGGACGAAACTTTTACGGTCGCGATAGCGCAATAGAACGATTCGACAATCGATCATCCGGTTTGCGCGTTTCCGGTGCCGCGAGCCCGCCACTGCGCAGCGGGATCGATTTATATCTTTTTTTTTTTTTCCCCATGACAAAGATTCAACTCAAGCAGATCGCTTTTACTAGTAGACTAGTAGAGAACTCACCGCCGATACGATATATCTCCGATATTAGATCTCGGACAAGAATGGGCCATCGAATCGTCATTGTGAGCGACCGCGTGCTTGAGGTGACGGCGCATTATAATTACACGCCTCGCGTCTCAGCGGGACAATTCGTTACCGGCGTTTGTTGCACGCGTCGCGCGGAGAATAGGCCACGCACGCGGGGCCCCCGATTCACGGCACGTAAAAGCTGGAAAAACGAGACGTAGGGTACGCCGGCAGAGGAAAAAGACGAAGTAGAAGAGGGCACGTTGTTGTCCCGCGGGCGAGAGGACGGAATGCCAGTCACCGGCGAAGCCGTCGGACTACTAATGACGCACCTCTCTCCTCCCCTTTGTCCTCCTCGCCCGCTGCTCGAGCATTCGAATCCCCGCGTTTTCGTTCTAATTACGCCGAACGTGTAAGCAGATAACGCACGTCGCTGACTGAAGCCGAGTTTCCGCATCGTCTACGATCTACGCCCGGAGATGCTCCGGAATTTCTCCAAGCGTGACGGATTAGTTTCAAGTTTAATGACGTGCCGACTCGTGGTCCGTAACTGCCGCAATATTACCTGCGTACTGTTTACTCGAGATGTTTATTGGAGTGCTCCTTGCGGAGAAATTACATAACGTAGCGTCGAAATGATATCGCTCTAAGTCTTCAAGAAAGATTAATCTCTAGAATCAAAAAAGAAAAAAAAAAAGAAAAGAAAAAGGAACAAAATTAATTTTAAATCGTAAGATATTAAGTTTAAATTTAATATGTGAAACTAGAGATTAATTTCTGCATTTAATTAAGAGATAAGATCTTCCACTTTAAAGAGTTGATTTTCATAATTTTAGAATTAAAATTCCCGAGAATTATTGACGGATTGGTAGGTAATTAGAGGATAACGCGTTAAGCACTTTCAATTAGCGTTTCATGTCGAAACCCGCTAGAGGCGGAGGAGGAAGTTGTTTTTTTAACGCGTGACTCTCGTGGTTAGACTTCTACGAACGTAACGGATCCATTGAAGGTTTAAAGACGTGAGGTTGAATCACGATGACCCGCCGTGTCTTTCGTCGGGACTTTCGAGAAGTCGCATTCCCGGTTAAGCGTAGCGCAGCGAATCGCCACCGATTATTAGCGTTTCACTTTCTACTCCGCGGATTGTTACCTCAGAATTTCCAAACAATCGAATTATCGTCGATAGTACCGCAATTTGAATCAATTTCCCTGCGCACCGTGATATTTGCGCTCCTCGATTCGTGACGGTAAAATCGATTGGGGACTAATAAACGCGATACATTTCATAAGCCGTTCTTAACGTAACGCTGATGTCACGAGATTGTTTCCTCGATGAACGTACGAGCGAACGAACTCGTTCCGAGCTTTACGAGGCAATATATGTATAAGTTTACGTCGCAATAGGAATAACCGAACGATGTCGAAGGCATCGTTTAAAACGATCGACGTTCATGCGTGTTTTTCAACGCGTACTGTTACATAATTTTCAGTCGTCGACGAAAAAAGGTGCGTGAATAATTTTTTTTTTTATTTTCTTTTCGAGCGGCATATAAGCACCGACGATCCCAATGTTTATTAATATTAATGCAAGCCTCGCGCGGGGAGTTGAGAAAATAATCACGCGTGGGATAAGTAGGCCAGCCCAGGAATAAACCGAATTAGATTCGTTGACGATTTATCGTTAAGTCATTTCCGATACGCGTCGCTTTCGATATAGTCTCAGCGAGCGATACGCGTTGGAGGTCGGAATCGCGGCCGATAAAGCGAGGTTCGACACGCTGTTCGGAAGTTCGCAATGTCGAGCACGGTTGCAGCCTAGTTTCCCTGAATGCGCTCGATTCATTGAGGGTTTAACGACACGAGATTGCGCGAGTCCGTTATCAGGGCGTGTAGTAATACGCGATAATTAACATACGCGCGATGTACCACCAGCGAGTCTTTCTTTTAAATTTTTTTTTTTTTTTTCGTTGAGAAACATCCGCGGACCGCCCGTCCGAGAGATAAAGCATAAGCGAATCCCTGTTTAAATGGCTCGCGTTTTACGAGCACCTAAAGTAAGAATACGCCGGCGGTGTCATAACACAATGAGATGAATTGACGCGGACTGATTAATTAGCGGAAGATCCCTGATTTCTCGTGTTGAATGAAGCGATATCACGTAATAGCGGTAATAACGAAATAAACGAGATTTGTATATGACTTCATTATTCAGATATAGAATTCATTGTCGCACCACGGATTTTTAATTCCCCAAAAGCTTATTCTATAGTCTGGATATGTCACATTAATTTTAATCCGTACTTTCAACATCTGCTCGCGCACACACGTAGACGTAATATTTTAATCTACAACATTTGGTGTTGATTAGATCTTTTTTTTTTCTTTTTCGTTTCACGTCGCATAGAGCCAATTACGAAGGGACAGATTCTCCCCCTGAAATGTATTCAGACCCCCGCTGTTTATATTCCAAATGTTAAAAGTGTCCACTTTCCCGCAACGGTAGTACGCGCGACGTACGAATGTCGCAGATTCATTCAGAGTTTAACGACGCGAGTTTGAATCGCCTTATTACCGCGTAGGTGCCGTAATATACTTTGTCATCCTCGTATGGTTGTACCATTCGCGTAAGAAACACGGCGATCTCCGCAACGAGATCTCGCTGATAATAACGCAAAGAGAATATCCCGCGTAAGTACGTACAAGACTTATTCGTTCGCGCAGCAGCGGATAGGAAAGTCTACGAATAGACTCGCAGCGATATGGTGAATTGTTGTTTTGACAAGCCCGGGATTAGATGTTTACCGAAGAAAACAATTACTCATTATGTCCGGCACCGTTAAGAGAAACCGAGGAGCATTATCGCGTAAGGTGAAGATCGATGGGGGAAAAGCAATTATAATTAATCGGGATGTCTTCGGCGCCTCGGCCTCTCGTTATAGCCGTCTTCGCCGGGTATGTGTGCGTACGTGTGGAACTGATATAGATGAGAATAAATAGGCATAGTCTAATACGGTTAACGGATAAAATTATCTTGCGACGCCGAGCGAACGAGCGACGCTCGTTATCATTACGTTATTTTCGTAATGCAATCCAAGCGAGTATAACTTAATTAGAAGTACGGAGTACATATTTTATAGTAAGTCCGATCCGCCGGCCTGCGAGGAAAAATGAAAAAGGAAGAAGGTAAAAAAAGAATACCTAGATTTACCGCAACATTCAATTACAGATAAACGAGCGATTAAGATTTTGCCACGTCGTCATTTCTCTTTAATCATACTTCAATTAATTCGGTCTCTTGATAATTTCAGTTCTACATGGAGGCTCGGTTAAGAATCAATTAAGCTAAGGTTAAAGTTAACTGGCGTTGGCGAAACTAGCTACAAGTAATATTTATGGCGCGTAACTATGTGGGCTATTAAGAACGGCGCGGAGGATCGGGCTCGCGCGAGGAATTCGATTAAAATCGTTTTATATTACACGAAGTCATCGGCTGCCCGGCCATCGGCGGTGTTAATTACCACGCGGAAATTATCGGGCTCGAAACTATTAACTATTCGCGACTGCATATGCATCTTCTCGCGGCCTTGACATTAACGTTGCACCTTGGGTGGCCTTGCAATACCTCGGAGACGACGCGTGCATTCATATAGGTACGTGAAAAGACAGATATGGCGTTTGCTGCGGGGAGGGCGGCGTGCGTACGTGACTCTTTGACTCACGGTTCCCCCATCCTCGGCCGCCGCGAACGAGGGAAGTAGTGTGGGGTGCGCTTCCCCTCAGTCCTCGACTACCGGCGCTCCGCGGCATATCTATGCGTGTGCTATTCGTATGCTATTCGTGTGCTATATGTGAGATTCGACGCACACCACGCCAAGATCCACGTACACTAGCCCACCGTCGCCGCAGCAAGCGACCATATCTGCCTTTCAATGTAAGTACAATACACATGTCGAGGTTTCACCTCAGCCGCAATAAAATCGCCGATCGGAGCATACGAATTAAATAGAAAATTCGCTACGAAACGTGATATTTTTTACGAACGAGTATTCATACACGAGGGCTAGGAAAATCAAAAGAAAAAAAAATAATATTGAACCAATTTCGATCTCTCATAATTTAATTTTCGTTGCAAAACTACGCAACTGCTAATTTAATTAATGAATTAATTTCTCACGCGTTATTAAACACAATAGGTATTTTTAACTATCCGCGCATAATATCGCAAGCGTTATCGAGATGCGTAAACATCTCGCCGAGGAACGCTCGTTACTCTCAGGAAATTAGAAAGTCATGTGGCGGCTCATCGAGGCACAGTCTGCTTGTCTTTAATTAGCACCCGGTGCTCGGAAACTAGTTTCCACAAAAACTCCCCGTGTATAGCGATGATTATCAGCGGTCTAGGCTCGGGGATACTGATTAGGATTCGTCATATACTTGTGGGTTAGTACGTCTGCGATGACCGAGCAGTTTATTTACATTTAGCGAACACCGGGACGGTCACAGCGACTGCGACATTTTTTAATAACGTTGGTGTATTATTCGTGTGGCGATTGGATTTGCTTGTGAATATTCGCGTTCGGTGTACCTTCGCTAAATTTATACACACTTTTACACATCCACGTCCGGTTTGTCTCCGACGCGTGCGTTTCCTCCGTAAAAGGTCCGCTCGTCGAAGGCTCCACGTGTTCGCCAATTAAAACGGGCAGAATCATTTGATTGACGATCCAACCTCCGTCCCGGGTGTCACTTCGCACCTTCGGGCAGCACTTGACAACGCAATTACCGTAAAAGATAGCGATTCTCGTTATCTCCCGCCGCGCAAGGCTACGCCGCAAATCGGCGAGTTAATTCGCCCTTGAGCCGATTCGCGCAAGCTAAACCGGATTAGTTTTCCCAGCGGATGGCCATGCGGGTGCATATTTGTTCCTCGCGTACGACTTAATTGAGTCCCGAGGTAACATTACTCGTGCATTATCACGTGCCTTTGTCGGTTACCCAACCCCCTTCGGATGAACGTTATCGGCGCGACTAACGTTACAGTATAATACGTCTCATATTATTTAATTATGTGTAACAATGAGCGTAACCTGCTTGAAATATCGATCTTTTCCGTATATAAATCCCGAAAGAAATACTTTGAGAACGATCGACATCGCGACACTGCAACAGACGTTTCCGCCGCTTCATTTCTGGCGGTCTTGATTCGCGGTTTCCTGCATTAATATTTAAAACGAAGGAATGTAAATTACGACGGGCGTAGCTGGACCCTCTAGAATTCGGCTCCGCGCATAGCTTAGTCGATAGGTCAAGTGCTAGAGGCGTACGCGCAATTGAGAACCGCGCAGTCTTCTTTCATCTCGCCGTCCCTTCTGTACTCGTGGCCGCCAGACTTTCTCGATTAGAGGAGCATCTTCGCCGCTGCTGGCACGAGAATACGCGGTTCCAACCTTCTCCCAAGCTTCGAGGGCCGTTATTAGGCGGAACGAAGAGGTGGTCCTCTTACTCCGTTGCCTCGAGTATCCGCCGCGACCCTCCGGCTCGTTCACCTAGGGAAGACGAGACGCTTGACAAATAGGTACCTTAAGGCTTAGCGTGCTTAAGAAAAAGTCAAAAGAGATCTCTTTTGTATTAGCTTTGCCGTTGACTCGGCTTTAATGTTGCCGCGAAGTATTTAAAGCAAATGCGCAGCTACTAAGCTGTTTAAGAAAAAGAACGGTCGTGAACGTTCTTGACATCGTAATCGAAGATAGTATCATTTTTAGCAAACGATTTCTTAAGATAGAACAAGGGGTCTTAGTCTCGACAATTTCGTATAAAGAAGATTTTAAATTTCGATCTCGTTTCTGGAATACTAAAATAGTTTTAAAGCCTTAATCTTTTTCCATCTAGAACAATGTCGGAATAAGAATTTTGATTAGACCAAAAAAAGAAAAGAAAAAGAAAGAAAATAAAAATAATAAACCCACGTAAAATGTGAGAAACTCTCATGGCTCGTTATCACAACCTCGCGATCGTTAAAATCGTCGGATTGTTATCACCTGCTCGCTCAATCGTGGAAGTTGGAACGAGGGACATACTAATTCCGGTTATGGAGGCGACCTTCGAAAACTCTAAGCAGAAACGGATATATTGCGCATCTCATTATCTTCCCGTGGGGTCAGTCGCAGGGTCAAACATGCTAATTGCACATGGCATGATAATAAACGAGCGGAAGGTGTCTGGCGCACGACACCCACCGGATCTTTCGACGTTATTAAGGTTCAGTCACACGCGCGTTTTATCATCGTGACGAAATGTCATTACGTCCACTGACATTTTACAATTTTGACTGCGCATAATGACACCGATAAATCACGAGCGACATTGATCGCCTTTAATAGCACGCCGATTACACAGAATGACTTCTTGGTGCTTCCTGCTTTTTTTTTTACCCTTCGAAAGCTATTAGCTATTCTTTCGAACCTAATACGTTTTGAGCATTACTGTTAAACGCAAGTTTTTTATAAGTAATGGATTCAACAATTGTTTTTTATTTATTTAATTTTTATTTATTTTTTTTTATTATTATCGATCCAAGTACCGTTACTTAAAATACAGCAGTTGTGAAATAAAAAGGCTGTCTATCGATAAAATTACATTTATTATCTACAGTATGTAATCGTGCTATTTAAAGACCTCTTAAAATGCCGCTCGTCCCACGGTGGATTCGATAACGAGTATCTCTCTAGTTCGCGCGTAGTATCTTATTTTTATTTATAGGAATTGAGATAGAGAACTTAAGAGTGACGAAATTAATTTTGTTAAATGTCATTTATTCGGTGGAAGTATAAAAAAAAAATAAAAATAAATAAATAGTGATAAGAAAAGGAAAAAGTAAAATAAAATCTCCGTCGCTCTTGCTCATTTTCTTTCTCCCCGCGCGGCGGGGACCTCGCAGATGGTGGACAAGTGACGTCACCCGTAAACTTGACAGGCAGCCGTTTTACTGGAGGGAGAACGTTATTTCCACTCGCGGACCCGTGCTGTAGTTGGAATAACTTGTCGAGAAAATTTACCGTTTCCGCTTTAACCACCATATCGGTCCGCCGCCGTCACCACCATAACTCGACGTTACCCCATTCCCAGAATATGTAGGTCGATCGCGGTACATTGTTGAGGAGAACTAATACGAAACGCTTCGCTTCACTTCCGGCGTTCTGTTCCGGACCGCATCTCGTAAGCGCGATCACGTAACAACGCGTTATGATAAAAAAAAAAATAGGCGTTAAACGCGTTAAATCGTCAATGCTATCGCGACGCGAATCAAATACTTTCATGGTTAGGTAGACAATGACGTTAGAATCGCGCGATCGTTCCCGCGATTGTTCGACATAGGCCGCGCTTTTGCTAGCCTGCCGTCGGGCTGAATAATAAATATTCATCCTTGATTACTTCGAACTCCCATGAGGCTTCGCATCTTCTCAATCATTACGACGGATATGATGTGGATAAACGTTCGCCATAAAGAACTTCGCGGGCGAAGGAGACAGACGAGAGATGGGATCGATTTTTCGTTCGGCTACTATTTCTAATTGCGCCTGCGGTTGTATTCGCTTTAATTAAGACGCTTACGGCAAAAAAAAAGAGGGAAAAAAAAAAAGTAAGATGCGCTGTTGATTAATTTGCAAGTGCCATTCCATTTATCCGCACCGAGATCTCCCGCCGGTATGGAAATTTCAATTAATATCCCTTGCGAGCGCCGCGAGTCGAGCGCGTGTGCGTATCCCTCACTGTCGCATTTAATAAGAGCAAACAGACTCTCCTCGATTAACGGCGTGCCGTAAATCGGATCGGAAATATCCGAGGGTGTCAGGCGCGTTACGGCACGCAAAAACGAATCTATTTTCGAAGGCCACGCCGGCCGGTTCGGCGATCAGCGCCGAGCATACGGGAGTCCCTGACGGACGATGATGTCAGGGGATGGGCACATCGGAGTGGAATCGGCATTATTTCTGTGCGCATACGTGTGTACATGTGTACACACAGCAAGGAGCGGACGATTATTAACGAATGGAATGGAATGGAACGGGATGACGATGATGTCACCGAGCAAAAGCGACCGTCCCCAAAATTATACGGCCGCCCGGGCCGATCGGGGCCGATCGAGTCGAGGCGCGGAAGAAAACCGCTGATAAACGTTAATTTCTCGAGCCGACCTCGCCGGTATTTGCCAATTAAACGGTATTTCTGTTTTATGGACGATTATATCATGCCGTTATCGAATAACACCTTAAAAGTCTCGTAAATCTAGAAATCGCGACGAAATCCCTCTTTAGTAACGATATATTAAATTTAAATACTGAAATATTATAGAGACGCAAATTATTTTTATTCTTTTATTAGAAGATATTTGTAATTAAAAAAAAATTCTTTTATATACGATATCAAGAGCTATGCGTTGCAAACACCCCACATTCGTATTCGTTCACATTTATTTCTGATTACGTAAAAATGGTTTTGACTATACTCGTCGTCATTCCGTAAGCGCCACTCGTTTCTCGGTATTAATCATTTTTTTTTTTTTCCCCTTGGTGCATACTTCGTGGGTCGCGTAAGCTAACGTGAAGGCGTTATAAATAACTTTTGCGAAATAAAATTGAGATACCGTTCTACCGGTTTGTTTTCTTAAATATACAACATTGAAGCTTCGGGAAAGGCCATACGTTAACTTATCGCTCTTTCGCGTCGTGTTCCTCTCGTTTATTGGCAATCAGTCGTTGCTAACGAATCGGTATCTTAACAAACACAGGCATTATCCGCGGAGACAAGAGCAATCAAACGTTCAACGCCCCGCGAAGTATAGGCCTGTACTTTAATTAATATGCAGTCGCCAGTCCCAGGCGCGGTCAAAGAGCAACGTTGGTTTCGCCTGTTATGTAAGGTTTTTAGATAATCGCGAGCGCCCGATGTGGTAATCATAATTTAATACCCGGCAATTATATTATCTGGAACTAACTGAAATTAACTTGTAATTATAACTTGCGAATATTAAATTTTCTCATAAAGATTTTCAGCTAATCGCGGCTATAAATTCGCTTGCCCTGGAAATTTCATCGAGTATCTATTAAGGTTAATTATCGCGAAATTCAGATTATTCTATTATAAAATAAAGACTCGACAAGAGGATTCGAGATATTATAATTGAACGGTAATAATTACGCGATAAATCACTTTCGAAATCTGTCACTAGATGCATTTAATCTCGTGGAATTTTTTTAATTAAAAAGAATAAAAAGAGAAACGAAGAAGCGTTCGTATCCGTTATTACTTAAATCTATTTTCGTTTGTCGAATTATTGCGCAATCAACGCTTATTTGAAGTCCTCGCAAGTGTTACGTTAATTAGTTGAGCAAGCAAGTCAAACATGCGGTGGGTGTGCGCGCGGTTACGTAACAATCGGACCTTTTTTTTTCCTTTTTCTTTTTAAGCTTTCACCGGGAGAATTTCTCACATTGGATCCCGATCGCCGGGAGCGTTTATTCATAAGAGCAATCCGCGGAATATCCCGAATTAACATTAGCCATTGATCGGCGGCACTTATTATTAGTGTGTAGGAGCGCGTTAAGTGCACTTAAGCGCAGAAACAACGAGGGTGGCTCGAGACCGCGTGGATATATCTCCTCGGGGTCGCAGCCTGGAAACCCCTGGGTTAGACAGATAAGTGAATGGACGGCTGATGAGTCACGGCTTATTAGAGACGAGCGGTTTTTAGGTCAATTTTTTTTCTTTTCGTTGTTATTCTCGGTGCATCGTGCAAAAAGCGCACTACGTGCGCGGCGTCTAAGTTGATTGTATTGCAGACACAATTAAGGTCTTCGCGGGCACGCAATCTTTAAATGCACCGGCCGAGCACTCGAGTTACGCCCATCGGGTTAAATCGCGACGATGCATTTGCATCTGCTTCGCGGGCCGTTGAATTCCCGGCGTTTGAAACAGTTATTTTATTTAATTATTCAGAAGGAGAGAAATACAATTGGATTTTAATTTCCTGGCTGAGGCGTGAGATGAGAACTCGTTGTGCGTTATTTATTCTCGTCAAGTGCGCCCGCGTGCGTCAACTTGGATTTATTATAGCAGCGAAAAAGCCTACAAGGGAAACGATAGCGAGATATATTTATAACGCAAGTATTTTGAGGCCGCGTGTCGACGCGACGTGTGCGAGAAGACGACGCTTCGGTCCGCGGCAGATCGATCAGCCGTGTAAGTCACAGTCAAAGACCTCTAAGGAGTTAAATATCCAGGTGGACCGGATATCGATACGTCCCGTCGCGACGGTTAGGACCACAACTCGGACCGTTTTTTTTTTCTTTTTTTTTTTTTTGTGTCTAGAGCACCCACATGCCGCGTGTGACAAACCGCAGGAATACAGTAAACCTTTCAACCCTTCGAGAAGTACGCCAGACATCGGTCGCGAGTAATCTTTTCGATTTTTATTTACTTTCTTTATTTAAACAATTCTAGCTTTTATAATCTTAAAACTGCACGACGTGCGTTTAACGTAAAAAAAAAAAATGCAAATCTCGGTTGCATTCTCGAAAGAGAGAAAAAATAATCCATCCGCTGTTCTTATTTGTAACTACAATCCATTACGCGAAACGAGCATCTCGTTATTTCTAATTATCGCGCATGACATCAGGGTCTTGCGAGATGAATCATGCGACGTTGACTCAGAAGGTTCTTTCTATTTTCAACGAAACTTTCTCGATCCCGCGTTTATTCTGCCAACGAGACGGAACGCGGCGGCCGCTATATTAACCGAGATGCGTGCGATAACACGCGCGTGCGAGCGGGTCTTCGGGGCATAAAATCGCGGGCTAAATTGTCAAAAACCGCACGTGCATTTTATGGCACGTCGAGGGGGGAGAAACAGTCTTTCGTGTGGGTTGTCTGCACGCGAATGAGTAGCTCTCTCTTTTCCTTTGTGACGTTCTCGGTGTTCATCTCCGCGCGTCACGACGTGCGTTCTTTTATTACGCTACCGCCGCCGCCGGTCGACCGCGCTCGGTTCGATGGACCGCATCGTCAAGTTCAAGGCCGCTGCACTTTGATCCACGACTTATTCCGCAAAAGTCCCCGAGATACCTTCTGTCTTTTTTTCTCTCCCTCCCCGGTATAAAACCTGCCTTCGCTTCTCTTCGTTCTCCGGGAACTTCCCC
Source organism: Cardiocondyla obscurior (assembly GCF_019399895.1). Taxonomy (NCBI): domain Eukaryota; kingdom Metazoa; phylum Arthropoda; class Insecta; order Hymenoptera; family Formicidae; genus Cardiocondyla; species Cardiocondyla obscurior. The sequence continues at coordinate 3,579,262 of NC_091876.1, forward strand.
GGTTCAAGGACCACGCCGGGACTATGCCGATACCGGGCGAGATCTCCTTTGCATTCATGTTCATTCGCCTTCTCTCTTCTCGTAGGCCGGGTCTCTCCTCCGCGGCGCGTAGCGTGCTCTGTGGTTGCCATGGCTGCCGAGGCCCGTCAAGGTCCACGGCCGCACGGCACCCGCACATGGCACATTACCACGGGTTGAGGGGGGAGGGGAAGGGGAGAAAAAAAAGCTCGATCAGCCCTGTAAAGCCTGACCGCGCCGCTTTGCTCGACCGGATTTTTCAAACGGCTCGATGGAACGACGCGATTAAACGGCGTGGATCGTCAAGTGCAAGTTCAACACGCGTCTCTCGGCTATTATCGCAGAAGCAATAAAACAGAACCGAATTTAGGAAACGGGCGTAGGGAGAAATAACGTGCGCGGTAGTTCAGATAAAATAAAATAAATTATTTCACGTACTCCGATGTATAAATAACGAGGACACTTTCGTTTTCTGGTTTAACTCTCGCTCTCGGCTTAACCTTGACGAATTCCTTTACGCGTACATGACAATCGGTACACTGCCAGGCTTTCATCGGTTCCCCGGCGGTTATTTATCTCCCCGGCGTCTCGGAGAAGGGAATATAGTCTCGGTCTCGGCGCGATACTCGCCGTTTTCCGTCCAGCCGCCTATAAATATCGTAGACGTTCCGTATCGCGCGAGGTAAAATTCGCGTCGCGATGCGCCCTCTCATCTTTTGATCTCGCTACTCGCAACCGAAAATAGACGGGATTCTCCTTCGTGCGATAATTATCGTAATGGCCCGGCGGTGGGTGAAACGAGAGGGCGAGGTTCGCGTCCCCGATGGTCACCCGGCTACTTTCATTCTTTCGGCTTGCGTTCTGGCCATCGCCCTCGTGTCGATCGGTCAGTGTCGTCGAACTCCCGACGTCGTTCTCGGAATCTTTCGGGAGGGCGTTTGTTGTGAATTGTATGTAGAAAGCGGACTCGTAGGGAATCCGAATGCCAGCGCTTGTTTGGAATTTCTGATTGGACTTGAATTAATCCTCCTTTGCGTTTCCCAGAGCGCAATTTTACCGAAACGGTGCTCTTTATTTTTTATAATTTTTTTTTTTTTTTTACGAGTATTACCGAATATAATTCTTCGAGATTAGAACCTCCGGCCCTTTCGATTCCTCGTACGCGCGTATGTGCATACGTGACGTGGAAAATGAAAGGAATCGAATTGATCAACGAACGGGCGTTTCAGTATCGAGTTACATTCCAAATATTTCAACGATTCCCTTAACCATTCGACGTACCGAACCGCATAACTGCAGCTTTAACATGCTCCTGTTAACACGAGGGCCGCCACAGGGCGAAGGGTTCGTTCCGATCACGGTACTTCCATTTTCCACGGTTAGAACTCGGCTATCGGATGCCCGTCGATTACGGTGTCGTCGAACTCTCTCGAGGCAGTTGCCACGATCTGTCGAGAGGGTGTCCGTGAAATGAGCGAGAGCGAAGGACCGGAGAAAGAGAAAGAGAGAAAGAAAAAAAAGGAGAGATACTGAGGTCATGAAATTCGTCACCCAAGCGGCGTATGATTAGACATAACCAAGTCGGCGTCACGAATCGTGATGACGCACATTCCTTCGACGCGTCTTACGATTTGGGCACTTCGGGACGGGAATCCCGGCGAGAATTCCGGAAAGAACCGCAGGAAACACGACGCGAATCTCTCGAATCTACAGACTTCATCGATAATTCGTTTCTCCCGGGCGGTCAATGATACTGTCTCGGGTCATCGGATAAAAACCCCGTGTCCCTGCTTAACCGCGCTCTCCGGAGTCGATCAATCATTTTTTTCTTTTTCTCTTTTTTTTTTTTGCGACGGCCGTGCTCCATTTAAACGAACGACAGCGTAACGCGATATGTACTACACATTCGTATGACACATTCGCGTATTATTCATGCGGCGGCACCGCAGTCTCGCCTTCCGTCGTACTCGATCACACACACTTTTCATTGGTCCCGCCGCCAGTCCCGCGAGCGAAATTGAAAGCAAGAAAAATTAATCTGCGCCCATTTACGAAGGCACCCCGCCTACATTATTACTGCTATCGGCATCTCGTTGCGTCGCTCTCGCCTCGCGTGATTTAAGAATGATTCACATGTCAAGCGTAACATTAGCAATCGGTGAGACAACAGGGCCAAGAGGTCAGTTGCGTAGATCATTCTCAATGAAGTCGTATTGGCACGGTTTTTTTTTTCTTTTTTTTTTCGCGAGATCACATAATCGTTTCTTGAATTATAAAGTAATATTTGATACGATATTTATGAACCAAATCAGTTGTAAAACATATACAATACTTAAAAAAAAATTATATTAAATTAATACTAGAGTAATTGAAAATATTTGCCATAGATTAAACAATTTTTTATATTTTTTAATATTAATTTACGACCTTATAAATAGCGTACGGTTTTCACTCCAATTTACGTTACTCATTTCATTCATAAACAGACCAAGAGACGAGTTCACGTCTGGTACTCAATCAGGCCGTCTCTTAACATGTGATTTGACGCACATCACGCTTCGTGACCATTTTGGTATCTCTCTTTCTCTATTTCTCTTTCTCTCGCGCACACACTTTGACGGAGATCGAGCTTCCTCGCCGCAACAAGTCGGCATTGTACTCTCCGTAGTTACTCTTACTCTTAATTAAGTATAAATTGCCTCTCTCGTGCGCGGCCGGCGCGAGTGGAAAGGCCTTTCGTTATCGCGAAATCCGCAAGACGCGGATCGCCGTCTGGCGCATTCGTCTCGGTATCCCATCGACGTCAGACTGAACGCAGACGTGGACAGCTTTCTCGCCGCTGCCATGATTCATTTCGATGAATCGGCCGATCGCGACTCCTCGTCTCGTGGGTGGTCGCGGGTTAATAGCAACGACGAGATTCGTATACGTTTCAATCTTATCGGGATTAGGTAAGTCGGTCTAAGACGAGACACGTTGGAGACCGAAGCGGTCCACGAGCCGTTTTCCTAGGGCATATTAAGCCCTTCACGGTTAAACGTCTGTGTCTAAACGATTTCGAAAGTAATACGTATGATTATTAGGGTGCCCCGAAAGATTTCCTGTGCTTATCCTGTGGTATCTTCTTAAGCGGTTCCCAGGCATAAGCCTGAAAGAGAAGTGGAGGAATAAAGAAACGAAATCTCACAAAGTATAATTCGGATGTCTCAATCCTCCGACCCTTAGGAAAGTCCCTCGGTCCGCCCGGCGTTTCGTAACGTTTCGGAATACGCGAGAGATTCGTGATCGTGATCGTGATCGTGATCGTGATCTTATCTTAATAACGGAGGCAACTGGTGGACGGAGAAGGTTTATCGTCGGCTAAAGAGAGCATATGTATGTATGTATGTATGTTCGGGAACGGCGGGTACGCGGATAAATGCGTGAGTAACTGACGCGGGGCCTGCGTGGCTGATTATTCCTCGTTGAATCTGATCACGTTGCCGACGTGTTTTCTCCGCTCGTTACGAAACACGAAGAAATACCGCGCTTCGTTGCAACCGTGAAGTGATAAAGCGAAACGCGAAACATGTTTCGCGTACATTGTCGACTCGTAATGTGGAGTATTAGTTTCAAGGACGCAAGTAAATTTCGAAAACACGCGCGCGAGATCGTTTAGCGTCGGAAATATTTACGAGTGGGAGTACGTGCGAGGCAACGTGTGCGAGATTTAAAAAATCTGCATAAATTTTTTTTTTCTCTTTTAAATTAGAAAAAGACGTGGTAATTATAGCTAGCTATGAAAATAAAATTATAGATACCGATCAAATTGCTGACTCGCTGCTGTTTAATGTCGTACTTTAATCGATTCGTATTTATGAGGACCGTTTATTCGCAGAAAATAATTCGCAGCGCTGCCGCTGCGACATTATTTAGCTGAATTGAAGTAAGGAAAGGCACGCGAGATAATATCGCTGAAGTATTTGAAAAATATTTTATCTACTTATGTATCAGCGTCGGCACACTATCATTAGTATCGAATTTTTACATCGAGGTTGCGCGACACTGGAACACATGCATGTCGATTTCAATCATTATCGCAAAGGCTAACCTTTGCGGCGGCATTTTTCTTTGAATTTATTTCGGGATTATATTTTCGAGGACTATATATTTCTTATATCTCCTTTTTTTCTTTCTTTTTTTTTTTCCTTCCTTTCTCCCTCTCGATAAAAACGCCGTCTGCAAGAATTTTACAGCGGCTCCTATGCGACGTTTATGGCCGAAATAAAGAGTGCATCGTGAACCGACTTGACGACGGTTACAAACATTCTGGTAGATATACTCGACATAAGGAGCCCTTAAAGCCATATAATAGAGGGTGAGAAGGAGAGAGAGAGGAAAGGAGGAAGGTAGAAGCCACGGTTGCTATCAGCTTTTCTCGAGAGACCCGTCGCGTCGCGACATTTGCTTTGATTATCATGGATTCGGAGAGGTGTACTCAGATACGCATTGTTTACACGATGCATCAAGCTGCTCTCCCGGATAAGCCCGTTTCCACACGCACATCCGGCCAAATGCACTTGGCCGATGATAATGCGTCGCGAGATTTCAGGGAGTTTCAGAAGTGGATTCTTTACCGCGTGGCTTTTTACTTCGACGCGTTTTATCGCGATTGAGAGACGCGATACTTCAACAAAAAAAAAAAAAAAATAAACGAATAAAATTACGGCCCACTCTCCCTTTGATTTATTAATAATTATAACGAGAAATTATTTCTAGGCTTAATATTTGGCCCGCGGAAGATTTGCGCTACAAACTGACGCGCTTTACAATAACGAACGGCCGACCGCGAGATCTTCTTTCGGTATTTCGTCACTTCATTGATACGAAATTTTATTGACACATCTCGCTTGGGTAATTATGTAAGAGCCTCCTCTCAACGGGATTCCGTGGGAGAGCAAGCGACGACACGATTTTCCTTTCGCTTTCACGTTTGTAATCGTGCGTGCCCGTTCGTGTTCCGTCGCGCCTGCGAGAAGAATTCTTACCTGAGATCCCGAGACCGCCTCGTGATTAATCATTACCGCTCGCTGCTGCAGGCTAGGTAGCCAACCGCAGCTTGTACCGTCGCCCTTCTCACCTTCTCGATAAAAACTTAAGGGCTCGCGATTACCATCTGCGAGAGAGAGCACGTCGAGAAATACGACCGGCGCTGATTTAAATGTTCGGGGGTTCCTGCGTTCACAATGCAACGTCGAAATGCGTTCCCACATGGTGGAAGAATTACCGCGAGACGGAGAGCGATTTCGGAAAAAAGATGTCGCGAGATAACATTTTACAGCAGGCCATTTGGCGATGCCAGAAAGATTAGGAAACCTAAAAGAATCTATTTGCGAGGTCTAATAGCATCGATTCAGGTTGCATCTTAATTTGGAATGCCTCCAAATATTCGCTTGGATTTTTGGGGACAAATTTAAGAGTGTCGTGTTCCATTACGAGATTATTGACTGCGAGTTTTACGTCTCTGGCGACTCTTTGTTTAACGCGCCGTGATAATTTACATCTGGAAAGCGTGCTTACGTTCTTACCGTCCCATTACTTGTTCTCCTCGGTCTTTAGATTCGCCACAGACACGACAGCCGCTTGTGTAAAGCGCAATACCGCAAAAAGTCACGTTCAACGGGCGCTCGTGAGAGCATTTATTCGTCCATCTCGTAAACTCCTAACGACGTATTATGCAACGCTATGTGAAATGGTAACGTGCATCCGCGCATCGTTCGTGGAATTCGTGTCATAGAGACGCGAGCCAACGGCTGATCCTGCCGGTACGACCGGGCAAACGAGACGCCCATGCCGCATAACGGAGTAAATACATGTTAGAAACGAATATACACCCGTCGTTGCGACACCCGGTGATTAGAAACGCTCGCCAAGAAGCTAGCGCGAGCTAAGCGATCCATTCGATCGAACAGTTTCTCACAAAATACCGTTCCGATAAAACTGTAACAGCGGTTTTCTTTCCGTCGTCGAAACGTATCCCGCGTAGAAAAGCAATTAGAGCAAAGTGTGTCGCGAGGAGTGGAAAGGGGAATGAAAAAAGTAGAGAAAATAGTCTTGTACTTGTATTTTATTTTATTTTATTAATTATTAATTTTTTTTTACATTCGTCGAAAAAAAAAAACGTCACGTGCGTTGTAGGAAGATCTTCGCTCGCGGCGACCTATTTTTCCGAATGGATAGGAACTTTCGGGGCGGTATTTTTAGATCGTGTGATTCACTGCAGTGGAAGATGCCACGGTATGCAACCGCGGTGTGATCTGGCTGGCTAGCACGGTTTCGGTTTTAAAACGGCACATCCGCGGAAAGTCGGCCGCTCCGCGATCCCCTGGCTGGTCACGCGAGGTTCCGTTGAACCTCGGGGCGGTTAATAACGACCATCAGGATCGATGTTTGATTAAGAACGCGAGATTGCGCCTCGTGTAAAAGCCCATTCGCTGCATTCTCGTAAGTGGATACGCGCATAGTTAAGGACTGCGGCCCATTGACTCAAGTAGATGACCGCGTTCATAGTTCGCCGATTATGCGCCTCGCCGTACATCATCCTGGTGTTGTTACATGTCCCGTTCGTCATTAACCCTCGCTCTCTCTACAACCAAATTGATCTTCGTCTGAAAAGATACGAGTTTGATAATTGAAAAATGTGTAATTGTCCTCCAAAACGCTTTTCGGCGCGCTTTATCGTGAAAGTAATCTTAATATTATCGCCGGCTCTCTTGAGATAAAGTTCGCATTACACTAATCGAAAGATAAGCCTTCGTCGTCAGCTTAGGGTACCTTCGATATTTCACATGTCGAAACACGAGTCTCAATTTTTCTATCTAGACGTTTATTATTAAAAAAAAAAAAATAACATGTCGCTTTCTTTCGATATAATGACCACAGAGTCAGACTTCGGCGCCGTTAGCTTTATACCTCTGTAATCCAAATCCGGTTGGTGTAACAATATCTATACGAGTTATCGGTCCTAACGAGGAAGACGGAAGCAGTGAGGCAATCTCGGTCCCTCTCCGTCTAATCGCATACCGTAGAATCACGCCTCGCGATCGACGGTATCACGTGAACGATTATAAAGTGCGCATCGCGGCGCTCTCTCGGCGTGTTGGCCAACGCTCGCGCGTCATTGATCTGCTGTCACGAGATACTCTCGCAGCTTCCACCTAATCGCAGATAACGGGCAGTTATGCCACTTTATCTTTTAATAGATGGTTCACCGGCGTAGTGATATATCGGTCGCCTGCGCGTTTTACTTCGCCCCGCGCGGTTTTTCGCTGGCTCGCGCGCAACGCTCCGAGTACAGCGATCGTAATACTTTTCCCGGTGGTCGACCGGTCGGCGTTAGGCCGCGGCTTTTTAAACGACGTCGCGCCGTTGGAATCCAGGGATCGCGTACGGCGCGCATCCTCCATCGCATCCGGCGATGCAGCTGCGCTCGAGTCGCGCCCGCGAGATGCATCTGTGCGTTGGGTGTCCACCGCCGTTTATCGCTTCGCCGTAATCTCGGCGGACGTGCCGATGAAATGCAATATCTCGCATTTCACTGCTCCCTTATCGATTTAAATTACACGTAGCGCTGTGACTTTGATTTTGATTAATAAGAACCGTAATTTTTCCGCTGAACCCCCCGCGAGATTCTTCGACTCTCGGATATTGAATACGCATTTAATACTGATATCAAAATTAAAGTTTATTTGTAATCGAATTAAAACGTAGGCCCGCGCGGTTTTATCGGCTTATTGCCGCTTAGCCTAGGACATCGTCCGGTTCCCGAAAGGATCGCTCGTAACTCAGATTTGATGCCGTCGTAAATAACGTCGATTTTCTTCAACATAATTCACCGGACGCGCGCGGCACCGTTCATCGACGAATTTGGAACGGTACGAGTATGTGGCATATATACCGGGCGAAAACGTGCCCCGTCGAGCGCGAACGGAACGCCGGGGAAAGGCCAGATGAACAAAGACGAAGAGGAACACGAAGAGGCGAAACGACGACGGCAAGGTTGCCAAGTCGTGTTTACATACCGTCTACGTGCTCCCTGAAGGGCCCTCTCGGTCAAGAGGCATGGTTTAACCCGATGCGAATCCGGTCGGCACGGACTAAGGATCGTATTCATGGCGTTCATCGGCGGCAGTTGCGAGCCGCGCGATCCGGGACTGACCCTTCACAAAGACTTTGCTTTGCACGAAGGTTCCCGCAACTTGAGGAGCCTCGCGAATGAATTTCGATGCGAAATTACGCTCGGCTTGCCGAGTGTTGAACGTGAAAAACCCTGAAGCACCCTCGCACGGTTGCGAAATAGGGAACCGATTTTCCAAGCCCTGGGCGAAATGCATCCTCGAAGCATCGCCTCGATAATAACGATGATTAGACCCAACACTGTGCGTGATTCTTCAAATTACGTGCATAATCCGAGAAAGAAGTAACGGGGAAATAATCGTCAGGCGTTAGCGAGCCGATCAGCGTTGATCCATACGGAATGTGATTTATTCTTCGTTCTGCGAATTCTTCATGAAGTCGCGGGAGACTGCGGGATTTTTTTTCTCGACGCCGCCCGAGTCGAAATGGGTGGGTAAATCTTTTCCTTCGTTCGAATCGTCATAGATAATTATTGCGCGGTCGGGAGAATATTAGAGATCGCCGAGCGTGTGAATAAATTACCTGCGATGTGGTTTTAAACGTTCTAAAAAACTGCGGCTGCTTAACGACCGCGCGCGGAAACTATGGGCAATTACGAGAGGAGGATACGGTTGAGCGACGCCTTCAAGCCACTCGGGCCGAATATTTCCTCGGGGGGGTTTTTACGCCAACCACCTTCGTTTTGTTTTATTTAACGCGCACGTGTTACGATGCTTCTCGCACGTTTCGCCGTATCGAACGCTCACTCATCGAGTATACTTAACGCCTAGGAATTGAACGGCACGTGCTCTTCAACGTAACAAAAATTTCAGCTTTCTCGAGGTCGTCACAATTTTCCTTTCGCAATTGATTAGTCTACGGTAAGTTGCTTTCACGCGAACGCAACTGGTAATGATCGACGATATCATTAGTTAACTTTTAAATTACAACTAGAAGCGTAAACGTTGAGGAAAGTGTTGAGATAATTTTTTCAATGACGCGTTAATGATTCATGTACGCATATGTAATAACGTTATCGGCGTTCTCGTTTCAAACGAGACGCGAACCGAGAAAAATCTCAAGAGATGCTTCAAGTCAACGACATGTTAAGTGTCAAATTAAAGTTGCTATTATTATCGGAACGAGTGTCGTTCGCTTCTTACCTAAGTGCGGTAAGAGAACACGACGAGAAATGTCAGTAGATAGGCGTAGTTTGTCGGTTTCTGATTTTACAAGCTCATTTACAACGCCCCTGCGAAGCGATATCCTTTTTCCGAAATACTTGGGCTGTGTGGTCCATACCGTGTAGCGCCGAGACGTCGTTGCAAGGAGGCTTGCGAGAGAGAGAGGACCTGCTACTCCGCGGCGTCAGAGTAGCAGGAGCCATTCTTCCATCGGCAGGTACCATTAGTCACGATTCCTTCCACTCTGCGGCATGATACAGGATACATCTCCAGTCGCATCGCGTCATTCCAGCCGCCGCGTTATCTTTAGAGCGCTGTTACAGGGCGGGATATAGCCTTTCGTAAACTGCCACCCTTCGTGAGATCGTCTGCCATTCGACACTTCGTCGCATTGCGTCCCGGCGATAAAACTTTTGTAGCAAAAAAAGAAAAAAAAGAAAACTTAAAATTGCCGACCTAAATAAAAAAGAAAGAACGATATTAAAGATTTTATTGAGAGCATATTTTAAATTACTTTGAAATTATGCTTGCCTCTTGTAAATATACTTCGTTGATAGCGACCAGCTCAAATTACTCTTCATTATTTGTATATAATTGCTATGTAAAACAAACTGTCGCGAAACAAATCCCGCGAGTTATTTCTACGCTATATTTAGCGCCTCGTAAGGTAGTTATCGCGACGTGACAACGTGCTCCGAGGGCATCACACGTCGCGGATCGTTTGAACAGGACTCAAGTGCGGAGTCGTATCGCCTGTGCGCGTTGACAGAGCCGGCCTTTCGTTTATCCACGTGGTCGGAAATTTGTTATTACTACGAGTCGAAGCGCGTGAGAGGAGAAGGAGCGGAGAAGTAATTATCTTTTGGAAACGCAGGATGCTTGTTCCCTCGCTCGTCCACCCCCGGCTCTCGCAATGTGTTCGGCACCCCGCGTAGAATTTGTCGGTGAGACTTTGAAGTGCAGTATTCAATATAGGAAAGAGAGAGAAAAAAAAAAGAAAAAAAATCAACTCTTCGACGCTCTCGTACGATACAATCATATAATGGAATTTTCTCGGTGATTATTCTGCGCGAGGAAACGAGATATTCACGTAATGCGTTTTAATGCATTTTATCGTACCTCTCTCTCCCACCTTGTTTCACCCTTTACTCGTTCTCGATAATCCAAGGATTCTCGAGCGAAGCGAACCCATCCCATTTAATCGTCGAGTAACATTTTTTTCTCCTCCTTTCGCCCTCCTCCCCCTTGCTTTTAAATTGTTCCGAGAATCGTTGCAGTTTTTAACCTAAGGAAAATCGATATAAGTCCAATGATATCACGCGGCAGATTGCCTAGGAGTGGCGGAAACATAAACGCGCCCTTTGATTAAAGGGGGGAACGTACGTTTGCAAACTGAACAAAAGGCGGACGCGCGACCCGTCTCGTGACTCCCTGCGGTTGGCCCTATTTTGGAGGGATGAAAAATGTCGATGCCGCGCGTAATTTGCACGCACACGCGAACGATTCGGGACGCACACGGACGGCGGAACGAGGCCGGCCGCGGTAGTAAAAGCTCATTGTCATTTGGAATGGATCGCTGGCACGCTCGGACTGCGTTCTTGGACTTAATTACCCGCATGTTACGGGCTGTTTATTATGTCCTGCTTTATCGCCGCCGAGCTGAATCGTGCGCGGTGCTGCTCCTAGGACGACCGAGGGAATTCATTAAGGGAACGACTTATGCCGCTCGATCCGGGGATCCGCGAATCGCATTATACATACGTGTATACTCTCATCAGTTATTTCTTATCGCCACTGCGCGGCGGCTGCAATTTCTTTTTCTGACCGAGACGCCGAACGAACACGCCTCTCGAACAATAAACGTTTCATCGCCCGAGGTCTCGTGAAAAACTGATAATTCTGTCGCTTGACCGTCACGTATTTTATTTCGTCGTCGTACGTTCGAAGACGCGCGCTATCGATACCTATCGCTCTGCTCGGTCGTATGACATTCCAACGTTTTCTAGGACGCGCCAGTTCCCTTAAAATGTCGGGCATCCCTTTCAAAGATTATCTTAAGCCGCTTTGCGAACTTTTCCACTGCGCGAATTCCAAAGGCATTTCGTTAGCATGTTCAAACTGAATGAGAAAATTTTTCGTGCCAGTTTTAATCCGGGACAATGTCTTCCAAGTGCAGAAAGGTCGGGAGCTAGAATCTGTATATGAAGAGCCACACCTAAGTGTAATACATACATCTCACGAATGAGAAGGAAATATTTTTAATCAATTATCTCGGCTTGAATTTAACACGCGTATAAAATTTCCAGCTACTCAAGAGTAATTTATCTCACAAGCTAATAATTTAATTATTAAAATAACAAGAAAAAATAATTCTTTTTTTCTAATTACACCGTAATCTTTATCACATTTTACGTTAAAAGCGTACCTATGTAGGCATATCTTGATCATGTATATCGATAGAGCCGACCTTCCTCGATTCTTTTCGCTTATTCGTTCAGCTTGACGGGACATGTCGCGTGCGTGGAATTCCAGAAGCAGTGAAAGCTTCGTGATCGGCGAATGGCGATTAATTAAATCGCCGAGAATTAATGGACCGTCCTCGCCACGCGAGAAGCGAGAGACGTATTAGAGATACGACTAACCCGCTGAGACACCTGCTCGAAGAATACGTGTTCCACCGGGGTCCCGGGTTTCGGAACACCTGCCCACACCGTGTCATCGTGTATCTCTCTTAGTCTTTTCTTCGATTTACACCTTAACGTCATTTAACAATTCCACCACCTTTTGTGAACCCGTGAATCAAATTACACCGCCGCGACGCAAAACCGACGGCGTTCGATTTCGTCATATAAGACCACCTTTGTTTGCACTTCTCGATTCCCATCCAGGAACGCGATTTAATGTAAATTTTCTATTTTAAATAAAATATCTAAACCTTCGGTTATCTCACACACACATTGCACATGTACCGCATGTAGATACCGCGCCGGCCGGATTGCCGAAGACTGATTTCTCCCCGTTTTCTCATCCCCTGCCTCCGCCACCTAGAATTACGCACAACACGATGACCCCGAACATTCACCGCCTATGCGTATCGTCGGTCTGTTATTTTCGTAATGATTTATTTCTATGATAATGCTCGCGTTTCGCTGTTCGTTTGGGTATGCATTATCGCTCGGTGTATGCACGCATACGTTTAGAGAAAAAAGTTTATTCAAACGAGCGATTACGTTGAAACTCGTTTTGCCGCCGCCGCGAATTGAGCTTCGTCGTCGATTTTTGCTCGTAATCGCTTACCATTTTCATTTTGACGGCAGATCACCTCGAAATTGGATATGCGAAAAATACTTTTTAGACTCGCGCGCGGTCATTCTTTATTTCGCTCCACGTTGTCGGGCTCGAAGCAATCTCAAAGGTACCGTATTTCAAATCGAGGCACCGTACTTTAGCAAGCCGGCGCTTATTATGTAAGTGAGGGTGAGGCGAGACTCGGCGATAATTATTCAAATTCGACATCAGTATTCGTTATCTCGCGTCGCGGCGTCCGTCGTTCGCACTGTGCGAAGGCACGGCAGGATGTGTCAGGTATACATATGATAAATAATTATTATGAAGCGCCCGCGTGTGTAACGGGCTGACGAATTGTTCCGTGAATAATGCCGTGTCGGGGCGGCTCATTAAAATTCGTCGCGATTCGCGAGATGGCTTTCGAGCATCATTGTTACATGCATAATATGCGACGCAGCTATATATACGTTGCGCACGGTTTAGCAATCAACGATGTAATACATTTTGTAGTCCCTCGCATTAAGCAAATAAAGAGTGGGCAACAGGTGAAGCGAAGCATTTATAAACTAAGCAGAACTGTGGAGTGCACGCGAGAAGGAGGGTATTACTTTTATTAGACGCGACAGCTTCGTGCAATTTCAACAAATAGCTATTCATTACGTTGAAATTATTAATAATTTATCCCGCGATGGCGTTACGCGTTTAGCGCGCTGGCATTTTTCAAGGCGCAGCAGCCGCGTTGCGCCTCGTTTGTGGAATTCCACGCGTTCTGCGTCGCATTACCGCGGGAGTCCCTCGGTGTCGTAAATCTTTCGTGCACGCTCAGCTTTTCTATCAGCCGGGGTTCCTTTCCGCGTAAATGCTCGACGACACTTCGGCGACAGTGGTGGGCATTATGTCCGGGATGTTCCGTGCATCGCGGGCATCGCACGAGAAAGAGAGAACTCGCGCGCGCACTTCGGATCACGAGGACCATCGCGACGCAGGGCGTTGAACCGCATTCCGCCGCGTTTCCGTCTGTTTCCCCCCCTTCGCTCCGTATACGATCGTCTCCGCGCGCGAGAGCTCCGCGTTCGTAGATGAATTTTTAGGCGTAGAGACGACGGATCGCCCGACTCGAATACCGAGCAGTCGGGTGGTGCGTACGTGCTGATGCGCGATACTTGGAAAACGTCAGCGGGCCGGCCTGCCGGGAGATGCGCATCACTTCGGCACCACTTTGGCATGCCGGTCTGAAAGCCGGCGACGAGGAACGCTCGAGACTCGCGCCGGTACCGCCCGGTTACTTCGAGCACCGTCGACGTTCGCACCATCGCCAACGTGTTTTCGCAAGTCGTATTTCTCGCATGTGCGCATGCAGCGGACGCGTCACTTTCGGTTTTTATAGGCAATCACCGCAGATTTACCGCCGCGCGGGCTCAAAAAGCGCACAATAGCGATTCTCCTACCCCGGGAGGATATGTTTACGCAACGTCTTTAAATATATTAATGCACTTGTCCGAGGAATGCAATTCGCTCTGCGGAATTGAGCGCGACGTGCGGCGCGGGATTTTAATGTATTTTAATATATTTTCGGAGCAAAGTCTAACAGCCGCTTCATTATTATTTATGAATATATTCTTCCAATCGGGCGATAAGGTATTCGTACACGTGTTCGAGTACGGCGAGCAGGAGCCTGTTCAAATATTTCGAATGCATCGCGGATAATTGGAAAATAGTGACATCCACGAGGAAAGAAGGTCGTCGCGTCGGTGGCGCGTTGAATATTTAGCGGTTTCTGGGTCAGGGAAAATGATGTCAACGGTGAATTAAACCCGCTTTCGTTGTCGCGTCGTCCGTCCCGTCCAGTTGAGACGTAATAAACACGCAGACGTCGACGCGATTAACTAATACTTACAATTACTCGAAAGCGCAATTAACACATTGGGTGTTCCTAGTTCGACTTTAATGAAAATTCCACGGAGAGCACCTAAATTTTAAACTTCCACAAATAGAGATTCTCTCTTATCTCGTCACTCCGGCAGCGCGACGTACGTACAAACATACGAGGATATAAACTAAATTAGTAAGTATGAAATTAATGGACGTGACGCGATAACGAGTTATCTTAAAATGTACGAAAACACGTACGAAGTGACTTCCTCAAGTTCGTAAGGAGATTAGATTACGGGGCTCGCTCGATTACGCTCGCGATGGCGAAAATCGTAATTATTTTAACAGATTACTTCAAGTAATCAATGACGACGCGTCGAAGGCTCGAGATTCGACGTTACTTTTCGCGGTCACGAGAGAGGACGTTAAACTGGATTTCATATCGTTCGCTCGACGAGCGAGCGTCGCACGCGTGTTGGCCCGGTGCCATTGAATCTTCGCAGCGAGAGGCACGGATCAATCGTCGATGAGAGGCGGTAACGATAACGCTTATCGCGAGAGAGGCTAGCGGCGATAACGGTCTGGCTTCGATGGAAATTAGGGCTCGCGTGCTACCAGCCTCTCGACTTAATGCCTCGCGTATTAATAGAGCCAGGGGCCGTTCGCGCACGGTCGTCACTCTAAAGTACACATCGGCCACGAATTAGGCCACAGCTGGATAAGGGCGATCTCTTCGCGGGCGAACAGTGCCACTCGTTGTCATTCTCAGCACCTGCCAGAGCCCCGCTATCAACGGGGGGAGCGTTTCCCATTTGCGGGCGAGGGCGCTATTTTTCTGCTCGTTAAACTCGGGCCGTGGGTGCGCGCGCGATATTAACGTTTCAGGCCGGAGGGGTTCCGTTTAACTGTTATTGGCGTGCCAGGCCATCCCGCTCCGGTGTTTCCGCAAAGTTGCAAGCCCACCGGTTGCGTCGGCGGGCTCGATGGAAACCGAGCGATGCGTTAAACGCAACGGAACGTTTCCGCCCGCGCCTCCCTCCACCTTCTCCTCCTTCGCGGTGTGCAGGCACGGTGAAGTCAACGCGGTCCAAATTCCGGGAAAGGGACAGTTTATTTTCGTTTGCAGTCAGACGTTGCAAGGCCGTGTAATTCACGCGCGGTTATTGCCGCGCGACTTTACGGCGACCGGTTGGCCGGCATGTGGCCGCGCCGAGAAAATAAACCGATTCGACGGCGTAAATCGTTCCAGGGGGAGGTATCGATCGACACCACGATCGGTACTTTCTATTCTTTTAAGAGGAAATATTTTTATCTCTCATCGCTTGTAACGGAGCTGTAAAATAATAGTAAAATAATAGATTGGGTTTTTTTTCTGTGCGCATATTTAATAACGTTGGATGTAAAAAAAAAAGAGATAATGACGCGCGATAATATTTTTCGTCATAAAGATTTATCTAAAGTAAAGGGCTGCTGGGCCGTATATCGCGGTAAATCGTTGGCATTTAGAGCATGAAACTGCACCGAGGCTGTATCGTCGGCTCAAGTAATAAGCCCCGATGATAAGATTTCATCGTAATACGAGGAAAGCGAGCGCGCGTCGAGTCGCAGGCTCGGCCCGGGTCTCTCGTTTAATTGCGCGAGTCCAATAAAAATGAGTAATGCCTCAAGAAATATCGGAGCCGCTTCTTCCTCGAGGAACTCTCCGTTCGCGCTTCTCCGTCCCGCGAATGCATTTGCGATAGCACGCGATAATACGTTGAACTATTAAACACTACTGAATTCCGGCATCGAGGAGACGAGCACCGATCCCATTTGCATTATCGCCGGAGGTCTAAGTGCACGCATAATTTACGCAACTCGGTGAATACCACCGTTTTAAATGTATACAAAAGTTCGGTTTGACATCTCGAAGACGTTCGCAATTAACGTAAAATAGAAGATCGTAGAAGAAGCAAATTTTCAATATGCAGTTAATAAAATTAAATTAAATTAAAAAATCAAAAATAATTAAATAGTTAATTTTATTTTGCGTTAACGTTTGCCAAGAGATAGTGAATATCGCAGCTGCCAAAATTTTGCGCTGGCTAAGGTCCCTTCAAGCGGAACAGCATGGTGCGCGTCTGGCGCGCGAGGGTTGTCCTCCCCGTTCCTTTGTTACGAATTCTATCGTTCCTAATAATAGGCCCTACTCAGAGACGCGTCTCGCATGCAGCGGGTGTTAAAAACGCAGGCAGTTTCCGTCGTTGTACAACGCGGTGTGCGCAAACAACGGACGGGGGTGGGGGAGGAAGGGAGGTTGTTGGCACGCGGCTCGGTCGCACGTGGAAACGAGAAAAGCGACGATGAAAGGGCCCTCTTGTTCATACCGTCGTCCTACATTTTCGACTGTTCTCGTTCCACGACTCGAGCATCCGTTGTGGTTCTCCAACGTTCTTTCTCCCCCTGCCTCCCCCTTTTCCTTCGCGCGGATCAATTAAACGCGATATTACTCGGTTTATTGTTTGCTCGTACGTGTCTTTCATGCACCCGGCGGGCAATAACTCGTAACTCGTTTCAAAGAAGTCATTCAATCGGCTTCTTTCTTTTCACATCTCGTTCGTCGCGTTTATATGAATAGGAATATGAAAATTATATACTCGTACCTTTATTTTTTAACCGCCTCGCCTTTTTTTGCAACAATTAACAACCAAGAAGAAAACGGGCATTTTAAAGATTCAGACTTTTAAAATGTAGAGACGCTGCGATTCGACGTGATTGACCAGACTTCTGAATTCCTTATAGAGCAATTAGGTGCAAGTGCTTTATCGGTAATACTGATCGCGCACGTCCCCGCGTTTATAACCCGCGTTAGCGGGTAATTAGAACAATGAGTGGCGGCTGATCGTTGGCCGCGACTAAATTTAGTGCAAGTCATTAAGCCACCATGTAAATCAGCCGGGCCTGTTGCTTCGTTCCTCAGCCCCGGAGGCCGATGACCTCGGTGCGGCATGCAACTAGGAACAGCGAAATTAACCGCCAGAACAACATACGACTGACCGTCCATCCCGATATAGCCGACGTATTACGCGAATCCTTCCCTCCGTCTCCCGCTAATGTCGCGCGCTTCTGCCAAGCTTCGTTCCCGCTGTGTTACTTGATTTCTTCCATTACTGGAGTGTGTACGAGCGCGATATTAGTCCAAACGTGACCCGCGACGAAAGCTCCTGACAAGCGGCACGTCTCGAAGTTTGTGTGCCTCTCGGAATGCCGGAGTAAATCGATTAGAGAGATTTTTAAATATAACATAAATCGTCAGCGTACGAGACGACGAAACGTGTCGTTTTGACGCCGTTGTCGACGGCGTTGAAAGAATCCAGATTGCCAAACGTAATTTAAATAGATTTATTTTCATCATAAATAACATCGTTACAAAGATTAACATTGAGAATATATACGAGTGGAATATTTTGCAATCAAATTTTATGATTACTTTTATCGATACATGCTCACGTTTTACTTAAAAATTCTCTCACTGGCACTGACGCTATTTCTTATATTTTTCATCACGATTGCGCAACTTGTAGACTCATTCGCTGAGCTTCTTAACGCAAGCAGACGTCTCGAGCAAGCTGCCGCTGGACGTGCGAGCGTAGTCGCTAACAATTATGCGAGACGCACATCTTCGCGCGAGGCGCGGAGTCGCGCTTTCATTTAAATAATTTCGTCAACGAGTCGTTTCAATTTGTCCACTCAACTTAATGTCCCGCTGAACGGTGGTATGCGTGCCAAAGATCCAGAGGCAGGAAACGACTCATTTTCGTGCACGAAGCACGCGAGACTTTCTCTCGGAGAGCTGCGATACTGTACTTTCTTGTTCTCTTTCTTCTCCCCCGCCTCTCCCTTTCATTTCGCTCAACGTTCTTGGTAGACGGGAATTATCTTCGTTACTACACACGATAATTTCTCGGCTAATGTGTATAATTCACCAAAGTTCGCCGCCACCGTTGTACGATTTGCCTGAATTTTTCTTTCGCTAAATGGCGTCCAGCAAAAAAAAAGAAAAAAAAACCGCACACTCGGTCGCGCTAGGAATTCGGTACGAGGCGGCTTCGCTCGTTCTCTCCGTCAAAGTTTCGTCCGACGAAAAGTTTGCCATTAAAAGGCGAACAAATATTAACCATTCGTCCCCGAGCCCACTTCATCATCGCGGTATCATCGTTTCTCACAGGGTCAACAAGAGGAGGAAAGAGAAAAGAAAAAAAAAAATATAATATCGTCGAATTCTCTGGAGTCTGTTAACCAGATAGTCGAGTACGTTCTTTCTGCCTTTCACCTTCCATCGCATTATTATTCTGTTGCAAGAGCCGCTTCTAGGCGGAGGGAGAGAGGACAAGTTTACTGAAGCCCGGTAGCAACCGCGGGCGCGGTTATGCTTAGCTCGAAGAAGCTCTTCAGCGACGTCGGCGTTCGCCTTTTTTGCCTATGCGAGAATGATCCCGCGTCTTGACCCTCGTTTATAATAACGACGTAATTATCCCGAGCGCGTTAGCTGCGGTCTCGCGAACCCGGCTTCTGAATGGCGAACATTATTGTTATAGGATATACGTTTATATATAGGATTTACTTCCATGTATTATTCATCTTTTTATTCATCGCCATTGCTAAAAATACGACGTTTCGATTGAATAATATTAAATAAAATAAAAATAAAGAAGTACTCGTTGAATAAAAATGGGGAAATGTCCCTTCCGGCTTGTCGCGTTAACCCTTTGACGAAGTTCATTGGCGTTTTTTTTTTTTTTTTTTTTTTTTTTCCACCGTGCAGCGATTTCCTGCCGGGCTTCTTCGACCAAAGTCGTATCGTAATTTCTTATTCAGAACTCGCGCTTCGCCGGGATTCTGAACGATACTTTGTGCCGTACGGGACAACGATCCCCATTGAGACAGAGGCGAGTCTGAACGGTGAACATATTAGGAGACAATATAATCCTTGAATCGCATCTGCGGCGCCGCGATGAATGAGGTTGAAAACGGGTGGGTGCATCCACGGCATGTAAATGCGAACGACGACAATGGGGGCCTCGCGTAAGCGCAACCGGTTGCGTAACCGGAAGAGAGTGCGTTCGGTTCGTACCGCGAGTAAGTTTATGCGTTCGACTGCGCCGCGAGGGTGATTTATAACGGTTCGCGGAGCGCCACGGGAACAAAGAGCCATCGGGAGGATCCTTTCCTGTACAATGGAAAGCAAAAATCCGAGGCAACGGCATCCGGAAATTTACGCGAGGCACTAAATTACCGATTTAATCATTAATTCCACGTCTCTCAACAACTCGCGCGTAAGTAGATCAATTTGATTCAGTAGATTGACAGGTATTTTACCTCCGAGTTTCCTCGCTTTCTTTCCCTTCAGATTTTACATACGCAGGGAAAAGCAAAAAAGGGAAAAGAAAAGGACTTTAATTTTTTTCTTTTTTTTATTCGTTTTACCTGCGATGGGCAGACTATCTCTCATTATGAGATTACTAGCGGATCGGACCCTCGCCTAACGGCATCCGATAATACATAACGAGCATCTGCGTAACGAGTATCCTCGGCGAGATCGCGATGCGCGATACGAAAGGGCCTTGAGGTACAATATAGAGATTGGTAGCGTCGCTGGCTTGGATAATCCAGGATGAAGGTGCTCTCGAAACGAAGGTCGAACCCAACGCGCGCGGTAAAGGTCAGCCGTTGATATGCCATAACGCTAATCGATCGAATCGCGCGTTCATATTTTCCTTATCTTTCTCGACTCGAGCCTGGTCGCGTGTCACGGAAAGCGGATCGACCGGCGCAATGAAATCAGGAATTTGACGCGAGATACTTCGACGTCGAGATGCGCCTTTAATAACGTTCGTAAACCCTTTAAACAAAGCTATCATTTTCTCACTCAATCTATTGTAACGATGCAATATCGATTGTCGTCCATCGGTCACGTAAACGCGACGTAAGGGGTCAATAAAATTATTTACAATCGTCGCTGTCCTCCCCGAGGAAGCAAAACGCGTGCCCGGTTGACTTTCCAGCGAGGCCCCGCTTTTCCATATACGAAACCCGACAAACTGGTCCCGGCAGTGTCTTCGCAGAAATGATACTATCGCGCGGTCGAGTACTCCATAAATTTAAAGAGCTCACTGGACCTTTCTTTTTTCCTCCGGGCGACGAAACTTTACGGTGCGCCATGCGGAAGTGCACGGTGCAGTTGTCGCAACTGACTTTTGTAGGAGCTAATTAATCGTAATGTTCGAAGAGAATTTAATTATTATCTTCGTTTATATCTCGAAGTACAGATGCGACTGTTTTTGAACGCCGAGCGATGCTGACCGATCAATTAATGCGGATCTATTTATGACGAGCGGCGGTCAGCGCATTGCACAACGGCGCATCGATCTGCGTAGTGTCAAGGACCGAGGCTTTATCTGGACGAGTCCGCGACATGGTGTTTTCATCGGGGATTTACGGGAACCCCTTCCCCGTCGGGTATC
Source organism: Cardiocondyla obscurior (assembly GCF_019399895.1). Taxonomy (NCBI): domain Eukaryota; kingdom Metazoa; phylum Arthropoda; class Insecta; order Hymenoptera; family Formicidae; genus Cardiocondyla; species Cardiocondyla obscurior. Next base: position 3,600,281 of record NC_091876.1, read on the forward strand.
CGCGCCGCGTGATTTACCGTGGACCGTCGACAAGCGGGTCAACCGTGACTAACGGGTGTTGAGGTCTTACATTGTGTCCCGGTGCGCGATTTGCATCGAATCCTCCTCTGTATCGAGAGGTAAACGCGCGCAAACGTATTTACGGCCCATTAGAATCCATCGCGATCTCTTAGCGCGAGCGTGATTACAGCTCGCGCGAGGCGTAATTACTCGAATCTGATATCTCTGTTTAATGATCTAATCTGGCCGGCATCCGTCCGCGATTAATAACGGTCGAGCGGTTCCCATGCGTGCAGGTGATCGCGCGCCTGCCGTAGAAATAAACTAAATCCCCCAACGATTTATCGCGTTTATCGAGGAAAATGTAATAGGCACGCGTTTCCTCGAAGAGGCGGCGGAGCAATTAGCACGGCGAGTGGGCAACGTGAATGGGACGAGCGTCGCGAGCGGAAAAGAGAGCGAGGGACGGGAGGGAAGATATCCGCGAAGAAGATGATTACGGGCGGTGTAAGCCCCGCGCCGTGCGCCCATCTCGTCCCGTTAATTGTGACAGTAATGACGACTGCGCCGGTAATTAAGGATGTCTAAGTCGAGGAACGTCGGAGGATGACATCATCTAATAGCGACGTGGCCACCTGACGGGATCGAGCGTACTCCGCGACAAATAAGGATCAGTTGTAAGAGAAGGAGGGACGTGTACCAATACTCGCGATTGACTCAGGTGTGTTAAGTTACGCGGTAAATTGAACGTTTCGTGCGTGGCGCATTTCGCGGCCGGTCGAGCGTTAAACGGTCGGCTTATCGCCGGTAGACGCAATTATCGTGCTTTAAAGGTCGGACCTGCTGAGCGCACGCACTGACGCATTAGGAACGAATGAGCCTTCTCGCCGTTCTTATCTCGACCATCGTCCGTATGGTCCCGACGTTACCTATATTATTTAACGCACTTTAAGATTCGCACTCTCGCACGCACGGCCGGCCGGATCGCGGAATCTGCCTGCGAGAGCAACGCATCACTTCACGCGGACCGTTTTCTTCTTCTTTCGCTTTCATCGGCCGCGCATCGTTAACGTAACAGTTTGATAATTGATAAAGCCTTGGCGGCGTCGATTACGGGACAGTTAACACGTTTCCCCGCGGACACCCGCGTTAATTACAGCCTCGCGTAATTTGCGAGCGAAATAAGACAGTTGATTTATAACGCGTGGGAGATGTCAGAAGTAAAATTTATCGTGCATTTAGCGTACTCCGAGAATAATTCAACTTGACCTCGCCGCCTCGCAATGAAACGGTCTTCGGCGAACGACATCCGGAACAAATCGCCGTGACGCTAATGTTTTAAACGCAGTCATCCTCTCTCTTCTCTTTTTTTTTTCTTTTTTTTTCTTACAAACTGGACTTTAAATCCGTACTTTCGATCGAGTTTCAATATACAATCCCATGATCACCTCTAATTTTCAAGAGTTTTCAAGAATGCACTAGTGCTTTTTTGTTTTCTTTTTCTTTTCTTTTTTTTACCGGGGTGTCATCACATTTGCATGGGTTGGCGTAATATGTCGGATTAAATTTCGGTGTACATTATTTTGCTTCGTCATGCGATACGATACCGTGGGCGAAGTGATGTAAGGTATCTCCTTCTCGCGACGTATTCTTTTATACGAACGGTAATGAAGAAGATAACGCCATTATACAACGCGTCGGCGGTGAAACATTCCTCGGCACTCGGTGAAGATAATCGCTGCATTATTTAGAGTGCGCTTTATTTGAAAAATACATAACGTGTTAATTGATGTTTGCGAAAGCGTAGGCCGGCAACGGCGGAATTAAACAATTATGAATAATGAAAAAGAAAAATCGTGTTGAAACATTCTGGGAGGTAGAGAACGTTCTCAGTTCAACGAATTTATGAGATATCTCTGCGAGAAAATGATCGACGCTTCGGATCGAGCTAATTGGGAAAAGTCGGGCGGTAGAAAATTGAAGTAAAGGAGGGTAAATGTCCGTTCGAAAGCGTATATTTCCTTGTGGACGCATTACGGCCGATCCTACCAAGTTCACGCCCAACCAAGGGAAGATTAATGCTATTCACAGCACCATCTCGTGTTCTTGATACCCGAAACGATCCGGTCACGCGCGATTTAACATGGTCATCTCTCTTTCTCCATGAGCTGACTCACTATTTAACGGTCTTTTAAATTGCCTACGATACGGCACCGAGCTTTCCCGTGAAGGCTCTCGATAAGACAGAGGAACAAATAGGCCTAATAATACTCCCACGGCGATGGAAATTATCCGTACGTCTATCGTATCAAAGAATGGAAAGCGCCGAGTAAAATTAATAAATTATCGCGGTGTAATTTATTAAAAAAAATCGAGCTAAAGTCGGCGACGTCATTTGCAGATATTATTACTTAATATGACACTTGATAGATTTATTATTTTTTTTATTTTTAGATTTATTTCACTTAATAAATTTTTATAATTTTAATTTAATTAAAAAAAATTAATAAATAACGATAGTGATCGATGAATTGAAATAAATCAAGAAATAGGTAAGAGCGGAGGAACGGATGGCACATTTTTGAGATAAATAATCCTGCGGCGATGCAGCGAAATAGCATGCAAATTTTCAGATTCGTGTCTGCATTTTCGATGCGCGGCTAATCGCGCGATTCTTAGAAACGTTGCTTTCCAAACAAGGGAAAGTATCGGTAGGCGGTGATGAACGTGCGCCTAGGGCTCGAGCTTCTGCGTGACGGGACTTCGGGATCGCTGCCGTACTGCGAATCAGGTTCATTGTGCTGCGAGACAAAGATTCCTCGCGGAAATCATTAGGCAGATTCTCCAGTTGGTAATTATCGCAACTATTAGTTTTAACCCCCCGCGCACTTCAAGTTTTACGACCACCGCGAGAGAACGGTCCGTTAGGACGAACAAATTCGTACTTTTGTTGTCGCGCAGTAGATCGTCGCGTCCGATCGGGTTTCTCGGAATATCATTACATTCGTGAGGTACGTTAGTCCCCAAATAGGCGGCAGTTCCTGAGAAGATCCGATGAAAGACGATTTTGGAGCTGTCTAGAGTGTGTTGCCTCTAGAGCGCTCGGGCTGAATCTAAATCAGGCTCCTCTGAACTCGATAAAAGTCCTGCCGTGCACGCGGAGTAGTTCCTTACGCGTGCGTTTAGATAAACACGAGGCATTCGTCGATAAAATTATTGCGTCAGCATTTTATCTCGTTTTTTATTTATAAGAAAAGAAAAAAAAAGAAATGAGTAATATTTTTGCGCGATCTTCAGAATGGTACATTTATTGCGGCCTATATATCGCAATATATTTGTTTAACGAAAAAGGAAAAATCCTCGCTGAAATAGCGCGCGACTGTTAATCTCTTTTTGCGCGACATCCAAGCGCCTAGCTTTGCAGATTTCGCGCTGTGTTTTCGATATCTTAGCCTTGCGCTCTCACGAACGTGCTTCTTTCTTGTACATTTTGCTGTCACCGACGACGCGGAGCCAGTAGGGTCGTATGACGACGGCGACGGCGGAGCATCTGCGGACCCTGCGTTATCTTCCCGTTTGGCATACGGCCAGCTTTCGAATGTCATCCCTTTCGCTATTTCTCGTACGGGCGTTATATTCCTCGCGGCAGCCGCGCCTGGTTATTTTCGCTGATCTCGCGGTGGCGAACCGGACCCGCGAGACCGGCCACGGCAGAAACGGATCACACCGATTCGTACATGCCGAGGGAAGACGGTTGAACTTCTTCTTTTTTTTCCTCTTTTCTCGACGGTGAGGTTTCTCTCTTGAAAAAGAACGCGGCTCATCAGAGGGGAGAAAACACGCCGACGATCGCGGAAGTTGGGACAAGTCATTCTGGAAAGTTGAGATATAGAGCGAGAGAGGAGAGAGAGCTTTCAGTTTTGTTGGAGCAAAGTCGTTCACCTGTGCCTGACCACGTTCGACTGCATCCAGTTGACTCCGAATATAGATCACGAAGCGCATGAATATGAATGATAATCTTCTGGCAATCGGTATTAAATAATTAGATCGTTAGACACCAGGTTCTATAATCCCGATTCTATTCTCGTTAAAAAGATACTCGCGTACGAATTATAATACATGAGGATATAAGTCAGGTTCAGAATTAAAATTCCGATTCCCGTTTTAGAACGTATCTTCTTCTCGTTGAGATTTTATTTCGTTTATTTCGAACGCGAAAATAAGTCTCTCCTTTGGACCAGACTTTCTTCGAGTTCTTTTTTTTTTATTATTGATGGAAATAAATAAATCTTAGGGAAAGGAGAGCTAACGTTATTAATAATTACGAAAGTAGATATTTTTGCACGATTCTTTTTTATTATTTATTATCCGGAGGAAACGCTCGCTCGTCTGGTGCCAAATCGAATAAGTCGTGCAGACGGCAAAAACATGCAGACGACTCCGACGGGTCAATTCGGCCAATGGCACTCCCCGTTTTGTTGTACGCACTCCAACATGCTGCACCGCGTTGCACATTCCGTTGACGTCGTCCACCCAACGTCTCTTCTTCGCGGTATTCGAACGCATGTGCGTGCGTGTGCGCCGACTTGGGGACCTCTCGGGGGGATAAGAGTGCGTGCCTCCCGGCAATAATAACCATTAAGGCGTGAGAGAATGCGAGGGCTGACGTCACCCATTCAATATTCGTGTGTCAAGCCGTCGAACGCTGTCAAACACGGTTGCGAAAGCGGTCTGTGTCAACGTGACGTTGACATTGTAATCCGATTGTCAATGCCCTCGAAGAAATCCGCCGAAGGGTATCAGTTTATTCGAAATATAAGGGAGAGGCTCCGAAACTTTATGTCGTCTGTCGGAAAAAAAGAAAGAAAAGAAATTGCAAGCTCAATGATAACGTAAAATAAACCTAAAGAGGCTCTGATTGTTCGTAAATCGCTGCCGATGTTAGATTGCGCGAGAGGTAACTTTGCTTCGAGAAGTTTAAAACGTGGCCTTCGATGTACTCGCGGAATGGAATGTTGGCACGGACTCGCAGGGCCAACTTCCGGGGATGAGGCAAAACAGCGGCTTCGAGAACAACGCTCCGCTTGTGGAATCTGAACTTGCGTCGAGAACTCGGTGTCTTCCACCCTCTCGGTTGTAGCGCGCGTCACCGCTTTCCCACGAGGGGAAGAGTAAGGTTTGCCGGAACAAACAAAGACATTGGCCGGCCAACGCGAGGGAGAAAGACACGATCGATAAGAGGAACTCTGAGATCGTTAAGACGTTTCCTTTAGCACCCCATGTGCTACCAGGCGAAAGTCATTCTCGGCAACCGACGAATGATCACGGGTATACTCTCGCGCCTTGAGACACTTCTAAGAAGACAGACCGACAAAAAAAAATTTTATTCCCAAGATGCACCTATAGGAACATTAAAATAAAATTTAAAAAAAATAAAAAGAAAAAAAATAGATCGCTCAACTTAAATAATTTTTTTTTAATTAGCAAATATACATATATCTTGCTTTTGTACCGAAAAGTTGAAGATGGAAAGATGCCGTTGCGCTTGGTAACTCCGTGACTCTCACTTGCGTCTATTTTACGTAGAATCCGAATGGCTCCAGCTGCATCGGGGATCTCGTAAACGGAAGTCGTCTTTGAGCCACGATCCAACGAACCCGTACATCTCCTCCTCCTCGTCGGCGCCGGGGAAGTTATTTCTGACGCTCGCGGATCTGCTCGATCGCCGTAACCGGCCTGTCCGCGGGGATATGCATCCCCTAACATTTTCGCGAATCCGAGGAACTGTTTTTCCACTCTCGATACGCCGGTAATTTACGGTCGCGCGCGCCCGTTGATTCGCGGGACGAAAGCTCGTCGTTTCGTCTACGTTCCACCCCGATCTCGACCTCGTTGCTGAAATAAAACCGCGCGTGAGGGCACTGCGGGACGATGACGTGTCCCGCAAAAGTAACGTGACCAAGGTTTACCGAGTCCTTTCTTTTAGATATGCCGTCACGATGTGACATCAGCCTCGTTAAAAAAGCTTGCCCACAATGTAAGATGGATTATGCGGTTTTCGCACGTCCGTTATTCCCTGCAGATCACGTCGGCGTTCCTCGAATCGTTAATGGAAATGCGAACGAGACTAGCCGCGGTAAATGCCAGAGACTCTTCTCTTTCGCAATCCGATGAGTCGCTATAGATTTCCATGTTGATTCACGACAGGAGACTCTAGTTCTGACACGTGCGAACGTATGCCGGAACTGTCGATCGTACTTTTCATTCAGCTGCTCTTTGACAAAATAATCACGCTTCTTTTTTTTCATTTTATTTTAATTTAAAACTTTAATTAAAAGCGTTCTTTATTTTAATCTTATTTTTTTTATAGAATCCTAGCTGTCGCTTTAATAAAATCGGGAAAGAGGTCAGGAAGAAATATTGTTTCGCAAAGATTGATGCAATTTTCATGCAATTCTGCGATTTCCAAATGAAAGTATATTTCGAAGTAATAAATTTGCTCGACAAACGAGGAAGATAAATTACAGAAATAGGTTAAAAATGTCAGACTCTAACAACACTATTAACGGGCAAACCACACCTTAATGTATTTCGTATACCTTGATCAATTTAAATCATTGCGCCGTTCCTTCGATCGATGCTCTCAATCTCGCCTTTCAGCTAAAGTCGTCAAATGTTCCGACATTCTATTTCGTGCTCGACAAATATTACAAAATCGCAGTTTCTCTTTACATTTATTATTCCGAATATATTATTATTTATTTTATTATTGAGATAAAATATTTACACATTGCCAATATTTGCGGTGATCTTTTTCGAGAAATAAAAAAAAAAGTTAGGACCCTACGCGACATACATAGCCGCTGGTGTGCGCACCGCGAAGTGAATATAAACTATGGACGTAATGTTCCACGACATTAGGTCGGCTGAAAGAGTGCGTGGGTTTCTACATGGAGTGGATTGAGCAATAAGACACCCCGGCGCCTGTTCGCGTGACATAGTCTCCGTTGAGAAAATTCCGAATAAAAATACGAGAGGGTTGCAATTCGATCGAAGCGCGTGAGGGTAATCATATGTTTCCTTTAATTACAGGCTTGTGCAAACCGTCTAAGAGTACAGAGGAACTGGATTATGAGGGTGACACTCCTTTCGACGAAGAAGACGAGGAAGAAGACGACGAAGAGGTCGACAATACCGGGATCGCCGAGGCACCTCCGCAAATTTTATCGCAGGCAATAAGCATTCGCGTGAAAGCTGGAAGTACGGTTAAACTACCTTGCCAAGTGGTCCACACAGGTTTGTAAAACAACAGAACATTTTTTTTTATTCGCTGAACAGTGCAATGTCACAACGCTCTAGCCAAAATTAATTTTTAATTTACTCTTAAACGTTGTTTAGTATTTTTTTCAGAATTTTTTTACTGCAAGGAAATTATTTGCCAAAAAGAAATTATTTTATTTAATAATATTCATGAAATAATTATGACGTAATTAACTTTTAATTATTTTTATTTTAGACAATTACGTATTTGCGTGGATGAAAGACGACAAGTATCTATACGTCGAGTCGCAGGCACATACAGAGGACTATAAGAGAATCGTACGACTGCCGGACAACACCCTGGTAATTTATAATGCGTCGGTCGAGGACAGCTCCGACAATTACAAGTGCAGCATTCTGCGGAATCCCGACCCCATAGTCTTGACTCATCGCTTGCTGGTTGAGAGATCGCATCAAGACCCCGTGTCTCCGCCGCCGCAGCATTCGCATAAGGGGATTATACGCGTGACACCCGAGAGGAAAGTCGATGTGGAACAGGGCCATAGTATCACGCTCGGTTGCGAGACTGACATACAACCGCCGCCTGAGATCAAATGGTTCATCGAGGTGAAACGTCATTAAAAATTTCATTGATAACTTTAATGCCGCCACTCTTATCGCGATTTTTTATCGTTACAACAGCACCATCATATTTTTTGCATGACAATTATAAACGCTAAGTAAGCAGAGTCTTAATAAGTTTAAAAAAAAAAAAAACAACGCTAATTCTGTAACTTCCTTTGTTTCAGAGCAAGAAGGTGGATAATTACAATCCCGATGATGTGATTGTGGACGGAAATTTTATCACGATAAAGAGAGTGAATGAGTCTTTCAGCGGTCTTTATCAGTGTCTTGCCGAGGACGGCTCAAAGACGCCACCAATGGAAGCCATCACCGTCGTCGTTCATTGTGAGTTAATTGCTTATTCTCGTTTAGCTTATACAAGCATATTTATTTACGTTAATGATTTATACGTTCCGCTTTTTCTCGCAGACAAACCTAGGATCGAAGTGGAGAAAAGTATAGTTTACAGCGGCGCGGGAATGGAATCGGAATTGACGTGCATCGTGAGCGCTTATCCCGAAGCAATCATATCGTGGCATAAAGACGAAAGGAAACTTACGCATAAGAAAGGATCAATTGTGATGCATCACGGGATAGGAATGAAGGGCAACAAGACCAAGCACGTTTTGAAGATCCTGCACACTTCGGCACGGGACTTTGGCGAATACAAGTGTCGCGCAGAGAATCCTAATGGCCACGATACTAAAACTATTTTCCTAACAGGTATAATTACTGTTATACATGTACATTTTTTTTATATAAATTATGTAAGATTGATATTTCTCTTAGAAAGATTAATAAATTGTGAAAATATATAAATAATTCTAATTCTCGTGACTCGCTTAGATAGCGATAAAATTATTTATTCATAAAATCATATGTTTTAGGAGTGCCTTCTCCAGCAAAAATATATGGCGCCGAAATGATCAACGATGATACAGGACTTATTTTAAAATGGCGTTTGGAGAGCTATTCACCGATCAATGAATATAAGGTTTGGGAATGTTAATCATATGCATTTTTTTTTTTCTTGGTAGAACTCGTAAAGTGTGATAGTTGTAAACGCAATTTTTTGCTTTACAGTTACAATACCGCCGCAAGGGTGATAAGGAATGGAACGTTGTTAAACCTGAAGTCAAAGACGGCACAGGAAATCAATTTATGATAGAATATCCAATTCGAGACCTTCAACCTGGATCCTACGAAGCGATCTTAAAGGCTAGAAATACATTCGGATGGTCTATGGAATCGGAACCACATATATTTAATGGAGGTGCGTATATAAAAAAATATTAAGTACAATTAAGATATTAACACAAATAAATGATAAAAAATGACAAATATTAAATTTTGTCTTTTTTTGTTTTAGATTATCCACCTGATTTGCCATTAAGTATGTAATTTTTAATATTAAAAAAACAATTTCTTTTAAATAAGACATTAATTTTTTTAAATATTCTTTTACATTACATTCTCAACTTATTTTTTTATTTACAGAAGAAAATTCGGCATCTGTTCGATCTCCCGGAATTCTTTTAGCGTTGATCCTAGTCGTTTTATCTTGTGCCTTCACAACTTTGTAACTCTTTACTTAAATCTAAAATACGTAGGTAAGTGTAATAACGTAAATTTATGAATAAAAGATAAAAGCTAATAACAAACTTATTTTAATAATACTGATTTATTTATGATGTAGATAATTTGCTGCAGCCAAAGCAACACCTGCAAACGCCATGGTGGATTATTAATGTAGGAACACTTAGGAAACACAGCTCATGCTCATGCATCTTGCTTCCTTTTTTCAATTAAAGTTTATTTTACGCATATTATATGTGTAATAAAATTTTTTGAAATATACGGGCATTATCGAGGCACATTAATATACAATACATTTTATGTAGTTAAAATTTCGTAAATTTTATTGGCATACAACTCACCTAAGTGTTCCATTAAAGTGTATTGTAAATGAAAAAGATGAGCATTTTAATTGTACTCCGTAAAATCATGGATAACTATTAAGGGATACTGTACTTTAAAATATATACATAATTTATATGCTTTATCATATACTCATATGTACATATGTATGCACATACATGTGTATGTATGTGTATGTATGTATGTATACATATAATATAGTATTCACTATACATGCGTAAGCTCACAGAGACACACAATCATATTATTATAATTTATTTTTGTATGCTTAAGATTATTAGAAACGTGTTCAAAGATGTCGCTTGGTGCCATGTACACGGGTCTACTACTTCCGAAAAATCGTGTACAGAATCTGATCTGTTGTCCACAGTGCACGCGTGGAAAGAATATGTACCTAAAATAACGTAGTGGAAGTAAATGTGTAGTGACGTATGCTGTTGCGATAATACATCGTGTATAACTGAGTCGACGAAAAGTATAAAGTTGGAAGCACTCATACTGTTGTACAAGAATTATTCATTAAAAACATTACGTCCACGTTCTTGTATGTTTGCTTCCAATAAAAATAAATTTTTTTTTAATTTACTTCTACGTTTCTCGAATATGTATAATGTGATGGGCGAGTGATGAATGTGATTGAAGTGAATATGCGAAAGAATGACGTTCTATAGTGTTTTCCAATAGTTTGCTAGCTTTTAGTGCTGATATGTTGTTATATTGATTTATAATTAACGTTATATACAATACCATAAGTAACCATAATCGTGTAAGAAATTGCCTATTTTAAAAACGGTGTGTTTGTCGTAAATATCACAACATACATAGGTACATAAAACAGCCATATATCTTCTACATTTCTAAAATATTCAGAATATTCTTTATGCAAAAATACATATACGTACAATTTTGATATGCTTAAAAAACAAAACGTCATATTTTAAATTACAGATCGTGAAATTTAAATTGTATTTTAATAATCATAAATATCTCATAATTATATTTATGTATTATTGCGATTAGTTATTACAGAAATTTGATTACTTTCTTTTACCTAAAGTATTACTTTCCAATGGCAACAAAATTTTTTAATCATATTTATTAAAGTTACAAATGCTTATTAGAAAATCATTATTAAAATCTAAGTTTACACTGTACTTATTTTAATACATCGACGCTATTTTAAAGCTTTTTTAAATTTATAATTATAAGATAAAAGATTTATCTTTAGAAGCAAGAATGGCTATGGGAAAGATGCAACTAAATAAATCTAGAAAAATTATATTTTGTCATCAGTCTACTTGATTACTAATTATTGAAAGTTAAAAAAATTTTAATAGTGAAAATTGATTACATATACATGATACATGATTCGAGCTCGATTATAATCGAACTTGAAATTGTAAAAATACGTACGTAACATATTTTACATTTTTTCATCTTTAAAAAGTTGTAACATATGTCGAAAAAAGCGTTTTTTTTATATTTTAGTTACGCAATTTTATCTTATATGTGTAGATTTAAAAGTTTTACTTTAAAATAATATATATACAATAAGGAAAGTTATTAATCGGAATGCTTATAAAACATTAATACGCAACACACCTGATGTGCATATGAATATAGCTTCTTGTTGCCTTAATCAATGTAACATGTACAATCAATAAAACGAAAGATATATTAATTCATAAGATTATATGCAAGATTATATACAAATACATAATAAATAAAGAAAATAAAAAAATTTTTTATTGTAAATCATTAATTATAACTTTTTCAATAGTGTAAGAAATTCATATTAAAATTATTATGTTATACATATATATTTACAATATAATAAAAAATTTTTTTAGCCTGTCTTTAAAAACCATGTTACATCAAATCAATTCATATTGCCGCTTTTCCGTATTTAAAGTATCACGTAAAATATATACGTACGTAGTACAAAAAAAAGAAAAAGTAAAAACAGGTAAATTCTTTTAGATAGGAGGATAAGATAAAATATATTTTTAATTGAATAAAATACGCATTTACATTTATTAATGCTTTTCAATAATCATGCTCTTCAAACTTCAAAATCTTCTTCGGCAGCTGGTAATATTACAGTCGTTACAACTAAAGGTTTTGGATTTGATTTCTTGCAGAGCAATATTTTAACTTTTCCTGATATTTGAACTTTTAAGCTTGCACTAATAATTAATGGTATAGGTACTGCACTTGGTAACAACGGTAAATTTATTACACGAGGCTTTACATCGGTATCCTCGCCTCTACAGAGAATATACAATTCCGTTGGGGACAAACCTTCAGAAATATTTGTTACTATAATACGAATCATGTAATTGGGACCCAAACCGAGAACGTTGGTCTCTAACGTGATAGGATTTGGTCCTGACGCTTGATTTTCATTTAAATGTTCGGATGCTTGTTTGGCCGTCGTCAAACGTAAACGGAGAAAGCCTTGCTGAAATGTATTGTGAATTTTTTTTGCTTCAGCTCTCTCTCTTATCGTTTGATCGACGAATAATCGCGTTTTTTTCGGTATCGAGAACTTAGACGTGTTATTAGACGATGAACTTGATATCGAATTGTTGGTATTAAAGTCAGCAGTACGTTTTAGAATTTTCATGCATAAACCACCACCGACAGTAACCATAGCTATAGTTCGTTCTTCTTGTCCCATTCGTCCATACTACATATAAAAAGATCATGCATTTATATTTTACGTTATTTTTTACAAATACATTTAAATATTAAGAATACAATACCTTAAGAGCAGATACAGGTTCCATAACTTTGACTGTATCTACGTGATGTTTTCTATCATAAATACGAATTCCATAGCCCACTGTGCTTACAGCTAACAAAGACAATCCGCTTTGCGGTACTGGCAAGCTTACTAGATCCAATATTATACCAGGAATATTAATTTGCCACAATTTTATTCCCTGTAAACGTATTAATAGCAAAACATTTAATATAAAATTTTGATGTTATATTAAGGTATAGCGTTTGAAAGAAAATTTACCCTTTTTGAAAATCCAACTAGAGTACCATCCATAACAGCTACCGCCGCTCCTTCAGAGGTAAGAACAGAAATAGCTACCGCGGGTGCGGATAATGTTTCCCAAAGTTTCACAGGACCACCTCTTTTAATTGTTCCTATTTTTCCATCTCTTCCAATGATCATTATATGACCATCACCTGTCCATAAACCGTAACTAGCAAATGCTGCTGGAACCCAATCTAACTTATGCTTATCCATAACTGAAAATGCTCTGCAATTAATTACATACATAATTTATATGTGAAAAATATGCTTAAAGTATGTCATAAATATTTTTTTTTTAATTGTACAAGAAAAATACCTGGGATCCAAGACAAGAACTTCACCGGTCTCGGTTCCTAATATAAGACAGCTACTAGCAGGATCGTTCCACGAGTCTCTGCGAATTAGTGCGATTGCTGTTAAAGCATTAGCTTTGACAAGTGGAACTCGTCTATATTGTTCCGCGAAACTCAATCGTAAGTTATTATCTAAAGAGAGAAACTTCAAAGTACGGGGAGAGAGAAATGCTGCTCCAAGTTCTTTTAATAATAGCTCCAAATCATCCGCGAGAGTCAGTACGTTTAACTCCTCGTCTAGTCCACATTTATGCCAAATCTGTCAAATAAAAATATTATTTTTGTGAAAATAGATATTTTACAAAAAATTAATTTATTATTAATACTTAATTATTATTATTTTTATACCAACAAAACATAAGTACTTCTCGTTCTTTTGGATGAGCATCAATATATGGTAGACAATACTTAAAAAAAGGTCTCATATTTTTGAAAATATATACACTAGCCCCAGCTCCTACTGCAACTACAGACGAACGGGGTTCTGCATTTTCTGTATAAAATCCAACTACTCCACAGGGAGGATCTACCATATTATGCTCAGTTATCTGATCACCTCCTTTATACACGCGTATCTATTAATAAAAAAAAAAATGACATAAATTAGTGATATAAAGAACTTTAAACCATTCAGAAAAAATAGACATTTAATGTATCATTCTTTTAATTGTAAAACATTATACCTTTGATGAATTACTTCCAACTGGTCCTAGATCAGCACAAATAAATCTAGCATCTCCATCACCAGTTATATCAAGCATATCAAGTCCACCTGGTAGAGAAAATAAACCGGCACTTGGTTCCCAAAGTGCTTCTAGCCAACGGCTCATTCCAAGTCCTCCAAGAGACTTATGATCAGCTCTAAGAAATATATTTGACAAAGATAAAAATGTAAGTATACTAAATATAAATCACATACACTTATTTTATAATTACAAAAATATTTTCTTACCTTAAACCATGCATGATGGCACATTTATAATTTGCCTCTTCATAAATAATAAACTTATGTAATTTGTCACTTACATATTAGTTTTATTATTTATGTCTAATATTGTATTAATTATATACACACGCGTATATACACATAGCACACGTTTCAAACTAAAATACAAATTTTTATCGTTTTTACAAGATTATATCGATTTATAACTTGACAAATTGACGCACCATGACTAAAAGCACACGCGTTAGAAATTGTAAAATGTCATGTGCTTTGTTTGTATATTTATTTCCATGGAAACCTGTAATTTAAGTAGCGCGAAAGTAAAAAATTTAAACGCACGCTTCTCATTTTGAACAAATTATAGAATCTAAACTCATATGTTTCAAATAAGCAAAAAATTTAAAGTATACTACTGACGTGCAATAGTTGAGTTATCCTTATATAAAAAAGCGTGTGAGACGTCTAAATCTTTATATAAACTAGCGCGCCAACCAATCACAGCGCTTCATCGATCGCCTGATCGCGAGTTGGTAACGGACTATGTGCCTCGTGCTACTGCATACTACTAGAGGACACGGCGATCACGCGGTTCGGGTTCGAAACAAAAATGTCGAGGCATCCGTGCGTCGTAGCCCGTTTATCGTGTTGAATTCGAGGATTTAAGACGGTCGGGAGTGTCGTGGGTGACTATCTCGCGTGTTTCTAGTGCGCGGAAGGATGGCTCGTCACGTCCCATCTGAGAGGAGGAACAGGCCCGGGGGGCATCCTGCATCGGCGGAGCAACTTTTAAGTAAGTATCGAATTTTTGAAATAAAATCTTTATTAAAAAAAAAACTTTTACCTTTTTTTTTTTATTAATTTTATTTGCTGTAGTGTCATGTCTACATTAATATTTTTCGTTTTATGTTACAGTCACCGCCTGAATTTTACAACTCCGCTGATGCAGATTGGGTAAGTCGCAAGATTTTTTTTCGTAATACATTTTAATTAAAGTTTAATCGAACATATTATTTTACGTCATTAAGTTTGCATGAAAGGATTAGTCTGAGTGATAGAATAAAAAAATATTTTATTAAAATAAAATTACATATAAAATTACTTAATTATTATTATTTTAAAATAAACTGTGAGATATAAATAATGAACAAATATCTAATGCAAAATAATACATTTATAAATACACTTGCATTATTATTAATCTTTCTAATACTGATGTTTCACAATTGTACTCTAATGGAAAAAAATATAGCAATTAAAATTTATAATATTCTAAATTCATATAAGCAACATTATTTGTCACATTAGTCACATTCATGTATGTATTTCATACAACACGTATTCAAAAATTGACGATTAAAACTTATAGAATGTAAAAGATATATCAACGTACTTATTAATTTAAGATCTAATTCTTCATAGCCGTAAGTAGTACGCTGAAAGGCAGATATGACGACGGCAGCTAGCGAACGTGACTTTAGCGTCGTGTGCGTAGAGTTTCACATGTAATACCGCATGTATATACCGCGCCGGCCGGATTGCCGAAGATTCATTTTTTACATGTGCCGCATGTATATACCGCGCCGGCCGGATTGCCGAAGATTGACTTCTCCCCGTTATCTCATTCCCTGCCTCTGTTGCCTAGGATTACGCACGCTAGCCGCTGTCGCCGCAGAAAACCCCATATCTGCTCTTCGGTGTACATATGCACAATTGAGAGCATTAATATTACTTAAAGTTTTTGCATTCACAGTCTTCATTACAATTTCTTGTCTCATATTTGTTCACGTAATAAAGTCGAAATACACATTATATATGGACTGTACAAATTAAAAAAATACACTTTGTAAATATTATAAAAAATTACTGAGTTATTATAAACATATTAAATGATATTAATGCTCTTGATTGCACATTTACACTCAAAATACATATCTGTACTACTAATTAGGAAGCCCTCCGTGTACGTATATGTGTCTATGTGTGTATATAAGTTTATCGTAATAATAATCGTAATAATAATAAATAATAGACCACATATCCGAGTAGTGAGTAATAATCTTAAAGCTATTTGAACACAGCCAACAGTCACATTAATTATACAATATCACACCTACGTACGTACATACATATAGAATAGCATATAAATTATTTTAAACGTAGTTTTAAAAAATACGCAATTAATGAGGTAGCAAATTGAGATTCCTGGAAAAAATACATATATAATTTATAATTAAATAAAAAATTTTAACGAAGTAATGTTGATAATGGGGATGGTGGCAATGATGGAGAAGGAGGCCTTGCTGCAAGAGTTTCCAGTTCACTACAATGAAACTGACATACAGAACTAGATGTGCTCAAAGTTGATTCTGAAAGCATGCCACGCCCTTTATAAGTTTTTTTCACTCGATTATTATCCTTATCAGCTTCGACCGCACCATCATTCTCGTATTCATTAAAGCAAATTGATAATATTTTCAATCTGTAAAAAAAAATTAATTACTTATATGTATAATTTATCTTGACTCTTTAATATTCCAATTATTTTAATATAAATTATATTTTTATAAATATTATATAATAAAAGTTTATTACCTGGGACATTCAAACTGAGCAAAACGTGAAGATGGTCCTATAATTGCTAACATTGGGCATAAAAATAATGTCGCATATATCCAACTTATTGCCATCACAAGTAATAAAAAGACACCGACTTGTATATATGCTAGCACATGAGATGGTAACATTAAAGCACCTGCCGCTCCGCTTGTAATTGCTGCCATAAGAGTAGGACCGCCCATTTGTTGCAAAGCAGTTTTCACCCGATCGATTTTCTTTTCAGAGATGCATGCTTTATAACTAACAGCGTAATGTAAGCTGAAGTCTACAGCAAGACCTAATAAGACAAGATATTTCAGATAATTATTAATTTCATAACTTATATATCTTGTTTTATTATTTACCTATAGTTGTAGATATCGCAACACTTTCAAGAACATTAAGCGTCCACCCAAGAAGAATTAATATTCCAACGGTTACTATTATTACAGCACCAACAGCTATAATTGTATATAGACTGATAAGGGGATTTAACGTGACCAATATAAGTACTATTAGAGCTAGTGTTAACGACACTCCCATTGCCCACATGGTTCCTTGATACAATGTGCGCTGGAGCTCATAAAATTCTAAATGGCTGATAAACCATCCACCTCGCATTTCTTTAGGCGCAGTTCGTAATTGTTTTTGCATCCAGCCTTCAACCTGATTAAATATTTCAAAAATTAAAATGTTTATAAATATTATTACGGCATAAGTAAAAATTATTTAAATTGTACTTGCCTGATGAAAAAATGTATCCATTGCTCCAAACGAAAGGCTGTATGTATATATACTATCGTATTCGATAATAAGCGCTTTAATTTTAAGCGTCATGTTGGACGCAAGAGTATTATTTGATAATGGTTCTTTAACAAATTTAGGACCAGCAGAAAGTGGACCATCTCGAATCCACAAATAAGGCGTATGATGTAATCTCACACTAGCTTCAGCCGCACATTGTTGCAAAACATCGGGTTTGTATGGAAATTTACTACTCTCGCAACATGGCTCGTAGTTAATGTTAGGATTAATAGGATCGGTACAATCTCTTTTCATCCACGAACGTAACGATTCGATGAAACAGTTAGTTAATAAAGGTCCCATAGTACTGCGGTAAAAAGGTGTACTTCGTAAATTTCGACAAAAGTTATAAAGCCATAACTGAGATGTTTGGTGAGAAATGTCGAAATTATCATCCCAATCTGTTGTTCCCTTTTTATTAGGATCAAGATAATTACCATTATCGATTGGTTTTATGCCCCATACAAATCTCATTGGTAGAACTTCGGCATCTCCACCAATCTGCATAAATCGTGTACATTATATAAATTAGTAATTAATTTAATTATATTTAAAACATATAAATAAGTAAAAAATACAAACCATTTCATTTCGTTCGAACCAGAATTTCTGCGAATATATTAGATCATATTGTTCGAATGGATGTGTATCATGAAATAATTGAAAATCCATGTAATCTGGCATTTGTAAGCCTGGATAATGGAAGACAACACTGCAGCATAATATTGCTGTAATCCCCAAAGTGATTAACAAAAACCATCGTAAACGGAGCACTAATCCGGTAAGAAAGGTGGTAAATGCTATTGTTACTTTATCTCCCAAAGATTGTAACGGGCGAATAATTTTTCTGGTGATAAAATTAACAGGCGATAAAGTAGACAATTTACAATGCTCTGACACGATCACACATGCAGGTAACCATGTGATCATCAAGAAGAAATTAACAATAACTGTCATCCCTGAAAATAAACTATACAAAATTTATCAATGATATACAAAAGTTAAGAATATTCTATATAAAAAAAAGTATTTTATATACAATAAAAAAATTAGTACCTAAAACAATTGATAGCAGTCACATTACTAACAATTGACGCGAAAAAGGCTACTGCTGTAGTTAGAGATGTTACAAACATAGATGGAAAAGCTTGTTTCATTGTTTCCTGCACCAAACGTACTAATCCACCATTAGAAGGTTTTTGCTGTTTTCTAGATTCCCATACTTTACAATAAATGAATGCATCATCTGCTCCAATACCTGTAAAAAGAGTTGGTAGTAATGCATGTTGTTTTATAAATTATATTGTACGTTTCAATATGTTAAAATTAAAATACTAACCCACAGCTACCACAATGGCAAGTAGATTCATAAATGGAAAGAATTCAATACGCAACACGAGAGTATAAATTGCATATGAAATACCAAGGCTAAACAATACTGCGAAAATTGTTGCTATAGTTAACACTATAGAGCTAGTATATACCCAAATACAAAGTGTAACAAAGATAAAACCGACGAGCAGTAAACTCGAATCGCATACTAATAATCGATCGAACAGTGTGCTTTTTAGACCAAGTTGCATGCCTTGAACACGAAAATTTCCGTATGTTAAGTCATCATCTATTGCTTTGTAAAAATTTAAAGTCGCTGAGCTTGCTGCAATCGGAAGAAATAACATGGCAGAATGCAACGTCGAGTTTTGTTGGCTGTTGGAATCTGCCTTCTGTAAAAATTCAATATTCGATATTAAAATAAATATAATTAATCGTATTAAAATAATATTTAAACAAACATAATCTTACATAATTTGGAATAAAGTCAACGTCCAAAAGATAATGTAATAGATGAAAAACCGCGTTTTTCATATAGCATTCAGTTGGCACACGTTTTCGGCAATTTAAATCTTCCGCACAGTTAGGCAATAACTGACGATTTCGGTAATAACGGTAGCATTGTTGTAAAAGTGTTTTTACTCGGCTTAAATCGTTCTCCGTTACTCCCAAACAAGAACTGCGATTAGATAAAAATGCTACATAATTAGCTGGCGACCAACTTCTACAACACTCGTGATTTTCCACACCGTTACGATTGACTTGCATTTGACATAAAGATGAAAAATGTACATTTCCACGAAGTACGCCATCGATATGACATTGAGCTAATACACCTTCCATCGACCATAAATTTTTTTCCTCGGTATCTACAGTAATCACTACACGAGCGTACGCAGAAGTTGGTAAATTACAAAAAAAATTATCACTATCTAGATGATCTTGAGCTTTTTCATCTTCTATATTTGTATGTTTATTTTTTAATTCTAATAATTCTTTCCATGTATCTTTTTTCTCGTTGCTTGTTTCTGTATATTCGGTGTTATTTAATACTTTCTGAGGCTTCTTCCCCTTTCGATTTTTACCTTTCGGCTTTTTTCTAAGAATACCCTGAGTAGGCCAACTATGATTTTGCATGTTTGCATTAGACTGCAAAATAAAGTTTAATGCATATCATTAATTGTTCAATTCATACTACAATAATATTTCTAAATTTAATTAATAATTATTTAATTAATAATAAAAAAAAAATTATATGCACCTGTTGACTTAAATCACGTATGTATTGGTGATATTCTAAAGGATTATCAGTAAGTTCTCCTCTTGGCTTTGTAGCTTCAATTAAATGATTCCAAGCTGTTAATCTTTGTGCTAAAACTGTGCCTCTTGCTTCAAAACCCTATAATGCAAATGTTTCAAGTTTAAAATATTAATAAATTTATAGAATATTTCTTTAACTTCCATATACAGATGTATCCTTACCAGTTGAGGATCCGAAAAATCTGGAAACTTGTTGGTTATAAATGAGATTATTATACATGTTGAGGAGAATATAAATATAACCAGCAAAATAACGTATGGATGATGAGCAATTGTGCGAGGAAACCAAGATCCTTCCATTTCTTAAAAATTCCTTGCTTCTATGTGTACAATTATTTCGTATCTATTTTTTTATATATATCTCCATACATAACAGGACGATAAAAAATCATTAATATATAATTAACGTGTCAGTCGTTATATAATAATTCATTAAAGAATTGGCAATAGTATTAAAATACTCTTTTACAACAAAGACAACTTTCTAGTGTCACGCAATCGTGCTAGTTTCATCTTACTGCATCTTGCTCGTGTATTCGCAGTCATTCAATTTTTAACTGAGCAATTCCGTAGTTCCTCTCCCACGGGCTGCAGGCCACTGCCTACGTTCAACTCTTAAAGCGTCAAAATAAATTCTAGCGTCCGCAAAACGTACGGCATACTTTAGTATTCGTTATAACGTGCGGGTTCACGAATTCTTCCTTGCGTTATCGTATTATCTCAGTCATCTCGAACGCGTTAAGTACTCGCGAATTCCTTCCCATCTCGGGAGCCAGCCTTTGTGAATAAGAAGAAGCGAATACCTCTCTGCCGACTTTTCCTCGTAGAAAAACCGCGTCGTACGTCCACTTCAAATAACAGCACGTGTTTACATTACAGTGATAAATGGTATGATCCAATGCTGCTGCTGGAGAAGACGCTTCTCTCGCGCATGTGCGGCAGTCGAACAGCATCACGAATTTAAGATTCATCTAGCATTCGGGCAGACTGACATAGATACTTAGTGCATGAAAACTAATTAATAGTGTTTAATTAATAAGTAGTCAAACGTATATTTCAAGCTTGCTATCCAACGATCTGCGATTATCTAGATGCATGATGTTCGATCCAAATATTTAATAACCTCAGCTCTCGGCAGCCAATAATAGAACGTACCCTTAGAATTTCGGACGAATGATATCTTTTCGGTTTAGGAAACGAATCTTGATTGAACGGCGAATTCAATACGGTCAATGGATTTCGGCATTCGGATCGCGCGAAATTTGTTCCTCGCTGCTAAATCTTTTTAATCTTTCAAAGTACAAAATGTTCGTATTAAAAGTATTTCAAAGTATCTTTTAATTACTTAATTATTTCTACAATTTTCTGTCACTATTTAAAACATATTTTCTTTAATAAATTATAAACTATTATTTATTTATTTAGACTTATAAATATATTACAAGTTTATAATAAAACAGTCTCTATTTTTAAGATGCGTTTGTGAGCTCATAAATTGTCGCTTTATTATAGCCACACAATATGACTTTTTTTCCCAAAGGATGCCAATATGCATCTACAATTGACATATTTTTAAATATTGGCAGGGAGTTTACACCCTTTCGAGTCCATTCGTATACCCGCGCACACTCTGAGAGTACGAGCAGTCTTGGATGAACCGGACTCCACTTGATAGCTGTAGATAATAAAAATGCTGCCATTAGTCTAATAAAAATAAGCTAATCTAATAAAAGAAAATAAATTCCTTATGGCATACCTGTAATGGAATTGTCAAGCAGTAAATAATCCAGATAGTCAGTACAAATGTCCCATATCCACAACGTAGTCGGATAAAGCTCGTGCTTTAAAGCTAAATATTGTCCGCACGTACTAAACTCGAATAATTTAATCTTCGCTACAGAGAAATTGTCGTTGTCCTCCTTCTTTCCAATTTCAATACATATAGGCCGTTCGTGTATTTCACGCACTAAAATTATAAAAGAATTAAGCTGCGAAATATCGAGCATTACGAATAATAATAAGAAACTTTTGAAGCGATATATTAATTTATTTAATACATCGTTTACTTACAAATGCGCTCCTCGCAAGATGCGAAGCGTTTGTTAGAAACTTTCTCCGAGTCGGCGCATTCCTTATAAACTTTTGTTAAATAATTGCACTCTCTAATTACCGGGTCCATGTATAATTTTAACAGCGGCTGCCATGTGGCGTAATTAAGAAGGACGACCTAGATTTTAGACAGCTGTAAGTGTGTGCGGTAGGAATGAGATAACGCAGCTATAAATGATTAAATTATTACCACTTCGTTATGCCCGATTACAGCTAACAATTGTCCACTAGGAATCCATTTGACATTTTCAATTCCTTTGAGCGCCTTCTTACAATTATAAGCCTCGAGCGGTGCTGTTTTTCGTGGGGAAAACGCCGCTACATGTTTTTCCAATGCAGTGGAATAAATGATCAGCTTAGGGTCGTCGGGAGAGGAACACCATATGCATAACAAATCATCGTTCGGTGACCAGCGAATCCCGTCGATGCCGTTTAAACGATCGCAGATGAGTTTCTAAAACAATTTGAAACAATTTAATTGTTATTATGTACTTATCGAGATTTGTGCGCTGCAATTGACGAAACAAAGCAAAAATTAATAAATAATAAAAATTGTTAATCGTAATAATTAATAATAATAATAATAAAATTATTATTAATCGTAATAATTAATAATATTCGTAGTAAATAATTATTAATAATAATCATATCAATTATCGAGCGATCTCAGCTGATTCTTCAGCTGCATGCGACTGATGCGACCTCTGAATTTGTTATTTTAAGTTAACTAATCGCGGTAGTCCAGAACTTCTTTCTCTTCCTCTACTAGACACGGAGAGAAAAAATTACGAAGCCGTGCCGGAGCCATAAACTGGAGCCATTTTCGTGAAAGACGACACTCTTACTCG
The DNA here is from genome assembly GCF_019399895.1 of Cardiocondyla obscurior. Lineage (NCBI taxonomy): Eukaryota > Metazoa > Arthropoda > Insecta > Hymenoptera > Formicidae > Cardiocondyla > Cardiocondyla obscurior. The sequence continues at coordinate 3,623,459 of NC_091876.1, forward strand.
ATATGACGTCGTGCTACATTGGTTGCTCTTGCAACCGTGTACCTTACTGTGCTGACTGGGGAATTAATAATCTGCTCTGCTTTGGAACGCGAAACGCGGTCGCTGTCTACGAGCCACGTGCGTACATCGGACGCGTGACACACACGCTGCACCGGCATCGCGACCGCATTACTACGGTACACTGGATCAAACCGGGAAACGGCGTACCGGAGTCAGAACTGTTGTCAGGATCCGCAGACGGCTCCGTTATTGTATGGAGTAGAGATCGTAAGAACACATTTCATTGCACATCAACGTTGAACGCGGAGAGCCCGATTATCTTTGCCGATTCTCTTCAGCTGTCCAGTAATCCGCCGACAAACGCGTGCCCAAAACTACTGATATGCACAGGCTCGATTAGTGGTGACGTAAAAGTGTGGTTGAGAGAGGAAAGTACAGATGCTAGGCTACTCCAGACGATATATTTCAAGAACAAGCTGTCTCTTTACTGTCGCTTGACACGTCTACCGAACAGTGAACATTCTCTTCTAGCCGTATCACTAGAAGACGCTTCCGTGTTGTTATATACTGCAGGGCTAGATGCAGAGTCTGATTTAGAACCGATCTTTGTCAACGTTCAACGTCTGGTTGGGCACGAAGATTGGATATTATGCATGGATTTTACTGAGGACAAGGATGGAAATCTTTTCTTAGCAACGGGATCAAAAGACAGCACGATAAGACTGTGGAAGATTACCGAGACGGTTGAAGAATCACGGAGTAATGAACTGAAATTGGAAAGTGATAACTTTGTAATAAACCACAGACAGTATAATGTCACTCTAGAATCTGTGCTTTGTGGGCATGAAAATTGGATTTATGGCGTCCATTGGCAGCCTGTGAAAACAGGCAGCTGTCAAGCAATGAGACTGCTCTCGTCTTCAATGGATAAAACCATGATTACGTGGGAGCCAGCAGAAATCATGGATGGAATGTGGACAGAGACCGCGCGAGTCGGAGAGGTCGGTGGTAATTCTCTCGGATTTTATGGATGCAAATTTGGCCCGGATGGGCTGCACATACTTGCGTACGGTTATCAAGGCTCTTTCCATATTTGGAAATACTCTCAAGAGCTGGATAAGTGGCTTCCACATCCTGCACCGGGTGGACATTTTTCTGAAGTTGTTGATTTATGTTGGGATTTGAAGGGAAGGTTTGTATAAATTTTACATATAATTTTAATATTTAAATGGATAAAAATTTGTAGAAAAACAAGATCGACATTTTTTTTAATGTAATACTTCGAAAATAATATTTTAAAATCTTTAAAGTTAGATTTTGAAAAAAGATAAAGTTATAATTATTATAATTATTTATTTTGCAGATTTCTCATTACAGCCAGTACAGACCAAACAACGAGAATTCATGCACCATGGAAAGATGATTCCGAGGAGCTGTGGCATGAGATCGCGCGTCCTCAAGTACATGGGTACGATATGACCTGTTTAGCTATACTGGCACCACACATGTACGCATCTGGAGCAGATGAGAAAGTGGTCCGCATTTTCACAGCCACGTCGACGTTTAAAAATCAGCTAAAATCGCTAGCGAATGTTGAGGATTTTAAATCTGTAAAAGCCCACAGTGCTGCCGTACCTTCTCTCGGTTTAACTAACAAAGCAACATATTGTGAAGAAAATGACGATAATGTGGAAAATCTAGTGACGGAAAATTTATACGAACCACCAACGGAAGAAGAATTGATGCAAAATACACTTTGGCCGGAGACGAATAAACTTTACGGGCATGGTTACGAAATATTCTGCATGGCAGCAAGACATGACGGAAAAATGCTAGCCACAGCGTGTAAGTCTACCACTCAAGAACACTCAGCGATTTTATTGTGGGAAACTAATACCTGGTTGCAAATTCAACAATTAGTCTATCATCAACTGACTGTGACTCAAATGGAATTTTCTCCAGATGACAAATTCTTACTATCTGTATCTAGAGATCGAAGGTGGTCGTTATTTTCAACCATAGGCGAAAATTATGAATTAATTGCAGCTAGTTCCAAAAAAGATAATCCACACTCGCGAATAATATGGTGCTGTACTTGGACACAGGATTCAAATTACTTCGCGACTGGTTCTAGAGACGGAAAGATCGCAATATGGTCCGTGAGCACGATCGAAAATGTTGTACCGACGATGGTTTTAAGTATGCAAAATCAATCAGTTACGGCATTATGCTTTGCGCCAAATTGTATTACACAAGGAAATTATCTTCTGGCCGTCGGATATGAGACAGGATGTATAGAAATTCAAAAAGTTAATGTGATAGAAAAAATACAATCGAAATTGTTGGAGCTCGATACTTCTCAGGCACATCATTTAACTGTTAAAAGACTTAAATTTCGACCTACTGACCACTTTTGTGACTACTTGCAATTAGCAAGTTGTAGTTCTGATTGTTCTGTTAAGATATATAATATACAATTATCGATTTCTACATAAATATTGCTTTTTTTGCAGAAAATTTTATACAAATATTTTTAAAATATAATTTGTAAATAATATGTAAAAAAGATTTATATGTTAATAATCTATGTTGCTCTGTTAATACTTACACGACTTAATCTCCAGTTTTCAGTTTTGTAAATTGCTACTACATCTTGACCTTCTTCTGTGATTATTATCGCCAATCTTTCGCCGTTGGGACTAAAGTGTAATTCATCAAAAGAAGATGATTTCACATTCTGTATATATGAAACTGTCTGCTCTTCCAAGTTCCAAATAGATATTAGGATCTATAAAGAATATTTTATTTTACTAGGTGTTATAAAGCGCGCGCGTCATTAATTTTTATTTTTTGTTAAAAAAACTTTTACATTTAATAATTTTTACAGCACAAAAGCCAAGTAACAGAACCAATCTGCATTGTGGAAATGCTGCAACAATGAATTTAATACTTTATTTTACTAGGTGTTATAAAACGCGCGCGCGTCATTTATTTTTTTTTTTTTGTTAAAAAACTTTTACATTTAATAATTTTCACAGCACAAAAGCCAAGTAACAAAACCAATCTGCATCGCGAAAATGCTGCAACAATTAATTTAATTCGATCTAACATAGTTTTTTAAAGACAGGATGCTATCCAATTAGTTTCATAAATAGCCTTTATTTTAAGTAGAGTTATAAATATATTATACTTACGTTAAAATCAGCTATACTCAAAATATGTTTACTGTCCTGGGCCCAACTAACACTTTGTAAACCTGCACTGCCCTCAGTAAGTTTACATTTCCATTGAGGATTATGTATTGAGTATACTTGAACAATAGCTCTTTTTGTATTTGCACAGAGAATGTATTCACTGTTTAAAGACCATTTCATGAGCTAAAATGTCACAAAGATAAAGATATAAACTAATATAAATCGATGTATACTGACGAAAATGACAAAAGTATAATAAATTTGATATTTGTCATTTTTGTAATTATATTGTATACATAAAATATATAAAAATAAATTAAAAAAGAAGTAAATATAATATAATATAATAATAACTATAATACATTTTTTAAATAAATTGTTTTTAGTCTGATACAGTTGATACATACTAACCTGTATCACATCTCCGAATTCAAACGATTGGAAGGTATTGAGAGTCGCTGCGTCTTTTATGAGCAAATTTGTTTGAAATGCCACGGCTAGATACGCTCCGTTCCTTGAAAAGCCGCACAAGCGATTGTTTATACGAAAAACTGTACTCTCACCGGTCTGGGCTGTCATACCGAGATTCCAAAATTACGGACAATTTACGCAGTCGCGGTAGAAAAATTATTAAATGTACTTTTGATTAACTTGATAAAATCCAATCTTCCTTTCGGCTAAATTTATAATGACTCCTTTTGTTAAAATATCCGAATGGAAACACGAAAATGAGACATCTGACCCATCGAATAACTCGTTTCACTACAAACTGATGAAACGGAAGTAAATAAAAAAATCAGGTTAGGTTTCGCGCTCGCGTTTTCTGCACAGCTACTGCAAGCCGAAAAGAATATCATGTCGAATTCACACTTGTTTATGAAATCAGGATTTCCGAGGGCACCGTTTGGCCTTGGAATCGGACGCTACGTTTGCCAATTGCAAAGAGTGACTTTAAAGTTTTGTAAAAGCCATGGAGCAAGTCAAGGAATAAGGTTTGTCTAACCTCCTAACTCCTTTGAACATGTTTCACGTTCGAGATTGTTATATTTTTCTTTCTCTTTTTCTCTCCTTAAACAAACGTTAAAAAATTATATTTTAAGAGTAATAATGTGATTGTAATTTAAGCGTTTAAAGTTAATAATTTATTTATTTACTTTCTTCTGAATTTAATACTTTACTTGCTTTGCAGAGGTTTTATAGAGCATGATCTAGTTAATTATGCGAAAGAAAATCCAGGAGTGGTGGTATATGTTAAGCCAAGAAGGCACAGGAATCCAGTGATAGTTGCTGAATATCGTAATTTTGTATTAGAATACCATATTGCATTAATTTGAAATTTTTTCATGCTAACAGAATATATATTTTTTTCAGTTGATGGCAACAGAAAGTGGATGGAAATTGCCAACTACAGTCGGGAAGATGTTATAAAATGGATGGAATTATTAAGAACACAGTTTCATGATGGTCCATCATTAAGATTACGAAAATTATGGCACACAGAATTTCCATCAATTCAAGGACCATGGACACCATTTACCTTTAGAAATCCTATGTCAAATTTAACACAATTTCCTAATGTAATTATATTTTATCTAAGATAATTTTTTTTCTATTTTATTTTAAAGATTTAAAAATATTTCTTAAGAAAATTTATTTAATGCACTTTTTTTTTATAGAAAGAACTTGGTGCAGCTATTAAGCTTGGTCCTACAGCTACTGAAAAGCTTATTGAAATATTTAAGGCTCAGCAGTTAGCTGATAACACAACTAGTGATTCTACAAATACTTGTCAAAGTGCTAATGAAACTTCCAAACATGTTCAGAGGGCATAGATTCTTTTATTTTTAATAATTTTGTAATTTGCAATGCTTGTAAATTTATGTGTGTAGTACAAAAGTAAAAAGTATGTAATCAAATTAATACAGTTAACACATTACATAACTCCAAAATATTTTCAACAGTTTTATTTATTATCAGGTATAATATACATAGTAAAAATAATATATTTTATAAGTTAATGTTATTTAAGTTTTATAGATTTTATTCTCCGAGCCACTTTTCTGTTAAATAAACAAAATTAAGACGCTCGTTTAACTTTAAAACAAAATAAAAGCTGTTTTTTTGCTTATTCTCAAGTAATTCTATAATTAACAATCATTTTTATTACATATTTAATCAAACTTCAAAGAATTATTAATATATAATTAAAGTTTTAGGACAATACACACTCATCTTTATTTGGTGGTTTATTTGGTGGTTTGTTTGGTTTCATTATTATTACAGTCTTTGATGAGATATGTGGTGCATTAGAATTTGCAGCACCCAGTGAAGAATTTTTTGACATTTGACCACCACTTGCATCCTTCACTTGCTATAAAATTTATTAATTGTATCAGTCACTAGAAATTGTGTTTTTTTTATTACAATATTTTAAATAATAACCTTCATTTACCATCTGTTTAATTTGATCATTTTTGTCTCTATTATATAAATTTGTAACTGTTTCTTCTGGTTTATCTGTTTTCCCATATGAATAATTATAAGCTGTAATATAATCGCATTCTATTATTTCTTGCATAATTTATGGTTATTAAAATGGTTATTTTTAATGTTATACATATAAATATGAATTAATAAAAAATAATTATAAAATACACACGTGTACTCTTAGACAAATATGCTAAGCGACTTGTATCATTGTAATTTGTGTTATTGTAACATAATTTTGAGTTTATATTTGATGCAGGCACTTTTCCAAAGTTTGCAGATGTAGAAGTAGCCGTGTTATTCACAACTGAATTTGCAGTACGAAGTATTGGTACATCAGGAAGACTGATCTAAACAACACATTTTTATCTATATCTCTGATTATATAGCCAATGACTTAAGAAGAGTAAGTATATAATACCTTTTTGTTTGTTAAATCCATAGTTTTAACTTTAGAATGTACTTCGTTATTCCACTTGTCATGTTTCTATAATAAAAAATTATCTTTATAACCAATAAATATATTCAATTACTAATTTTATCTATATTATTTGCTAAAATAATTATATTTTTATTTTTTTAAACGTTGAGAACATTTAATAATTTTACCTTATTGTCATTCACTAGAAAATCTTTGCAACAATGAGTGAAGTGATGTAAATTATTACATTTTGTACATTTTGATCCCCAAGCAGGACACTGTCGTAGTGGATGCTTTTTATCACATCTCCAACAAGGTTTTTGTATATACTGGGGCCGAGGTGCCATTTGTGAAAAATTTGCGGGTTGCTGTTTCTTCTCATTATTCTCAGTGATCTGTTTCATTTTTTCAGTATTAATGTTGTAATCATTATAAATTGCTATCAACTTTGTCAAATTTAAATTGTCTGCCTCAAAAAATTTTTTACGTAGTATTTTGTCACTAGTATCACAAACAATTTTCGTTACAATCAAACTGTTTGTCATATCGTTAAAATTGCAAGTTTTAGCTTTTTCCTATAAATAAAAAGAATTTTAATAAGTATACATGTATATTATAATTAACAAGAAAAATATAAACATATATATATATATATATATATAATATACTTTTAAAACATTTATGTGCTGTTCAATAGATTCATTTGCTTTCTTCGATGTCTTAAAAAATTCATATCGTTCAACCAGCTCATTTTTTGGTGGATTAAAAAATTCTTCCAGCTTTACAATTAATATATCCATATCGTCTTTATCTTCTTCATTGTCAAAAGATATTTTTTGTATTGCTTCAATACCAATTTTTCCAATGCAATTTTTAAAAAAATTTGCACGTTTGTCATTAGGCTCACTGATACATCCGCTAACTTTCATAAATATAATAAAACTTTCTTTCCAGCTTTTCCAATTGCTAGCAAGATCTCCATCGTTCGTCAAAGGATCGGGAGGACGTGCAAAGGCTTCCATAATTAGAGCTAAAAAGAAACTGCCATTAAAATTTTTCAAGCAAATTCTTATAATTGGTATTTTATTAATTGCGTTCTTTAAAAAATTATTACACACATACACGCGCGTGCGCGCGTGTGCATTCTTCATATCATATATCTGATATAATAAAAATAAGATAAGTCGAAACAAATGTATATCGACTTTAAACAAGTGCGAATACTTGTTAGTAGAACCCCTGATATCTCACATTTATTTTTACTATAAATCAATGAAGAAATAAAAATTTGTGCAATTCCTCAAATAATCATTCTTCGTACAAGTTTTCTAATGATCTTACCTGACGGTTCGAAACAAGACTGACAATGAGATCGTGTTAAAAGTACACTTTTACGTTCGGTGTAGAATATTTTATGCTTGGTATGCAACTGTACTGCGACTCGGGCGTTGGTGCGAACAAAAGTAAGCTGACACTCTTACTACCTAGCATTAAAAACGTTCAATGATAAAACGATATCTGTTGCTCTACACAAGCAAATGTATTCTATCTGTGTATATACATATAGTACATACACCAATGATATTCGGTATTTCCAGTGTACACATATAAAGTTATTCTTATGCCAATGTGAGCCATATATGTGTTGATAGCCGAGTTACAAGAAACACCCTTCTTCGGCTCTGATATTTTTTCGATTATTTTATTTTTACTGTAAAAGAATGTTTAACAAGATTACTTTCTTATTAAAAAGTATATTAACAATTAAATAAATAATATTTAATTCTCGATATTACAATTAAATAGGAACGGTAATTTAATCATACCTTTATATAAATGTCCGAGTAATTTAAAATAAAGAAAACGATAATTCCATTTTATTTAATATTTTAATGTATAGGTTACAGTTATGACTCATGGATATAGAAGTATAGATATAAAGTGTAAGCCCGGAATATAGACAAAGAGAATGAAGTCGAAAAGAGAGAAGTATTACCTAAATTTCGTTGGCTTAGATAGCGCGCATACTCAATACCTTGTAGCGCGTTAATTTGACCGTCATCGACAAATTAAATGTAAAATAATATAATTTATATTTTGTTCAAAGTTAAAATATATACACATGTAGATATATCATATTATATTTAGTTTATTATATTAAAAAACAATATATATTATTTTGCATGTAAGCATATTATAATACATCTACATATGTGTATATTTTAACTTTGAACAGAATACAAATCATATTATTTTATAATTAATTTGTCGGTGACGGTCAAATTAACGCGCCACTAGGTACTGATCATGCGCGCCATCTTAGCCAATGAAATTTAGGTAATATTTCTTCTCTCTTTTCGGCTTCACTCCTCTTGCCTATGTTCTGGGCTTACACTCCATCCATCCCTATATTCCTATATCCATGGTACGATCAACTTCGGTGCGGCCGTGCGCACTCGAGCGAGGGCCAGCGCAGCGCGCCGACGGCAGCGTAAACCGCTCTCGTCGCCGCCGCCGATGATGAGCGAGGGATTGACTCTTGGTGCATCGCGACTTTCGACAGTAATTGCGACCGCGGAGGTGCGAGGGAGAAGTGGCACACGAGGCGTGAGATAAAGTGCATAAAGTGAGAGTGCATGCGCCGCGCGAGCTCAGCGAAATCGCGCTCGGGCGAAAGGAAGAGGGAGCGATAGGAGAAGAGATTGTGCGACGACAAGGGGGCGGGAGGGTGCAGGAAGAAACGGGGAAGAAAGAGACACGCGTTTGTGTGGCGCGTACGTGCGTCGCGACGAGGCGCAACACCACACGGCGCACACTATCGCGCGGCGGGGAAACGGCCCGAAGTTTGGAGCAGACGGGCGGAACGGAGACGCGGCGAAACGAGACGGGACAAGAACGTGACGTGACGTTGAGTACGGCGTCGCAGGCCGCCGCTGCTCGTCGGACAATTGCAACTCTCGCTTACCGCGGCTTTGAGAGGAGCGTTGCCAATTGCACCCGCCGTGCGTCCCCGTCGCCTCGCCTCCCGACGTGCCGCGGGGAACGGACACCACGGATCGAGGGGGTTGCCGCCGCCAGGGTTGCCGAGAAAGAAGCGCAGCACTGACGCGCTGACCACCTGCCTAGAAGCATGGAAATATCCAAGAGCCTGCACGAGGAGATCGTCGCTGTGCAACAGAAACTGCAGAGCGCGATACTTGAGCATCAGGTGAGAAAAAGAGAGCATGAGCGAGCGAAAGAGAGAGAGAGAGAGAGAGAGATCGCGATGCTGCGTGTACGATAGTGATCGAGGCACGGACTGCCGGGGGTTAAGAGGGGGCGAGAAGGCACGGCAAAGAAGTCCTCCACCTTCTCGCGTTTATCCTTGGAGATCGACGAAGCTTTTATTTTTCTGTGATGGCCACACGAGGGACGCGAAGTGGCCCCCTTCTCCCTTCGGCTCACGAGGATCCCCAACTCTGTACGATAAATCGATCGCTCGATACTCGAGCGACAGATCCGTCAGCGTTTTACGCGGATAGTTTCAAGAATTGGAAAGTAATTTTCGTAGGGCGTAGGGCAGCGAAGATCGTGTCTGAAGAACTCCCATTTACAGCCAAATGCATAAGCTCTCCTCCCTCTCCCTCTTTCTCTCTCGGTCCTTCCCTCCGTTTATTCTCTTTAATTTTTTTTTCGTGCGCGAAAGACGGCCTCGAAAGCAGTCAAGAAATTCATTGCGAAGTTCGGATGGAGTTAGCGTCTTTAATTTAATCGACGATCGGATCTCGTCGTCGAGAACTTGTTGATCATTTAAGAGCCAGCGAGGATCAGCCTTCCATCGTTTTTGCGTGGCCTCCATTTTTATAATATCGGTAACTTTGTAGATTCCTTTGTGCCGCCTCGAGCGCGTCCACTAGAACCCAATGAGACAATTCTCAAATTCCTTCCCGAATCTTTGTCCAGCTGCCAGAAGAGATTTTTCGCATCAATTTCACGCTTCTTTAAGCGGTCCCGAAAGTTGGCGCGCGTCTGATCGATTCGCAATGTGACGCTCCACTGGGGATCGATACCTTCTGAATTATCCGGCTGCGCTTCTCGTTTTTCTGCTAGAAAGAATTCTCGACGCAGCCGCAACTAACGCAAACTTCCACGCTGGTTGACCGAGACTTAGTTCTTCGATTCAGGACACTCCTTGTAGATCCCGTGGATTCCATAGATCCTGCAAAGAAAATAAAATTGTTAGTCAAGCCGAGTGGCATCGATATCAAACGCGTCATAGCTGTACCGCGATCGCAAAGTACGATTTATGTAACCAAAGTTCGCGTATTTTGTTGGTGGGGAGCAAGGCACGAGTCGATACTTGCGCTGGGAAAGCTTCCTGCAGTCCACGCTTGATTCACTTTTGCCCAGAATGCTGGCAAGGTCGTTTGCTCTTCTACTTTTACATCGAGTTCCGTCGAGTTTGTCGGCGGAAGTGACGAATTGTTCGTCGACAATCAGCAGAGATAAAAAAAAAAAAAAAAAAGGGAGAGAAATCACCTTTTTGCCCGTTAGAGGAATAATAATATTATAAAAGTCAATTATAAGCAAAATTTTATGAATGCAATGTATAATTAGTAATCTTACAAATCATAATTAAAGATGCGATAACAAAGAGAAGATTTTCTTGAATCTGATATATATTCTTGTACATTAATTAATTTGTAAACGTATATTAGCTCTGGACGATTAAATTGCGCTTAAGTCGCAATGATCACTTTTCAAAGCGACAGAAAAAAGTTAAATGGAAATTGCGACGAGTTAACGGAATGCTAAAAAGCGGAATTCTAAATTGCGTCTTTATTAATTAATGGAGATATTAACGGGAGCGGGATGAGAACGTAATGGCGTAATGGCGCATTTTGCTCTAGTTAGTCGCACACATTGACATACTTTCGGCTGAATTATCTCCCGCTTGGTCTTTTATTCTAGTTTAAACTATAAAATTCCACGTTATTTTTTTTTTTTCTAACTTCAACGTTTTATGTTGCAGATATACGTGGAAAGGCTGAAGGATGATCCAAACGTAAGCACCGTTATTATATAATTAATGATTCATGTATTATATAATGTGATAATGTATAACAGGGCACTAAGTATAAATTTTAAAGTTATTGCTCTAAACTGCTAAGAAGTGAGAAACTCTCTTTCTCGGTTTAAACACATTAAACGAACTTCCAATTTTATGAAATATATGAATACTTCACGCCGAATAATCTTCGCGTCACGGATTTGCGGCCCGATATAATTTGTTTCGAATTACGGTGAGATTCGGGATTCAGAAGAGAACAATCGATGCAGTGAGACTTTGCAGGAGTCTGTGCGTGCTGCTTCTGGAATCTCGTAAGCCGCGCGCAACAAACTTCGGCCAGACACTTCGTCTCGAGGCAATTAGTACCGCGGATGTTATTTATGTATATCTAGGGAAACTTTGCTCTTATACATACCTAAAACCGAATTATTAATTCGATTATAATTCCCAGCAATTGTTCCAGAGAAAAAAAAAGTTCTCTAACATATCACTTTATTACATAATATATTAATCAATGATTTTAAGTCAATTCTCTTATTTATTTGAGTGAAGAGTTATTTGATCACTTTTGTTTTGCATCTGCAATACATGCATCGATGTTACACAGTTATTTCACGAAAGCTTCGACGCACGCAACTCGCCCTAATTCCGATAGTTACGTAGTTCTAGTTTGTATGTGTTTGGACTTGGAATCATGATGTGAAATCTTGTTACAGAACCCAGACATTCTTGGCGAGATAAAAAATATTCAGGTGAACATCGTATCTTTGGGAAGATGCCAGGTAAGCGCGGACAATTGATTTTCTTTTTATGTTGCATGTATGTACATAGTGATGCGAATTTATATGTGGCCTTTTCTCAAGTCTTTGCTACGAGACCCTGCAAATTTTACAATCAATCTCTTAACTGATCGATCGTGGAATTTTAATCACGAAAATATAGTTAAATTTACAGCAATTGAGCTTAAGAAGCTAGCAATTCTATTTCCTGACTAATCTAAACATACGTCAGCTATGAAACCGGGAAGAATTACCGTTCTGTAAGTTACATTATCAGGGCTATTATTGATCCGAGGTGTTAGCTGCTACATAGCAAAAACTTTGGCATGCCTTGCTTAACTTTTGCAATGTACCAGGTCTTATCGTGCCGCAGTAACACTCACGTGGTACTGACTGTGAAATGGCTAAATATATTGAGTATGGGTATACGAGTTAGGAAAGTTTTCAATGGAAAAGAAAAGTATTAGCAAAATTTTCTGGTTTTTATCATACCAAGATTAAACGAGCGGGGAGATGATATTTATCTTTCTCGCGCGTGTAATTATGTCTGCCCGTCCCTTTCCAATATCGACGCTCTCTTTCCGTCGACGGTATTGATAACGGACGAGATAAATAGTCAGGATATAGTGGACGTGAGATAGACGGGAGATATAGATGATACGCAGAGGATGCGAGAGTGGGAAAGCACGATGCGATCGCGGGGGTACGGGGGTGTGCTGGCCGAGGGAGGGAGGCGACAATTCAGAAAGAAGAAGTGAGAGCGACTTGAGCGAAGGAGAGAAGCCGGGAGGCAGAGACGGAGCGGTTCAAAATCAATAAAATGTCCTGTGAAAACGTTTTCGGCTCTTTATAAAATCTCCGCGTCTTCTTTCATTCGTTTACACCCCTCGCCGAACTTTCTGCTCCACTCTTGCAGCTTTCGTGACCGTTTTTCCTGTTTCTATATTCTCCAGGCCATTTTTTTCCAACAACTATCTGTGTCTCCACTTTAAAAGTGGCAGAAACTTTCCCTTGGGCTTTGCGAAAGTTAACTTTTGAGTATATATATATAATAAACACGCATTTACTTCATACATTTAATCGTATAACGTCAATTTATATTTCTTGGCAAGTTTTTGCTGTATATTTATATTTTTATAATAAAATTGTACATGTAACACATGATTGTTTAAATGTTTGTACATGTATGTTACTCTTTGCAGAAATATACTGCAGTTAGTATGTTTCGTTTCACTTGTACAAGCTATTTCTAAGGATCTCTTTTAGAAATCACCGATATTAAGTAACGCTACGATGTGCTATATATATCTCTGGTTGTTAATACAGAAGCAGATTGTGCAGCGGCTGCGCAAAGAGGTGGACGCGTTCAAGGCAGACAACGCGAATGGATCGAAAGTTTCTATACCGTCTCTTCTCGGACTGAACAACAATAATCATATTACAAATAATAATGAAACGAAGCATGAAGCGGCTGCCAATGGTTTCGAAACGAAGCCTTCGAAAGAAGACTATGAAGAAGTTGTTAGAAATGGCGATGTCCATCATTCGCGGCCACGAGATAATGATTGTGCGAAGTAAGCGTTTGCGCATTAAAAAACCTTGAAAAATCAAGTCCTATTTAATTACAATATAAATTAATTACGATCGAATTTGTTCTCATCCAGAATCATACGAATATGCCCATTTATTATAATAAAGATTTTGGATTTTTTTTAATTGAAAGTTTCTTTTCAGGATTCGTCCTAGCTCAGTGGAAACTGTTTCCGGAGAAGATGACATCGTTGAGGTATCATTGGATGATAATTCTAACGATAAACAGGAAGAGGTGCCGAAGGAACATAATGTCGAATCGTCTGAGAAGTACAATTATTTGAATTGCCTCGGGCTTATTACCAAATCTAAATGTATGGAGTTGCAGAATAGGAGAGTGGAAAGAAAACGTCGTAGCACAGCTAATCCACAATTTGTATATTCCCTGTTTGAACAACCATCTGTAAGTATACGTACAGACTTATACTTACCGTGTACAGACACGGTGTTACATGAAATTAATTTAAGATATTTTGAAGAGAAATATCTTTTCAATATGATTATATTAATTGAATTTAGCTAATTATTCGTATTTTGACACAAACATTTTAGAAGCGAAAAAGACATTTTTATTTGCAATCTGGAAATGCTCCTCACACTCGGCAAACGACTGCACGTATGAACGGTCCATCGCCACCACCTAATAAAACTCAACCAACCAAATCTACCTCGCCACCGGCGCAAACGGTAACGAAGTCGTTGATCCCAATCCAAAAATCCACTACTAGGCCAAATATTCTCAGAAACGCAGACAGCAAAGTCTACGTGAATAAAAACAAAATAGAAGACAGTCAAATAAGACTGTCTGCATCTAGTGCCAAATCTATTCAACCAATAGGTAGCAAGGCTGTTCACATACCCGGATTACCGTCTAGTTTAACTATCGAAAGGATTGGGAGCGACTCTATTGTATGCATCTGTTGTGAAAATCCAGGTAAAAATATCGCTTTAATTAAAAAACTTAAGTTTTTTACAGTTTCTGTATGCATATGTACACATTATTGCATATACATATGCGATATGTCATTTTCTAGGTTCGTTGACAACGTGCAAGAATTGCTCAAGTAATTATCATATTTCGTGTCACACCCGATCAACGCCTCCACCCAGAATCTGTCCAAAATGTGCATTATCAATGGATGAGGATGAAGACATAAAAAAAGAGGAAGAAGCAGAATTTAAAGGACAAGCGGAAGGCGACAATAAATTACTGCATTACAAAAAAGACGAAAAATTCGGTAAATCGTCCTCGGTTTCTTGAAAAAAAAACCATCTTCCTTTAATAGCGCTAAGCGTGTGATTGACAAAAAAGTTCTTATTCCTACAACTTTAGTTATGAAAGGTTCGCGATAAGCTTATGTCATTTTGTGGCAGCAAGTCGGCTGAGAATTATTGATTTTCTAATTATGAAAGAAAACCGACTATTTTTTTGCTGCCTTTTCAGTTAAATAGATTGTAGAGTAACAATGAGGTGCATATACGTGAACTTGGCCAAGATAAAATCATGAAGGACCGGTAAATCGGCGCAAGCACATTATTTTAAATAAACATAGGAATTTGTATAACATGAGTCCATAACTTCTAGATTTAACATACAACGAGGTATCGCAGCGTTGCCGCAGACTTAATTGAGCGTAGACACGCACACACAGAGTAAACGAGAGAGGCAACCTGCCGGAAGAAGTGTCCGCGTGTGAGACCGGCTTCTCGATTACGGCCGAAGAATTTGCAATTAAGAAGAACTTTTTGGTCGATCGTCCACGATAGGGCACAAAAAAACAACTTGTGTATTGAACGCAAAATATCTTGCAGAGGAAAAAGAGAGAGAAAGATATGAGCTGCGCGAGCGAAACTCGGATCTGAGATTGCAGGTTTACGAGTTGGAAAAACGCTCACAACTACTCGGCCAGTCACTCCAGGTTCGTCCTGTGGCCTACATAGAGACAATAAAGTTCACTTTTATTTGGAATGCTCTTAAGTTAATCGAATATTTAAATTGCAAATAATTTTCGTCCTTTTGTTTTTTCATCCAAAAGAACCTGCAAGATCTCTGCGTTTTCATTATTTTTTTTTGCTATTCCTGTGATATTTTAGACAAGTCAATTCTATTTCTTAAAATATTTCTACAAATATGAAAATTGATCTCTTATATTTAATGCATAATATATGTGCAATATATATAGAACGTAATAATTTTATTGCTTTAAAGTATGTTTTTCTAATATATCAATTTAATTAGGAATCGACTAGTCCACTTGGATATTTCAGGATATTTTAATTAATTAATTTTTTTGCGTTGACGAGTATGATTTAGCTTAATTTTTAAAATAATTTATTTTTTTTTATTTATAATATATAGATGAGATTTGCTTATTGCATTGGTAAGAATACAAAGAGCTTGATTGTTTAAAAAGGGGGGAAGTATCAAGAAAGTCTCTGTCAAGCAATATAAAAACTTTATTATATAAAATATTAAATCATATTTTTAGAGTGATATTTTATATGTACTAATGGCATGGTAATATTTGTATTATTTTTTTTTATTTAGCGATATGGCTGCATTTTTAGATATTTATCATATATTTTGATATTTGTCTTGTTAAAAAAATTTTCACGAGAAAAGAAGAGCCAATCAATATACATACGTAATAACCTTATGACATGCTATTATTATGTGACATAAAAACATTATTTTATAATATACTATTAATATTTCTAATAATTTACATCTTGCATATAAAAAATAATTAATGAGATATAAAAAAAATAACACTGTATATTATAATATACAGGATGACTTATTTTACATCCTCCTCGAAGCCATACGAACTTTGGCCTGAAACATTATTTTCTAAAGTGCTTAATTTGTGAGATAATCGAGATGGGCATTTAAAAATGGTAAATTAAGAACACTGTAAATTAAAAAATGCATGATATTGAAAATTTATATAATTTAGCTCTTTTTTTCGCAATGAAAATTTTTGACAAGTAATTAAAAAAAAATTGATATTATATGTGTCATACGACACATGTAATATCAGTGTAAACCATTCTGGACGGAAAAAAATGCAAGTACAAAAATTAAAATTGGAAAGAACACTTGCATATATTTCTTTGGTAAATTTTTTAATTAAATGTTTAACACATTTATATTTTCTTTACAATAGTTGCAACAACGAATGCGTCAGGATTTATTGGGGAAGCAAGAGAAGACCCAGAAATCAATAAAGCGTCTGGTGGACTTCATAAAGTTGATACAGCTCAGAAAAAACACGTCCTCTCCACCATCTTCAACGTCAGTCAGCTGCCTGCCTCGACCTTCCTCATCCCGATCGCCAAAAACGATATCTCCGTCTCAAACGTCAAGCAGTCAGAAAACAACAAGCTCATCTCGGTCTCCGATACTGAATCCCGACAAGACACCACACATCGCAACCATCACGTCGTCAATCACTCACGATCAGGCGTCAGCTATATCCAAGAAAAGCAGATGTCCCACGCCCACCAATTGCCCAGTACCGCCGTCCAGCCAGAAAAACGTCAACCATATCTCATCGTCAAGAAAGTCACCGAATCGGCTGGAAGGTCCAGTCAGTCTACTAGCAGTGAAACCGAAGATCAAAACCGCTTCAGCTACCAATTGCCGACCAGTTGCAGCATTACCATTCAGACCGACCGCCAGCCCATCGCCACCTACAGTCGTGACAGCTGTAAAAAACAAGCCAATCGCGCAGCCTCATTCCACAATTTCACCATATCAAAATTGTCAAATTCTCTTCACTCCATCTCGGACGACCATCAGCTGGACCGAGCAGCCTTCAACGGCAGGAAGCTCAAATTCTCGCGCGACAAATTCTGTAACAATCAGCCAATCCGATCAGCCACAGAAATCTTATTGTCTTCTTACGGCGACGCCGAGAGTAACGAAAACGAGCCGCAACGGTCAAGATCAGTTGGATCAGCGGAGGAAGCAACAATGGCGAATTTCGACTGTCGTTACAGGTACCGATCAAGAAACTTCATCCACTCATTGTTCCCAGGCCATAACAAGTCCCATATCCTCACCAGTCGTATACGCGAGTCACGAAGTTTCAGCCCAAATGATCGAGACTGCCCGCTCCTGCGACGGCAACTCTGCCACCAAAAACGCGAACTGGAGCTGCACAAGCAACCAGACAGCAAGCCAACAGCAGTCCAATTCCAGCGGCGTTCTCTCACACGGTTCTTCGAGCACGTGAAATTGGAAGAAGCGCATATATCAGCGCCACTTAGAACAAAGCTAGCACACAAGAATAAGGTCGGTAATAACGACGTCGACGAAACTCTCCGGGAAGACAACTCGTGTGACGAGCAATACGATGACGATGGTACCGTTGCTGAAGCTCCACTGTTAACATCATGCGACTCGAAAAATGCCCGTGACAATGTCGCGAGAAAAGTACCAGTCCGTCGTTTTTCAGACACAGCTTTGATACAATCCGGCTACGGACTCGCTCGCATTAACTCGTATCCGTCGTTAATTCTACGGCGTTCAGTGGAGCGAGAGGATAATCGACTGACCACAACATCTACGATGTCAGCGGCGGCAGCATTGCGCATTGCACAAAACAATCTTTCGGAGCTTCGTAACGAGGTTTCAGTTCCTGACGATAAGGCTGACATCGAGAGACAAGACTTACCCAGTGGTGGACGGTTGAGAAGCAGAAGCAATAGCAACAGTAGTAGTAGTAGTGGCCACAGTGATACACCAGAGCAAGCAATGAACGTGAACGATCTCACAGATAATTTTAATATTCTGGCCATGAGTCTCGCCTCTCCGAAAGAAAGGGGCGACGAGTTAGAGCAAGTCGGCAACGATTCCGCGTCGGCTGAGTGAGGCTGACTCCGCCACTGGTTAGAAATAGTTAGATTAAATTATGTTGAATTAAGACTCCTGGTTCTATATCGAATTACGAGCACAATTTAATAGCGAGAAACCATATAGATCTTTTTTTTGCACTATAATGTTGAAATAAATTTTTTCATTTGTCGCTATTCATATTCAATAGTGAATTAGTAATGTAAAGAATATGCTCGAGTCTGTGCGTTGCATCTCCAGCAAAAAATAAATTTTTAAATAGCCGATACAAATTCATTAATACACTTGCAGGTTAAAAAACATATATTTACTAATTTACACTATTGAATATTGGTAGTACAAGGAGGATAAAGATAAATAATTTATAATGCAAAACGAAAAACAAGAAGAGCCTTAACATTGTCGATCGTGCTCATCGTTAATCGCGTTCTGAAACCTGCGGTTTCTCAACGGCACGTTCGTGTTTTCTTAAAAAAAAGCGAGATGCGCAGATCGTCGTCGAATCATAGCAATTATATCAGTATACGATCGCGTCTTACTCTAGAAATATTTTAACGAAGATAGTTTAGCGACATCTTAAAAAGTTTTTATGCAAAATATGTCAACTTGAACGCATGCCGCATCTCCCAATGTATCGCGACTTACAACGCGTAAGGTGAAGGAAATCATTGCCGCAGTTGTATTAGTCATTTCACTTCGCAGACCGTTTAGAATTCGCACGATGGTTTCATGCGATCCGAGTGTTAGAGTAGATCACCCGAGACCAGACGCACTTCTTTTTGTGAAATTAATTTTGTTTTTTTTTGTTTTTTTTTTCTCTTGTTTCTTGTATTCATGATTATTAGCTTTTGATGCAAGAAAGTGTTATCGCGAGAATCTTTTTTTTCAAAATGAAATTTATACATAATGCACGCGTGCAGAACGGTATTTATTTAATTCAGATTATATTTTTAAAAAATCCTTCATCCGGTTGTGACATCACAATTATCGAAAGGAACTCCGTATATTCCTCCGCAACTAAACGAACCGTGCACATATCCGGGACGTCGCGCGATTACATCCCAACAGAATAGAACACGGGAGAAAGCCTAACTATTTACGTAAATCAAGTCACATTACCATACTGCCTTAATAGTGATGTAAAAGCGGTTTTTAAAACTTGGCGAGTGCGGATCGCGGACGCGACGCAGATGACGGTCGGCGAACGAGAGCAATCATAATGGAGTAATACGACTAATCAAATTCTTGTTACCATAATCGAAAGAGTTAGATATTAAGGACCATCGTTTGTAAGTTCCATAAAGCGACGCGGTTAAACCGATCGTCCCGTTTCTCACGAAAGTTATATCCTTGCCGAAAGGTAGTTCACGAGGAGAGAGAAAGGAAGAATTGCGTACGTGTGTGTGTATGTATGTGAGCGAGTATGCATGAATGATGTGCATGCATTTGTAAGCATACTGTTTTGTCGATGCAAACTTCGACAATGTTTGACGTTGCGTTGATTTTAATTTGTTTATAATTGTTTTTCGTCCGAACAGAGCGGAGCTGTGATCTTTTGCAATGCTTTACTTGCAAAAGAGACCGAAACGGGGGATCATTTAAATTTAATTATTTCGCCATGAGAACCCTCCACGATATTAGTATTATAATTTTTTTTTTTTTTTTTGTCGCGCCTAAATTTATTTGTGCGAGCCGATTTATTCGTTTATTTATTTCGTGTTAGTACTCACCGGACGTTAATCCACCGGTGTTCGTTCGACATTTATACCCAATTAATGTATAAAAGAAAGAAAGAAGGAAGGAAGGGGGAGAGATATTGTTAAATATGCAGCGTAGGCAACGAGGTAATGAGATTGAGAGATTCGTATTTTTTATTAAATAAAAACAACTTAAGCAGTGCAATGTTGACGCGTTTCAGCTTGTAAAAAAAAAAAAGAACCTCGATCCTCGAGCTTTTCCAAACCCCGAGGTGCTCTCTCAGTCTCCAAGCCGAGATTTTATATCGTCGCTTATCTCACTCGATCGAGGGGGATGTTTCGCGGCGCGCTCGGCGCGGACGTCAAATCGCGGACCGTTCCCGCTGGAAAAAAGGGCTAAACTGCGGCGACGCGAGGGTGGAAGCGGTGGAGTTACCGACTTGGACAAACAATCGGCTAATGACATGTAAATATGGCGGAGCTAATCAAGCGGCTGTGCCAACAGGCCGCGGGAGGAGACGCCACGACCCGCTCGCTCGCTCGCTCGCTCGCTCGCTCGTGAACGCACACGGGGGTGAAAGGAAAGGGCATCCGACTCGATGTATTTGCGAGCCCGACCTGCGCACATGCGTCGCGCTGTAGCAACGCGCGCGTACATATTTAATGGTTGCACGTTAATTGCGCTCTGTTTGCCCATTCCCCATTCTACGCTCCATCTACACGTCCACCCACATTCTCTTCACCCTTTCCGTGCCGCAATTCTCCTTTGTTAGCGTGCGCGCCGCGCCGCCGCGGTTCGATTTTAATCAATTCACCTCCGGGTACCTACTACAGCTGGTTCACGCTCGAGATCCCACGGAAACCTACTTTCGGTGGCGCATCATTCGGTGCCGAAGCTATTTCCGAGGGCCATGTTTACGTTACGCGTGAATTTTCCACGCCCGTCCGCCGCGTAATTGCGAGGGTGGATTATTCTTGGCTCGAATATTAGCGCGGGGAGGAAAAAAAAAGGAAAGAAGAGCTGATAAAACGCGAGGACCGTCCTTTGAAAAAATATGGATGCTGTAAAAGAACGCATCTCAAATCTCTCGTTGACTTCCAATCTTCTTCTTTTTTTTTCTTTTTTTTTTAAATTGCTTTTTTTTTCTTCTACTCGATTCTCCGCGAATTGACGAATTTCAGCGGCGGTTAACTCAGAGCGATTTAACGATCCGTTCTTCTTTTGTTAAAGAATTTCATAAAGATTCTGAAACGCACAACCCACCCAATTGTAAATGTTCGCGAATCGCTGGGTTTGCGGTGGCGCGGAAAAACGTAGAAGCTAACACATTATTGTTCAAAGTTCTTTAATTATCTCGCTTTGCCGGGCGAAAGGGGTGAATAAGGAAGGTGCTGCACTTTTGTGTCAATAAAGAGGGGAGAGCGGCCTCTCCAAATACACTTTTTACGTCAGTTTTCCTCGTCCTTCCCTTTCTCTCACCAAGGCGCGCGTGCTTTATGAAATGAGCGTTTTTAATTAGAAAATTCTTTCGAGTATATTTTCCGTTTTCCTTTTCTTGCCGAGGGAAAAGAAAAGGAACGAAGTCATCAAGTGGCTCACGTACGTTTCACGTACGTATGCTTGCCGGAAAATTAATATGCCCCGTTTTAAGATTTATGACTCTCGCACAGCCTGCTCTTTAAGAATTTTTCGCTTTAACAAAAAAAAAAAATATATTCGTCTTTTTCAGGCAACTTGGACAATTTTCGAATTTCGTTGCGGTTGAAGTAAAATTTCCGAAGAGATCGAAACGAGTGCGTCGACCTCCGATCTCGCGAGACGTGCGGGTGGACCGTGCAAACGTGGGAGCTGAGCTTTCCTCACCGAGAAGCGATCGCAAAAGTTCGGGATCACGGGCGCCGACCGTTTCTTCTTTTCTCGTTAGAGATCACGCGGTCGTTACGCGGCCGCGTGCCGGGATCCCGACGTTAATTGTCCGTTAAGCGGGTCGGAGCCCGCATCGAGGTTGACGAGCATCCCCCGGATCGAGAGGTGCTCTCCTAGAGACAAACGAACTGCGGCGCGGGGGAAGGACGCGAGTGGGAGTGAACGAGAGAGAGAGGAGATCCCAAAGAAATTTTAATCAAGCCGCTTTTGCGTGTGGGTGGATGCTCTCGCGTGTTTGCGTGCACGCGCGCGCGCCTCCAGCTCCGCGGTAAATTACACATACGGGTTCCATTACCGGACCTCGTTACTTCGGAATCGAAAGCCTCGGCGTCTCTCTCCCGGCCGCCGCGGTGCTTTCCCGAGCCACGAGGAATCGATATCCTTCCGATAGCGCGGGCTATCGGGCGCCGCCGAGGGGACACAGACGCGAAAGTAACGTCGAGAGACGGAGGAGGAAAACGTCGTTTTTCAAAACCAGGTAAGAATTAAAGGGGAATGAGCAGAGAGAGAGAAAGAGAGAGAGAGAGAGAGATGCTTGTTTAAACATTGTCTATGCTTTCCGACCCTCGAAATTATTTAACAGATTTAATAGATTCGGCGCGAAGTAACGCTCGGAGAAACCTCGCAAGTTTCCTTCTGGAAAAAGAAAGGCGTATCGGCCGTAACGGGAGAAAACGAAGGCGCCGACAGTTCCCTACATCCTTTACAATCCTTTAACGATGACACATTACTTCCGAGCCTTCCCGATGGTCGCAATTCCGGCTACGTTACTGTCACTTAGCGAGCAGAGTCGCGAATCTGTCTCGAAGGAGACCGGCGGATAATCTTCTCTCGAGATTCACCCCGAAAGGTAAGGTCTCTCACGTGAAAGACTCGATATATATATTTGCATCTTGTTTTTTTTTTTTTTTTTTTTACGGCTGGATAGTTTCAAGAGAGCGCTATTGTTTTGGAGAAAATGTGATCAATTCATTAATTTTTATACATAAATCAGAATATACTTTTATTATAAGAGAAATATTTTACGTTTTCCCTTTGCGTTTCATTGTAGTTTGCGATAAAATATTCTTTAGAAAAATTATCCAAAAATATCATATAGATATCAGCCTTTTTTCCCCCCCCCCCCTTATATTTATTTTGCGAATTCAATATCTTAATAATTCGATCTCATTACGTTATATATAAAATCTTTCAGTTGAGTAAAATCCGCTTTATTTGAAATAAGGGAAAATTAAATTAAATTGAAATTAGATTACGCGGATTAATTTGCGAGAGGCTCCTTTAATGGCTCGCGATTTGAAGAGGAACCTTTCAGTTTCATTTCTCCCACGTTTGCGGGAAGCTTGTCGGTCGTCGCGTTTTTGAATTCACAACGCAATCTCGAAGTTCGCACATACATTGTTTCCCTTTTTTTTTTTCCTTTTTCTTTTTTTTTTTTCCAGCACTCCAAGTATAGAGTCCTTCGGAAGGAGTGCTTCGCTTACCACGCGCGCGGCCATTGCAAATTGCGAGGGATAGCCAAGGTGAGAGCATACCTGCAACGTCTCGAAGCCATTTGCGAAGTTTTTCTGAGGATAACCGCGCGGCTGACGGGGGTGGGCGAAGTGGATAAGAGCGACCAGAGAAGATAAGGGTGTAGGCGAAGATGCGAGGCGGGGGTCCTTAGTGGTGTCGCCTCCGCCGTCTTCGTTGTCTCCGTTGTCCTCACCTGCTCCTTTCTCTTTTCCGCCTCGGTGCAGGCAAGTGCGACCGATGAGACGTCCGGAGGACCGGCGAACGGTTAGTTAAGGAACACGAGAAAGCACTTCTGGATCACTCTCGGCGCTCGCGTCCCTCCTCCGCGAGCAACGTCTCGGATGCGGAGATACGATCGACTCTCTCTCCCCATAGATATCATCTCGTGCATATAATACGTCAATTTTCGCCCCTTCGCCCTGACACGCGTGGCAAAAGATCTGTCCGTCTTTAACGTCGCGTGCATCCGCGACGGGTTCCGCTCGCAACAAAAAGACGTTTTCTCCCGGCGCGAATCGCGATGCCATCCGCTAAATAACTTTATCTCTCGCTCCTCGCCTTCGAGCGTGTTTCATTTTCGTGCGATGCTTCCCGGACGCTTACCGGGGCATGGTACTCCTTCGTGCGACGATTCGACCGACCTTGCATAGAGTTAGACATCGCGAAAGTTCACAGTGCAATTTTCGAGATTCTATATTTACCGACAGCCACCGCGGAGTACGCCGTCGAGTTACACAGATAAATCGCGAAGAGTGATTTCTTCCCGGTTTCCCTCTCGCTCCTTTCTTTTTACTCGAAGAAGGATCCCAGCGAGGAGATTCTCCGGCGTGGAAAGTCCACCACCGTCTCATCCTTTCTCGTTCTGCCGGCGGGTTTTTCTACCGGTGGCCTGCGCCTTTTTCGCGCGAAACCGAACTCAGAAGCGATGCATCATAATCAGGCGGTCAACTTACTTAGTCTGGAGTGGTGCGCGCTTAAGTTAATTAGCTAATTACTAATTTTAATCGGATGACGTATGCGCATCTCGGGGGATACAAGCAAACCCTCTTAGCTAGGGATAGCTCACTTCCCCCTGCCGCCCCGCTCGCTCTCACACAAATGCACGTCCACCCACACGACACCTCTCCCTCTCTCTCCCTCGTTCTCTTTCTCGCCTCCTTTCTCCTTTCGACTTCACTATCCCCTGTCGTATACGTCCGACGGGGCAATCCCACGGTCTAAGTAATTTAACTAAAACTTCTCGGACATTTTTCCACCATTTTTGAGCGCCGGGACTCCTCTTTCCTTTCTCGCTTCCTCCTTTTCACCCCTTCGTTTTTCGATACGTCATGCGAACGTTTGTTCTCCAAACACGCAATTTCCTAAATTTCATTAATTAAAATTAAAGAGGACGAAACGTCACGAAGATAAAAAAAATAATGTAAACGTAAGTAAATAATGTGGTGAGAAAAAAAGAGAAAATATAAACGTATTTTTATCTCGGTAATAATGAACGTTATCAGCTGTCGTTGATTATTGCCGGTATTTCGAAACGCTTTAACGTCACGATTTTTGTAATTCCCATATCGTTAGGCCAATTATTGTTAAACTCTGTGGATTCCGCTGGGATCCATTTGCCGCGCATCGCATGCGAATTTATCAAAGCGCATAAGCACGGAAATATCACGACCACTGAGACAGCCGGCATGAATTTTGCCATTTTGGCCGGCGTGGCGGGTTTACGCTAAGCGTTTCATTGGAAAATTGCTCATACATATTGCATGCATTACATCACGTGCTTATATGTTTTTCTGTGACTGCGCGCAGCACCGAGGGGCCACCTTTAATATGCATCAGAGGGCCGTACGCAAACCGGCGTGTCCAACAGAATTCGTTATTGATATCAATGTAACTTTAACACGCGGCGCTGCGTCAGGATCTTATTTTTCGCAGCCGCACAGGGACACGGCGAGACGAAGCGCGATAACGTTCCGAGAACGAGATAAAAAAAAAAGGAAAAAAAAACGAATAAGGGAAAGAGGAAGAGAGAGCTTTGATCGCGCCGGCGAACGGTCGGGAGCCGGGGGAGATAGTAAAATCTAGACTCGTCCGTCGTTAACGAGACACGGATACGATTACAAGGGGATAACGACCGCCCTTGGAAAAACATCCGAAGAGGAGCGGGGGGAGAGGATGAGGGCCCAGAACGCTGGACATCGCGCGCGGCGCGTGGTCTTTTATCACCCGGCCGCGCCGATAATGCGGCGTTGTTAACGCGGCCGAATCCAATATCTGGCCGGCAAATTGGCAGCGAGCGGGCGGCCCAGGAGGCGCGGGCAGGGAGAAAGGGGAGGAAGGAAAACGGAAAAGCCGTCCGCAAACAGTTGTTATTAATAATATGCAATATGCCGGGGCCTCCGTATCTGCGTAAGCTCCGGCGATATCCGGCCGCCACTTACGGCGCGCGCACAGGAGGAGAAACGCTGCTCGGCCGCCGCGCTTCGCTAATGAGGTAGGAATTAATTAATCGGGGCTTGCGCGGGCGAACGGCGGCGAAGGGAAGAACGGGAGGATGATCCGGGGATAGCCCCCGGAGCGGGAGGATGCCGCTGACGTATGAGTTTCGTCGGGGATTCGCCGCGTGTTTCTTACGGGCTCTCGGTGGAGCCCCGGCGCTTCATTTCCAGCTTCATCACCGTGATTGCCGTCGAGAAGAGATCTCCCCGGGCACGAATAAAAATAGTATCGTTATTTCGACTCGCGCTCGGAGCGAAGATACGCTCGGGGTAACCTGCCTGTTGAACTTCTTCGGTAATCAACTGTTTGCAAATTTCTCTTTTTTTTTTTTTTTTATTTTTGTACCGCCAGTTCTATGTCGTTTCTATATGTTTTACGTTTGTTTAATGTTTCATTAATTTCCTCGGCATCGTGCTTTCGCGAAACCGAGTCTGGTTGCCGAAAAGCCTGCGCGAGGGGGAAACAGGCACGAGTTTTGTGCACTTGACTCGCGGCACGTGACTCGGCCGAGGATGCCACGCGATGAATAATTTATCTCGGGTCGCGTAATTTTTCCCTTAATGCGTGAGTGTACCGTGATAGCGGAGCGTCGGCAGTTCTCTAATTAAATATCTCGACAATTAGTTGCCGCGAGATAACTGCGCGCACGCACTCTCCGGCGTGTTACACATCGCGTAGGCAGCTTCTATCCGTTTCGTTAACGAGGCAGATTATTCGCGTCGGCTCGACTGACAAGAAAACTAACGAGGGTGTGCATAGGAAATGGTTTGTCGTTTGCATGCCGATAGCACGGCGGTGTTCTCAGCTCGAAAGATAAGTGCATCTGTCAACAAGCGAGCACGGCGGCGGAACCACTTTTTTCTTTTTTCTTTTTTTTTTTCCCCTCTCAGCTTTGAGACCGAAAGCGCTCAGAGGATCTATAATTTACTTATTAACGTGGAAAAGAGAAGAACCGTGCGTGTGTATGTGCGACGTCGAAAGATCATGCATATTCTGGAAAATATTCATTTTCATGCGGGAAGCCTTAAAAATATTTTAATCGCGCTGCAATTTCACGTCAACTTGAATAAAAATACTGTTAACGTTTATTCGTTCCTGAATTAATTGTTACGCGCTTAGGCCGCGCGAAAGACTTCGAATAGAACGTCGTCGTAAGCCGCTGCGAAGTGTGTCGCAAGCGCTTAATTAAGAATTTCAATTTTAATTTGCATTTCAAACGCGTCGCTTGCGACGCGATGCGGGACGCCGCGGAAGCAGCGCACAGCAGCCATCATAGTTTCGCGGACCGCTACCTCGGACGGCACGTAGCGCGATCGCTCCCGGTTTATCGCGGATTTTATTCGTTCGGAGTGCGAGGAACGTGCGAATTTTTGCCAGGAGGGACGGCGGCGGCGACAGGGAATCGCTGGATCGAGTTATCTGCCGCAGATCTTCTCGAACGACGCCGTATCAACGATTGTGAAAGACGGCCAAGCGAACGCCAAGGTACAGTCTGGGTAAAAACAACAAATCTTGCGTAGCGCCAAGAACATCCCGCGGTACTATAAAAAAAAATCGAAGCGCGTTCAGCGAGCTGAATAAATCGGTTTCAATTACATATTTAACTGCTAATTACCCCGTATTAAATAGATAATTTTTATCGCGGCACGAGAGACGCTTTTCAGACGTTGGAACTTTTTGTACAGCCGCCGAAAAAAAAAAAAAAGAAACAGCGATTACGTTCGTGCGAAATATGACGATATTCGGGTTTGCACAGCTTCCGAAGCAGGATGTAATTGGTTTCCGGGGTTTGTGATAGGTACGACAGTGACCGAGACTGCCCGATTTCAATGCACAGCGGAAGCGAGAGAGCCTGGAGCGACGCATCTCCACCGGAATTTGCAGCCACCGACACGGCGGAGTGCAATACCTCGGCTGGGTGAGCGAAATTAATTATTTGTTTATTATTTAATTTTCGCAGCACGCACATGTTTAATTTCACACCGCTGACAAAGGCGAAAAACGAACAACCGTCATGATTAAATGCTCTTTGAGGCACTTCTTTTATCCCACTCGCCCTTTTTCCCTTTATTTAGCCCTACATTACTTGCGCGGCTTTATTCAACGTAATTATCCGCGTGTATTTCATGTCCCTTTATTATATCTCAATTTTCATTGTTCTCTTTGATTTATATGCAATTAAATAAAGGCCGACAGTGTTTTATTTTTATCTCCTAAATAACGAGTGTAGAAAATTATTTTTTAATTGCGAGGTAATTAACTGCAGCATTCGAATAATTAAAATGCGTTTTGCTTTGTGACTTTCGTAGAGACTTTTGAGATGCTGCATTTTATCTCGCACGCGTAACGTAAGGCTAATTATCGATTGTTTTTAAGCATTATTTCAATGGAAAATTGGGGTTTTTTTTCTTTTTTTTTACGTCTTACAAGTTTACTTAGGAAACGGTTAATATATCTGCCACGATAATACACGTGCTGTGTCATTTTTTAAGTAATAATTATGGCGCTTAGAAATAATCGTCATAAAAGATCGGTCTTTTTAAATAAACACTTTTTTTTCGTAAATGTCTTTATCCATTAAACTTTGTGGAAATTTAATGCATCGAGAAAAATATCACGAAATGCCAGCAACCTAAACATGAAACGCAATTAAATAATCGAAACGTTTAATTAAATAACGAAATACCTGAATATTTATTTTTATAATTTATACTGGATATAGTTGCTTTTTTAGTTCAAACAGAAATAATTAAATTACACGCGATAATTAAAACACGTAAAATAAATTAACCTTTCAACTTTTTTTTAAATATTTTTTTTATTTCGCAAAATTAAATGCCAAAACTCTGAGCCTATGTTGAACAGAAAAAAAAGAAAGAAATTAGATTATACGACGATTAAGTATTTTAGATTAATCGCGCTAAGTACACTGAAAGACAGATATAACATTTGCTGCGACGAGCGACGACGGCAGCTGGCGTATGTGACTTCACTTTTTTCGGCCGCCAAGGACGAGGGGGGTAGCGGAGAGTGGCGTTCCTCCTCAGTCCTTGGTGACCGGTGCTCCGCGGCACATCTACGCGCGCGCTTCGCGTAAGATTTGACGTACACCACGCCAAGATCACGTACGCCAGCCACCGTCGCAGCATCACATACGCACTTCCTGACGGTGAGTGTATGAATAGCTACCGGTCTTAATACGCGCCGTGTATTCTTTCCGCGGAGACTGTTCACGAAGCTAATACATTTTTATTGTATACTGATATACTTAATTTGTCACTAATCAACCCAAATATTTATTCTGTTTCAGATAAAAATCCAGAAGAGGAAAAATTTTCGAAGAAATTAACGTGCCGCACGCCGAACATGATAAATACGAACCGCAGCAGGTTCGTCGATTGTTTTGAGATTGTCGTAAAATAGTCGGGCGTGATTTTTGGTATTTCTTTTTTAGTATACGATATTTCTGAACGTGAGTGTCGTACGATAACACGCGATAGTATTCAATATGTTAATTTCCGCGATAGTAATTAAATTCAGACGCGTACGCGAGTTTCCAGTGCACGGATAAATGGCTGGACACATCCCAAACTGAGAGGAGGATGAGGCCCAGGAAGGGCATCCTGCTTCGGCGGAGCAACGTTGAGGTAAGCATCAGTTTTTATTTCTACTTCCGTCTATTTAAAAAATTAACATTTTCGTACTACTCATTAGAATCACTTTGTCGTTTCAATAGCAGTAAAGAATAATAGTTTAATAATTAATAAATCAAAGTGTTTAATTCTAGAAAAATTTAACTGCCTCAGAATTATTCAAATAATAATTAATTTTAATCGTTTAACATAAAATTTAGAATCGCGTAAGAAATTTTTTTTTTTTAATTATTATTTCGATCTCTCCACATTTTAATTTTTACATTTTTTTATTACAGAATCGTCGTAGCTGTATAACTCCGCTGCTGCGCATCAAACGGTGAGTCACGTAAATTTTTTTAATGCTACTAACCCATTGAGGGAGGGAATAATATATTAGCCAAACATTAATGATAATTAAAATAATAAAAATAAAAGTTTCGCTAACGCTTACTCTCGTGGCAGTCGAAGTGGGTCGTGCGAGAGACAATCAACATCGCGGAAAAACGGTAACAATAAACTCGATTCAAACTAAAACGAGTTTTTGAAGATAGGATAGACGGATGAAAAAACAAAAAAAAAAAAGAAACTTGCGACACTATACAAAAAACAATTATACGTTTTTATATACGTTACACGTAGAAAAATAATATTCAATTCGCGTACTCGTGGTATATGTACAATAATATTAATATATTTGAGTTCGATCCAACTTTTTTAAGACGGGTTATTTTCGGCCGAATATCGACAATCGTTAGCGTCGTGCAAAAATAAAATTGTGACGGTTGACGTCGGATGAGGCGGTAGGAAAGAGAAAAGGAGAGAAGCTTTCTCGCGCGAGCGGCGCTTTCTTCGGGTTGGCAATCCTTCACAGTTAACGCCCCTAATCGTATTCATTAAAGTGCTCTCAATGCTTTTACACGGCTCTCAAGCTCCCGCCGCCACTTTCTCGCTCCCGGTTCTCGCAAACGCTCTCCTTCCCCTTACCCCCGCGTCGTGGTCCTTCCGCCTTAGCGCCTCCGCTTTCAGCGCCCAAGATTTCGAGCGGATTCTCTCTCGCTCTTCTCACTCTTCCCTTCCCGTAGGTTAAATAAGATCTGTCTCTCTCCGTCTCTATTTTTCCTCTTTATCTATTACGCCGCCCTCGTTGTCGACTCGTTCTCCATCCTGTTTTCTTTCCTCCTTTTCTTTCTCTCTCTTTCTCTCTCGTTCTCCCGGTCCAGTCGGTGAGAGAGCTTTTAAGTTAGCAACAATGCGCGGATTTATAAACCAGCGGCACCGGGCATTGTTATCGGCGAGTGATTGGAAGCCGTCGTTTCGACACCGGTCGAATACCAACCATCGGTTGCCTGGGCCATTGTTGACCCCTTTATCTTGGAAATTCGTGGGTGCTACGGTCTCCACCTTCCGCATGCTCGTTCGTCCGTCCGTTCGCACGTTCGTACGTCCATCCGTCCGGAGACTTGCTAAATCACTCGGGGTTTTATTGATGGACCGCGGGGCAGAAAGGCGCGCGCCCCGAGAGCAGGCCGGTACCTCGGTATCAGGACTCGTGATAAACGGCCCATTGTGGACCGCCTTTTCTTCATGGTTTCTTAGTGTGTCGCGCGCGCGGTAGTTTCGACCGTTTCCCATTTGATTCGGACGCCGAGTCGGATTTACTTGTTCCGTTCGCCGCCGAATGACGGGTCCGCGTCGATGCAGGTCGAGTCTGGATTGATATAGCATAAATGCGAGAAGTAATGCTTGAAATTGCGGGAGATACTGTCATGTTCGCGATCGCGTTGCAACGTTCGTAAATTAATTTAATATACAATTTTTTATTATATTTTTCTTTCAAAGATTTTATTTTTATCGCTAAAGTATTATTTTCTATTAGAACGTAATCTTGAACACGAGGTAGTTTCGAATAACAGTATTTTTTAAAAATCTGTTGCGAGCGAAGAGCTGCTACTTTTTGGTCGAAAAGCCACATTGACTACACAAAGTATCTCTATTATACATTTCTCACTCGAGGTCCAAAAAAAAAAAAATGAAAAGAAAAGAAAAAGATGTGTCGTCGGTCAGCATCTCGCGTCTCGAAGCCCCGTTCTCTTTTTCCCGCGACTAAAAGGGTTACAGCCGGACCCGCTTCGCCCGCCCCGTCGAAGGAAGCGTGACCGCTGCTCCGGGATACATATGTAGATGGGATTTCAAGTCCGCATTTAACCGCCTTACACCGGCGTAAACGCTCGGCGCGTCGCGTTCTCACCCTAACGTCTGTGTTTCACGTTTTCTGCGCCGCCGGTGTGGCTTTAATGCGGAGCACGTGGATGCGCGTCGATCTCGCCGAATTATACGCGTCGGTGACACTCGTCAGCACAATGGGGTACCGGGGTGAATCGCGCGTTTCTACCCCCTCGGCTCGCAAGCTGACTTTCCCATGATGTGCCCGTAATCAGATCATCTCTATCCTACACACCCTACCCCGATACCATACATCGCGTTGCGCCATCCCTGCTCTGTTCCGCCCTGTGTACCCTACCACATTATGCCGTCAGCCTCACTTCTATCGGCTATGTCACACACGTCCGCACACGCGTACAATCTGCTCCGTAATCCCGAATTTTCTAACTAACTGGTTTTTTACGCATCGCTCAGCTGAATAATCAATCTAACGATTATCTTTGTTACCGGGGTAACGGCGAGTACATTGTATATTTATTGTGCGCTTTGTGCGCGTGATACTTTTTTCTTTTTTTTTTCTTTCTTCTCTTTTTACCTGACGCCTTCTGCCTGACTTCGAATCGGAACGTGAGAATTTAGGGACCCTGCGGTGCGCACAATTAAGAAAACTTTATAATATAGTTAATTCCTATCAATTAATTACTTGACTTTTGCTAAAAAAATTTACGCCTTTCAATTTTCATCTGTAAATCGCGATAAAGATATTTATTTACAATTCACGGGAGCGTTTGGTAATTGATTTTTTTTTCTTCTCTAAAAATGCCGATCGCGAGGCGACAACGCGACAAACCCTTCGTTCGCGGTTTACAGCATTGCGTGGATTCTTGCGCGCGCTAAAATGTACGTACGAGATGCATTGTGCCGTACACAAAGAACTATCGATTTTCAAGAGCGGCCGCCACGTGTCCCAAATACCAGGACACGTGCCGGCTCGCTTCGGTTCCGAGAAACCGCGAGATGCGTTAAAGGGAGAGCGAGAGAGATGGACGCTGCAGCCGCATTCGACTATTTTGCTACACGCGTCTTTTACGTTTGCATCGCGTATATGTGAGCGCGATACGTTGTATATAAATACACCCGCGTATCGATCCCGTACGCGCGATTTCGTGGTTGCCCTTCTCGCAGCCCGCCGCCGGGAGGCAATCTTCCATCGATCTAATCCGTAATTACGCCGCTGAAAGAGCGGCCCGGGGAGTCACGGACACCTCGATAACGGAGAAAAGTTCCCCAGTCATTTTTCAGACTGGTAGGCCCTGCGATCAGCCGCAGTCGTACACTCTCCCCCCGGCAGCGAGATGACATCTTTCACATAAATGCTATTAAAATTATTTACGTCGGATTACTGGTATTAATCTTATGATACGTTAATTTATTGCGTGACGTAAATCTTTTTTTTTTTTCTTTCCCTTTTTTTTATCGATACTTTAATTTCAAATATCTTGCACCGTGTCTTAAATTTTCTTTTTGCGTAAATAGAATTTATTAATTAATTGGGGGAATTAATTACGACTCGGTGATTCTTAAACCGCTTCTAACCGCGACCGTACGTATAATATAATCGAACGTTTCGTCGCTGTGTATTTTTTTTAGTAATATCGGGATAAAATATTAATTTTATTTATATCGTGGGCCCGAGTGATATTTCGTGAACCCTCCCAGGTTGTAATTTGCACAATTCAATCCAAATACATAACGGCTGCAACGGCCTCGTGTGCAGTTACGCTCACACGCTTCTTTGCCGCGCTAATCTGTCCCTAATCGCGTACCAGACTTTGTCACGGTGCCGTTTTCCCCGGCGATTCAATGCGAGCCACCGTGAAGGATCCGCACCCCTCTCGACGGCTCTTTCGCAATACGACGGTAAACAAGTGGCCGGGTTTTTCTTTGCACAATATGTTGCAGGACCATTACTTAGTCGTGGCAACCTCCGTTCTCGCGGGGAGAGTGGCTCTTACCTAAATAACCACTCAGTCACTCGCAGACTTCTCTTAGCCGGAGAGGACGGCAAGAAAGAGAGAAGCCGCGCGAGCGACTGAGACAGGAATAAGGATAGCGGGTGGGAGGAGGGGAGAGAAAGAGAGAAAAAAAAGCGAGAGGGAAAGAGGGAATGGTCGGGAAACGAGAGAGGATAAAGGATGCGAGACGAGGGGCGAGCGAGCAGCCCGACCGGGCGGGGGTGGCCCCGATACTATTACGTGATGTAAGAGTAACCGAGCATCCAGAAACCACCCCGTCAGATTAACGAGGCCATTCTCCGATTGATTTCTCGAGGAGCGCGCTTCGACCGTTAACTTCTATATCGCGCTCCCGCGAAGGTGGAACGACTGCTTTTTGCGCGATCCGATATACAGGCGATATTGAACTCCGGCCGAGACTTTTAGCCATTAGACAGATTATTTGATCAATCTAGATCCGCGTTCTTTTTTTTTTTTTAATTTTTTAAAGATGTATTACTATCGTGAATATCGCTGCTAATAATATACAATTTTATAACGAACGAATAAGGTTTATGATTGAAATAACGTGCAAAGTATTGTGTCTTAATTACCCACTTTGGAGTTTCGGTAATTATTCGCTGATACGCCAAAGCTCTCTCGTTTATGCTCTCTTTTTCCCTTCTCGCTTTGAATCTGCTGATTTCGTGAGAATGATGCGTCGCAGCGAAACATATCGGATGACGGGAGTCGCGGTACGGAGAAGCGGAACTCGAGATACAGAAGGGGCTGGGAGAGTGTGCGAAAGGAGGCGAGACGAGACGAGACGAGACATGTAATGGCGTGTCGGAGTTAACCGGTTGATAACCATCGGCTATAATTAACTCGGGAGAACCAGCGAACGAGCACCCGAACGCGATAACTGTACCGAACCGCAAGCTATGAGTTTACGATACGTTTGTGTGCGCGTCGGAGGGAGTGCTTCTTGCCCTTTCGGCGAGATTCTTGGCGAGGTCGGGGGGAGAGAGGAGGGCACGCTCGCACGGCTGCGGGGAGAAACCGGCTGTAATCGGAATTACGTTCGAGTGCATTATGTGCCTCCGGGCTCGGAGCATCTCGCGCATATACGATAATGTCTGTTTCACGGCTGGATAGGTTCGCTAACCGATGACGTTTACTCGCGCATAGACGAAAACGATCTATTAAAACCGAAGGACCCCCTCGATATTCGAAATCATTCTTAGAATTTCCGACCCCCTCGTTAAGCACTAGAACTGTATGACGATATAAGATTTCAAATAATTATACATATATTGACGAATATATTTTAATTACGCGTTTAGGTAGGTGCAATAAAAAAAAAACTTTTATCTTATACTCTTTTTATCTTTTTTTTACAATTTGAATGGCGAATGACATAAGATAAATTAAAAATAAAACTTTCACTCGAGTAACGAATAGAGGATCTATTCGAGTAGTGTCCGATTTTCTCCGCGGATTATACGCAGCCGGAAACGAGTCTCGCCGGGCGTGAATAATTAACGAGACGCATTTGGCAGCCGGGCGGCGATCTGTTCGCAGTCGAATCCGCAATTTTCGTTAAGCGTCGATTTTGCTCCTTTTTCTTGCTCACGGAGCTCCGACTCGCCTTCGGCCGTCGGGGGGGAAGGCCTGTCCGCCGTTGAGAGGAAGGAAAGCCGCACAATCATCGGTCAGTCTTTTAATTTCCTATATTGGGCCGGGAGAGAGTGTGCGGGCGGATTTGGAATTGGTGTGCGAAAGCGCGCACGCACGTGAGCGATGTTACAGGATCAGCGGCGGACGTGA
This sequence comes from Cardiocondyla obscurior, assembly GCF_019399895.1. NCBI lineage: Eukaryota > Metazoa > Arthropoda > Insecta > Hymenoptera > Formicidae > Cardiocondyla > Cardiocondyla obscurior. The sequence continues at coordinate 3,659,092 of NC_091876.1, forward strand.
AATAGATGCGCGCTTGAGGCTTTCATATATTAGGTAAACCTCCCGGTTCCTCATATACCGTTAGTGACCTTTAACTTTAAGTTACCCGGGGAGGAGAGAGAGACAGAGGTAGAGAGAGAAAGAGAATTCATTATTGCACGATCTGTTTGTGCGGCACCCTACGAAAGATATATTACACCCCGCGGATTATATCGCGCCTAGGGCATCAAACCGTTTTGACTCGTCACTGACGTGAGGAAAGGACGAAAAATCGACGAGGGAGAGGCGCGCGAGCAAGGTCTCGCCGGCGAACGAGATAGAGCAAGTCGGGCGAGGTGGTAGCGAAGAAGAGAGAGACGGAGGCGCGGACGAAGGGAGGGAAGGTGCGCGAGGGACGAAGGGGATGGCTCGTGCGCGAGGGTCGGCACGGAGTGGTAATTGGCTGTCAGTGCTTCCCAGTCCTACCAACCACCCAACAACCCCGAGAGATTGGTATCGCTTATAATTAACTTCTCCGTGCCACGAAGCCACCGTTTCCATCGGCGTCCACGAAAGGAGAAGGGGAGGGAGGGCGGTAGCTGGAAAACAGAAGTATAGAGGATCGCTGGGGATCAGCGGCGGCGGGGCCGCAGGGTGGACGAGTGTTTCTGGACGGTCCGGAAGTCCGAAAGATGACTGGATACGGGCGAACGGATATCCGCGGAATCTCGGCTTTCACGACGTATTCGTGACACGTAGGACACGTCGGGCGAGGGGGAAAAAAAATATATATATGTACGTAAGAGATTCAATGGTCGTGGGTGCTCGAGTATAAATTTTAGGTCACTGAATGCTGAGTGTTTTCCATTCAGCTCAGCGAGAAACATCAAACGTGGATTCTGCATGCGCGGTAATTCGCTTTACCTTTTAGCGACGTTTATTTTATCCACCTCTAATTAGCGTGTGTCTCTTTATGTTGATATTTTTGTAAAAATCGTAATTATCCTTCGCGCTCTGCGTCCCTTATACAAACTCGGAGAAAAATTATATGAGTACCAAGCGCGGCGTGTAATATGACAGAACAGGAGTAACGCGAACAAACGAATTTAAGAACAGTCCGCGATCCATTATCACTCCAATTTAAAAAACAGAATTTTATTACGAATAAAATAATACTATTTACGCAGCGATAGAGCCTTCCTCGTTCTCTTCTTACCCAATTACTCTCAGGTATTAATCAATCAAGTATTTAAACAATTGGAACGTTGATTCAAGACCCTCGGAAAATAAAAGAGATTAATAAAACAAAATCTTTAATGTCACTGTTAGTTTTAATCGTGTCTTAGAAGCCTCCCCCGAGTAAAAACTCAAGCCCGGCCCGAGTCGGTCTTCTTTCGCTCGAGCGATGCCTGGCGTCGCGATTCGCGTGCGTCGCAACAACGTCGTTATAGCTCCGGCGATGTCAACGACAGACCGAAGCTAAGCGCGTGCAGGTTGCATCAAATCAGCGGGCTAACGAACTCGCAGCATCCGCGCACGCGGTGGGTTGGTTACCGTCGTGGAATACGACGTGAGTCCGGGGCATCAACCGCTGCGTCGAGCGTGTACCACCCGCTACACATACTCGCGCCCCTTCGCCCACCCCTCGCATCCTCGACCGGCATATAGGATCCACGGAATATCAGTGCAACCCTCCGGTAACTAGTTTCTGAGCAGGTCACCCCAATTAACGTTTCCACGTATAGCACAACCGCCCCTATCGTCCTCCACCCCGTCCCGGCCTTCGCTCTCCGTCTTGCTTCCGCTCGCTCGCACTGTTACCCCCGTCTCTCTCGCTCTCTCCCTCGCGAGCTTCTCCCTTTTGGTTCCAAGGCTCCTACCGTTTTCCGCTGCGCGTCGCGCCGCGGTAAGTCTCCCAGAAACTTATAATTGCGAAAGGAGTCGGCAATTATAATTGCCTCAGACCGACGGAGACGGCTGTAATTATCCAAAAAGTCGGTGCACGCCGCGAGAAGCGCTCGAGCACCACGGCACCGTGCCGGCTAGCTGCACGTAGTTTTCTCGAAATCGCGGGGGGATTAAGGAGAATAACGGACGAGGGAGAGCACGCGTTTGCGCCCGGTAGAAAATTTCGCGCGGTTCCCGCTTCGGTAGACGCGGTACGGATAGACGACGGTGCCCGGCCCCGAATTAAAGTTCGTTAATTATTTGCATACTTGGGATTCGACGTCGGGACCAAATCGAGACCTAATTCGAAGCTGCTAATGCCAGGAATGGCGGAACATTGTTTTGGCCGTGCCGCGATTAATCTACTCGCGACGCGGCATATTTTCGCAAAAAAAATACCCTACGACGAAAAGATAAACGATATCGCGGCACGTAAAGCGTTCCTAATTATTTCTCGAATAATATCCAACGCCTTAAGCTGTCGAGACTATGTAAAAATTGATTCGTAAATAAATTGTAAGTACGTAGGATATCGAGGCGTTCCTGGTCCGCTCGGCGGAAAAGCGCTCGCGAATAAAATTCGTCGCGCCAAATCGAGTTTCTCCCGCCTTCTGGCGGGTTTGGTTTTTGATTAAGTTCGCTCGGGCGGAGGCATTTAACGGAAAGGCATCCCCGGCCGCAAACGGTAAACTGATTAAAATATAATCCCGGTCGGGCGGACAAACAATCGACACGAATCGCGCGTATCGACTGGCCGTCGGCCGTTTGGACTCGATTTGCGCGTGGACGGGCAAGGAAATTCAGCCGGCAAGGGAGATATTTGATTTCATCACCGAAACTCTCGATATTCATTGTCGGGCGCGAGTACGAAACGAATTAAAACAAAACCGAGGCTAATTTAATGGTATTCAATCAACGCGCCTTGGCTCCGCATTCACGTTACCATTTAGCTGTGCATTTTGCACTAATTGCCACGCGTCTGAATGCCGCATCTCATTCGTCTGATATGAATATTGCGTCCAACGTTATCACTGCCCGGGAATCAAATAGCCGCATTTAACGCTAGTGGTGCGTCGCGTACACCGTCGCGTCATGCCATTTCCATATTCCATCGCAGATCCCGTTTTTCGGTCGTATGTGTTGCGTCAGAAACAAAACGGCGGTACGTACGGGGCCTCGGGAAGAAACGGAGAAGCGGAGGAGATTAGCGGACTTCTCCCTTTTTACGGTCGTTGCAGGAGGCGCAATTAAAGCGAACGCACGTCGTATTCCGTTTCACGATCGAGCTAAAGTGCTTGCCGGTTATCGAGTAACATCTATTAATTGAACCGGGCGTTTTTAATCGCGTCCTCCGAAACTCGCTCGGATCTCGTTAGGACTTTTGCCGTGTGGATTGAAAAAAAAAAAAAGCGGTAGCCGGAACGTTTATATTCGCCGCGTGACGTTTCGAAAAATCATCGTCTAGGAACAGAGGAAAACCGCCCGTCGCTACCGCCGTCGCCGTCACGCCGCCGCCGCCGCCGCTCGTTGGCCGATTGCGGATGCCTTCTTCACGGCCCCCGATGTAATTTTCTGAATGACTGCGTAATTAAAACTCTAATTTCCTGCGCTTAATTGACCGGAGTCTTGGTTCCCCCTTTGCTCGGTGCCTCCCGTTCCCCGGAGCCTCTCTCCTCGCCGGACCTCCCGGCTCACCCACCAGTCGCACCGCTCGCTCGCTCGCCCTTACGACCTCGCAAAGTAAAGAAGGTGGGTGGGTAACCCCGTACCGTTCCCCAGACATTTTTCTCCGCGAGATATCGACGTGCGCTTTCCGCGAATTATTTCCGCGGATATTAATAATTGCGCGGAGAAACGCGCCACTTTCCGCTTGATATTCTTAAGTTTCTCGCTGACGTCACGCCAGATGGGAGGCTCATCCGACAATATTAGACCGGCCACGCGCGCTCGCGAAGACGCCGGCGAAAATCAAGGAAGAAAGTCTCGGGGAAGCCGCGATCACAATTAGGAAAATAGATTTAAAATCCGGAATACGGCGCTGGCAGGCGTAGTAAGGGGTCGACGCGGACAGCCGCGGATGGGTTGCGCGTGACAGAGGAGACGGGACGTGGGGAGGACAGAGGTAGAACTCCAATGGAAATTAATTCATTACTCTAATGCATTGAGCGAGAGGGAATGGGCCAGGCGCTGAAGCGTTGAGCGCCAAGCATTTCGCTAAAGATGGATGTCTCGTTTTCATTTCGAAAATTAACACTCTTCGTCGCTTACTTTTCGGGCTGCCGAGGATCTTCGTTGGCTTTCGCTCGCGTTTACGTTTCTGCCGGAAAACTCGGTCGAAATCAATTTTCGGAAAAAGACGAATTAACGAGTCGTCGCGAAAGTCTAATTACAACAACGTATCTAACAATTGTAATATCCATTATTTTATACACAGATCTTTTTTATCCTCATTTTTTCGTGTAATGTGTAAATTTTGTAATTACGTCAAATTCTGTTTATTATTAACGGTAAATTGCTAAAAATAAAGTTAACGAGGCCTTGTAAAGAAAATGTAATTTTTAGGCATTTTCCTGCAATTAACAATTTCCATGTGCATATTTTCTTTAAACCGCATTTTTTATGCGTCCCGTTTTCCCGCTGCCGCCGCGATTCCTCGGCCACTGGCTGATGTTCGCGAGGTGCGTAGCGCGCTCGTTAACGTATTCATGGGTTTATGGGACAATTAACCCTTTGAGGGACAGTTTAATTACAGAAGTGATTAAACATCTTAACGTAGAAACTCGGTGGGCCCCGGACGACGTATATGCATTCGCAACGCGACGTGGCAGGCAGCCGGGTCGACTGGCGGCATAGGACGGCGAGGGGCGGGAGTCGGGGGGCCGAGAGGGGAGGCAAGCCAGGCTGTTACCAATTAACATACTAATGACACGAACCGCTTTTCGAGGGCCGGCGTAACCGGCCGCCACCGTGAGCTACGTGTAGGCGTGCACGTGTGCGCATGCTACGCGAGCCCGTGTCTCAAGAGTACGTCGTCGGTGACAATCGAAAACGGCGGGACGACAATTTTAACGGGTCGCCGCGGATTAATCTGAAAATTCGCGAAAATATATTTAATCGGTAAAGCGAAACGTTATTTCGCGCGGCGTGCGACCTCGCAGCGTGCCCCGCGGGTCGCTTTCGTCTGGTCGCGGTAAAAATTTCCCGTCCTCTTTCGCGCGGCTTCATTAAACGTTTATCAGCGAGCAATTACGCGTCGAAACGCATCCGCCGCCCTGGCTGAACGTCGCGACGAGCCGCGCGACTCCCGATGGTAAATCTTGCTCGACACGATTGGATTTCACGATATTGTGTATCTTCACGGTGGGGTGGCAGGCGAGGTGTGCACACGACCAGCGGGAGAAGAGCGCGCGAGGAGGGAGGGGAGGGAGGGGGCGCAGGGTTGAGCGCGCTAGATTTAATTAGCTGATTATAATGTTTATTTAATTAATATAATTGGCAAAGCCCCGCGAGCGTGTGTATAGACTTACACGGGCGGCCCGCGGCCATTCCGCCGGCGTTGCATTTAATGACGTCCATTAACGAACATTTACATTAGCAGTAATTATTATCGCGTGGGCGACGTCAGTGCGCGTGGACCAACCGAGGAATTTTCGGGCACTCGTTACCGGGTGCGGAGTCCGATAAAAGCGACGATTATACTCCCCTCCCGCTCGCTCCCATCACCCTTTGTCTTTTTCCCGTTCGCGCGCGGGCGCGCACGCGAGATTATTAACGCTATTTTGTTAAACTTTCCGCGCGCTGCGCCATATAAAACCCGATCGACGCCGAAATCACTGTTTAACCGATATTCGTTACTTGATATTAATTGAGCGTTTACACCGACGCGATGTTTGTTGTTCGATACCGCTCCCGGCAGCAATATGTAGCGTAAATATATGCGGCGTAATAGTTACCGAAACAAGAATTTCGGCGTCATATTTTTCGGCGTCGTTAATTTTTTTTTTTTTTCAACGACGAACTTGCCGCAGTTTGCAATACGTTCGGGCTTCTCCGGCGTTTACCCAATTTCGCTGTTGGTTTTTTCTCCCAAAATTATTTTATTTCAAGACGATGTATCTTGCATTATTTAAATAGCGGTAAAGGGCTTTTTTTTCTTCGATTCGTGACAATCTTGCGAAACTTTGCGGTCCGTTGACGCGAAAGGGTCCGCGGGAGTCTGCGATTGGGGTACGGTCGGCAGGGAACGGACCCAGGGATCAGCTTCCGCTACGCGTGAACGGGCCCGCAGCCGCCCCGCCGCGTGACGTGATCTCCGTTATGACGCAAGAGGGACGGCATTGCAGCCGCGTATATCCTGTGTATCCTGCGTGCGGTAGCGAGCGAGAGAGAAAAAGAGAGCGCGCGGCGAAGGGAGAACGAGATAGGTAAACACGAGTGGAGGCTGTCGCGCCGCTTCGGGTGCTCCCGGCGAGTCTCGCGGCCTCGGTGCGCGCCTCCACGTACTCCTCGTCACTTCGCGTCTGAGTGGCGTCGCGTGCGGACGTGCGGATGGACCAACGAACGAACGAACGAACGGCGGACGGCTAGACAAGAGTGAGCGAGTGAGTCGCCGCCGATCAGCCAGCGCGGTTGCGCGCGGCGGCTACGCTCAGCGGCCGCGGCGGGGGTCCGCTTTCTCAGTGCACGACTTGGTGCAACGGTGAACGACACGGGGGAGACCGACCCCGCGGATCGGCGAACGACACGCGCCAGGGAAAAGTCCGGCATCACCGCGGAGCGTAAGTGTTGGCCCGCGCGGACCAAGCGCCGAGAGTCGCGGCGGCACGCGTGCGACGGATCGATTCCGCTCGTGACACATCGAGCCCACCGAGTTGTGAGAATCCGGATATCGGGAATCTTGTTCTTGTGTGAAACGTTACTCTCTCTACCATCCTAGCGAGCCACGGCCTCCTCTCGCCCTCGCCTGCAGCCGAGCCCTAACGAAACGAGGAAAACGACGGCGCCCCGTGCCCCATGAGTGTTACGAACGACGTCGCGCCGCTCCGAGTGGACGACTATTCCTCGCGAGGGTTTCTCCACGCGGATCATCGGCCGGCGGTCCACTCGCTCTCCCATTGGTAAGTCCGATTTCGTTAATTAAAAAAAAATTTCATAAGCGTGCGCGTAGAAGGAGATCGTATCTCGGGAATCGAATAATTAACGCGACAGCGATGTAAATGATAACGATATATGATTCACGGGAGGGTTAATAACAAGCGACGAGTACAATGAATGCGATAAACGGCGAGTGATAAAACTTTACTTCTGCGATTACTCACGATCGGCCGGGTGTAAGATGAAATGATGAATCACGGCCGCGTCGAAGGAGGGACTTGTTAAAGCGATCCGGTGCAAGGTTCGTGTCGGCGGATCTGCTTTTGCCGAGTGTTTTTCTTTGCCTTTCGTGCTCTCACGATTCGAGAGCGCGGCGGCGCGAGATCCAATTTAAAGCGGCGCAAATGCAATTGCCGCGTTCCGCACGTTTTCAATAAACATTTAACGTCCCAATTATCTTTAAGCGGTGAAAAGATTCCGTTAGCGCGGCGACCGCGCCGTTAAGATCGAATTATCAATTAACGATTACCGTGGCGAAATGTGCGACCCGCGACGCCGAAATCGAGACACCTGGCGCAATTTACATTAATCCGCACGTGTGCAGCAAGACGAGTTACATCGAACCGCGTTTTCGACGTTCGATCGATAGCACGGCGTGCCTCTTGTGCGTTGCACCGTCATGAAAATTATATCGAAACGCCTCTACATCCTGATAAAAGTCCGCCGCGTACTCGTGAAATTTTTGGCGACAAATTGAAATTCAAATCGCGTAGCCAGCGGTTCTCAGTAGCGACGTGAAAAGCCATGCGCACTTGTGCGCTTAACAAACGGAGTTTCTCACGCGACACTCGTTTAGAACATTTTAAATTATTATTAGAATTTTATTATCTTATCTGTAAATGAAGAGCTTACGAGAATTAAGCTTAAAAAAGCTGTTTTCTAAGAGTATTGCTTTTAAGATGTACAAATAAAAATAAAGACGTCAAGATTTCAAATATTTAGTCTTTAAAAAAAAAGAAAAAAGGAAAAAAAGATATTTAAAAATACAATATTGATAATAGACTTTTCGATTAACGTTATCTTCGTTATAACCGAGAGACGTGAATGGAAATAAACAGAGCGCAGGATCAATCGCGAGGTGATTCTGGATAGTACTCAATAAGATCGAAAACGGGCGCACAGCCGACCGGATGAGGAATCAGTGGCGAAACAAGGCACTTAGGAAGAGAGGGTACGTCGAGAGGGAGGCTCGCGCGGATTGCGAGGGCAGGGGACGCGTGTAGGGACGGAGGAATCAACGGGTGCGTGTGCGTGCGCGGGGGTACGTACGTGCACGCGCGTGTGAATTGGCGCAGGCGCGTTCGCCGAAATGGAATAGTATGACCGAACTCGAACGAGAAAAGGGAAATAGCTGCGGGAAGGGTGAAGGGAACGAAGCGGAGGTGGCGGTGCAGGAAGAGGAGAAAGAGACGAAGGGAGGGAGAGAGAGAGAGAGAGAGGACGAAACGAGAGACGAGCGCGGCTGAGGGAACGGGCGTGAGGAGAGCGGGGGTCCAAGGCGTTGCTTGCTTAATTACTAAAAGCTAATCAATTCCGGAGGAAGTAAAGTTTAAATTGCAAACTAAAGTATAGCTACCCTCCCCCGGACGTAACCCTGCAAAGCGATATTACCGCTCGCTGCATTCTGCAATTAGCCCGTGGTAAATCATTGAAGGAAAATTATGGCCCGCGCATTCGCCGCTGAGCGAATAGCAGTTTTTCGCAATTGGAAAAATTATACGACCGCGCAGTTTCTACTACCGACCCTGTTTGTCTTTTGTTTGACAATCTCCCTTTTTTCTTTCTTCTTCTTCTTTTTTTTTTTTTTTCTTTTCTTTTAATAATACGTTCTTGCATTTTTTTTTTTCTGACGCAACGTCTTTACCGCGACAACACGGTTACGAGGTCGATTTTTAGATATAGAATCTAGATCAAATAATTCTGCTCTTTCTTTGTCGAATAAAATCTCTTTTTATAGAAACCAAAGCGATTTACGTTGAACGATATATCGGTATCTCTCGCGCGAAGGCAACGAAGTAAGGGTTGCCGAGATGGCAACGGGAAACGTGTCGCGGTTCTCAGTAGGGCGAGAGGGGTCGGCGGTCGGAAGATGGAGAAGAGGGTAGGATGAAGTATACAGCGCTGGAAACAAGCAATAAAATCAATGTCGTTTCCGGCGATTCAATTCGCAAGACACATCGCACAATTTCACATACAATTTTACGGCAGAACGACCACGACTCCTATTTACTTCACGGCCGCCATTCCCCTTTCCTCCCTCCCTCCCTCCCCCGCCGTCGACCGTTCGCCAGTTCACTCGTTTCACCGTCCCTCAACTTTTCCCCTTTACCCCCGGTATTTTATTTTTCACAAAATAATTCGATTTCGCTCGTTGACTCGCCGGGTAAGAATAAGATTTTACGAGGGACAGGGATTTTGCGGAAATTATATAAGAAGATGATACCGTCTCGTTAACTTCGTAATGATTTATGCGTCGCACGCGAACGGCAATCGGAAATGGAATCCAAACGCACACGGGCACCAGAGAATGCCTCTCGTCGATTTATTTTATTTTATTTTATTTTTTTTTTTCTTATTTTTTATTTTCTTTTTTTGCGCTGGTCTAATGCTTAAACTCGGGGAAAAAAGCTCATTCGTGATTCTCGAGTTTGGATTATCCCTTGCTCCTTGGCCGGGATCGGATTCTTAATCGGTGAGCACTGGCCGGAAAATAGCCACTTTGCCCTGGCACGAACGGGCGCGAATCTACAAGCACTCCTATCGCCTGTACCATTGGTCGCGAAACAACAGAGGGGATGGACAAGAAAGAAACTCGATTCGAAAATCTTCCCTTTTTCCCCGAACGAAAAATTAATCGCGCTCACACGAAAAGATAAAATACTTAAAAAGAAAAGATAAGACAAGACCAGTTTCTGTAACGTGACAGTTCCCGGCCACGACTTCGCTCGCCGAATTTATTCGGGAGTTCGTTTGACGGCCGATTAAAACCGTTTCAGTCCACCGGCCTCTCTCGGCCATTTGATTTCCCGAGCTCTTTCATAGTGCGCCAATTTTTGCAAATTAACATGATACGTTTTAGCGCGCGGCGATTGTAACGTTCACTCGGCCGAATCGCGTATGTGTTAACTCGCGCGCGCGTACGCGCATGCCAAGAGACGGCGGTGTGCCACGGGCAATCGATATCGGCGGGTAATAAAATTTGAAAGAATGTAATTCCGAGAAAAGTAGAAAACGCAATAACGCTTAATCGTATTTGCAATCTGCATCCTATATCTGGCCGGGAGTCGCAGACGAGCGGACGGAGAGAGAGAGAGAGAGAGAGAGAGAGAGAGAGAGAGAGAGAGAGAGAAAGAGGGCCGCGACCGATTCGATCTGCGATGCGGGTATCATAATCGCGGCGACCGTAATATCATTTTTATCTGGCTTCGATATCGATTACGCATACGCGCCCGCATCCCGCCGCTGGTAATCGTCGGGCATACGTGTGCGGTAATAACGTAACTGAATACGTCCGCATGAGGTGTTGCGAAAGGCATTTCGCGCTTTGTCTCCTATCGCGGTATTTGATATAAATTATACAATGTCGCCGCGCGTATCTTCGTTCGCGAATCCTATCGAGTCTTCGATAACGCGCGGTGGTCTCCTTTTTCACGTTTACACCGCAGTAATTAATCGCGCATAAATAACGCTAAGCGGACTATTATTACATCCGGGATATTAGCGTATTATGGTATTACGTATCGCGATATTACAATATCGCAATATGAATATTAATCGCCGACGTATTGTTCGTTCGTGTAATTAAAGTGGACGTTCCATCGAGTTGGAAATTGAATCAATCAATACGGAGCTCGCCTAATTATCTGTTCCCGTTTATAGATGATTTTTCGATGCTCGGGATCGGATTATTACGCCCGTCAATCGCATAACGACGCGTCATTGCGAACGGCTCTCGATTCGTGTTTCAATATTATAACCGAGACGGCCGGTTAACAATCGCCGTGCGATTTAATGCCATTATCGGGATGGAAATACGTCGCCCTCGGAGATAAACGACGGCCGCGGCGACGCTGAGTTTTCGAAGTAAATTTTCGGGATTTCATTTGGAAAACATAACGTGCCCCCGTGCGGTATTTACGGGTTCCATTAGGGAGCTGTCAGTCGGTGATCCCGCAGCGCATCTTCGGGCCGCACGTATCCGGGAGACCCGGGGGGGTAGAGAGGCGCGACATACGATGCGGCAGCGGTGCGCAGTCCGTGCACCAAGCCACGAGACACTATACGTTCCGATGGAGGACAAGCTTATGGGATGGAACGTTCATCCGCGGTGATCCTCGGAGTACCGTTTCTTTCGGCTGACTTCCCTGCTGCTCTTTTCCCATAGGCGTCGATCGAAAGCGCGAGATACCCATAGCGAGATAAGACCGTAGACCGTCTCGTGCCACCCTCTCTCTCCCATCGTGTAATTTCTCCGTGATTCACGACGAACAAGTTTTAACGCGGAAAAAAAAAAGAAAAAAAAAATAGAAAAAAAAATCTGTTTTTGGCACGCGCAAATTACAATCGAAATCAGAACTCGCGCGACGACTCGTCGCCGTGCTTCCTCCATAAATGAAACATCTCGGTCACCGACGGCTCGCGATTTTCCTGAAATTTGAGAGATTCGGGTCCGCTAGCAATTTGTGCGGCAAATCCAATTACGGTTACGATCGGGCAAAAATAACACTACATGATGACACGTGTGTGTTTTTGAGCGTTTTTCGCCCACCTGAAATAACTCGACTGCCGCTCTGGCCAGGTTGTTACGAAATTTGATATCCCACGGAGAGCCGCGGTTCCACGTCACGGGATCGAAGGCATCGCTAATAAAAATGTTCCCAGGATGGCCCCAATCTGGACAGTTCGATTGTCTATTAGCGCTACGTCTTTTTTTTTCTTTTTTTTTCCCTCTGTCTCTCCCCCATTTTTTTTAGTGACGTTTTACACGCCAAGTTACTACGCTATCCGATTGAACTTAAATTAGTCACAAAACAATTTACCGCGCCAGCGGATATCTCTTTTTCGTTTGACACGACTGTAAATAGTGTCCACAGCTCTGCTTTGTAGATATCGATTTCTCGGCATCGCCGGTTAACTACACAATCTTTATTGGAAGCACATAACTGATCATCGATATGAAAGCGTACCCCCGCAAGAAGACTCAAACTTAAATTCCCGCTGGTTAAAGATTCATCTGCCGAAAAAAAAATTTTTCAACACTTCGTGCATTTAATAAAGTCGCGCCCGTTTTTGAAGCCGCTCATTATATTTTTACAAAGGAATAATTGATTTTCGTTATATCGTTATATCGCTTATGCCATTTTTCTCTAACGTAATACAAATATTATAAGCTAATCGGTTAACTCTCCTGAAATATTTACGAAGATGCGATCGATTAGCTATCGAGCATTGCGTAATTATCGGGTCGCGAGTATTTCGGGTGGCACAGTAATTAGGAATTCGCGTAACGAGTTATTGCGTTCATAACGCGAGCGATCTTCATGAGATTGACGCGCGCACGCGTTTGCGCTCACCGACGTTAATAACTTTATTAATTTACGTAACAATTAATGCGACCGCGATAATTAGTCGGCGTTACGTCCACCGCGTGCTGGCGCGTACGCGAGAATATAACATTACGCAAGTCGTCATCGGTTTTTCGCCGTCGTTGGAAAAACTCCGCTTTTTGTCGCGCGAGTTCAGGTCGATCGTCGACGTTGTCGGATGCGATGGCCCGATATGGAATATTAATTTTCGCTAACTCACCAACCTCTCACCTCTCCCTCCCGCCGATCCGTCGACCCCCTTCGCCCTTCCCGCCGCCCCCGCCCGTTGTCCCGCCGCCGCTCTCCTTCGTCACAATTCCGTGTCCCGTCCCGTCCCGTAGTACAATGTTTTCCAATTAACTTTATTCGAAATCGAGCGAACCGCCGCGCCGTTTTCCCAATCCACCGCGTTCCCTCCGAACCCCCTCGCAGTCGCACCCCCTTATTCGCTACACTCGGTCGTAATGGCCAGATTCCATGTACGGAAAAATTTACGAAACACTAGAATGTCGAAAATCCAAAACGCGGTACTTCGTAAAAATGCGCTTAATTTTCGTATCCCGTGGGAAATGAATGAGGAAGCAATTGCCTGTTTTTTTTGCCTGCTTTGTGATAATTTGAAATGAAAAACATCTCGCAAAATTACGGCGAGCATGATGTTCGTTTAAATTACGTTTTTTTTCCCTTTTTTTTTTCTTTCTCTTTTTTTTTTTTTTTTAATCCTAAGCGCGATTGTCTCTAACTTTCAATGACAACGGCCGGCGTCAGTCGACATTCAATAATCGACTTTAAGCTCATCAGTTGATTAGCACGTCTCGCCTGGCAGAAATGCGTCATAGTTACCTCGGGCGGAAGTCCTGTATTATTTCGCTCGCGCGAGGTGATATAAAGTTAATGATATTTGGTGCCGTCACGTTCCGAAAGTTAATTCGTTCTCGGTATTAATACGGAGAGTGCATCCCCGATAATGAGATTGCGTTGTGCGAGGGGACGGATATAAGAGGTAGGTTATAAAGCTGGATCGTAATAACGTATTGTCTGGCGAGTCAGCGCGCGTGTCTATCGAAAACGAAACGACTCGTCGCGCACTACTATCATGATCCGATACATTAAAAGAAGGGATTCACGAAGGCCGTCGTGTATTTAATAACTTTAATCGTCACTTTAAAGGATACCGAATCAAAATCGCATATAAAATATTTAACTAATAAAAAAAGAAAAAGAAAAAGAAATTGTGAAACATTCACCGAAGAATAGGAAAAGCGAACAAATATATAAAAATATTATATTCAATATTAAACGATAAAAATGAGAGGATTGTAATTTTCTAAGTTGAAGTTGTAAAAAATTAAACAAGATGTTTCGCATTCGATCGGCTCTCGCGCGAGAGTGTATTTGGAGCGTCAACACCGTCGACACCGTGCTTGGCCGTTAAAGTGTTAATAAATCATAACCGCAAGTCGTAACCGCAATTTCTTTTGGAGTCTCTCTCTCTCTTTCTATGACGCTGGCGGGCTAAAAACCGCGCCTTTCAAGTCTAATGCACGGGCCCCATAAATCGAGGCGACTTCTTGTCGGTGGGCCAGACGATGCGACGGTCCGGCCGTTTTTAGTTCCGCTCCGCTGCTATTATTGCGCCACGCTTATAGGTCAGAAATCCACTCTTATATACGGGAGGGATATTTATACGCTATTCCATTTGGGGCAATCATGGATGAAACAAGTTGGAGAAGATCCTCGTATTGCGACACATAAATTATGCGCGTTGCCTTTATACACTTTCCCTCCCGCGAATACCTTTATGCAAAAATCTTTATCCTTTTTTGCTTCTTCTTTGTTCTTATCCGCCGGGGGAGATCTTGCCCCGCGCGTTTGAGAAAATTTCACCTCCAATAATTTCAAGTTTTTACGGCTGAATCCTGCGCGAGGCCATTTGAGCGGGCGAGGTAATATTCTTGTATTTTACCCCCGCAGTCTCTTTCTTCCGTTCGCAAATTAAAAAAATTTGTCATATGTAGCCGGGCGTAATTTTTCAACCTAGTCCGGAGAGCGGTTTCCTTTATTCGTTACGCGGAATTGGTGCCGGCCGAAAACGGATCGTAGCGACTCGAGGCTAAATTAGAAGTGTATCGGACAATCATGGTCGACGCGGGGAGGGGAAAAAAAAAAGATATCGACGCCACCGATATGCACCGTGACCAATGTGTTAATTAGACGAGTTTTCTCACGATCTGAGCGCAATTACCGGTTTCTTCTTCTCCCCGATCTTCACGCCGCGCCGCGAAATGATCCACCGAGCCGTCTATCGGTCAAGAGCCGTTTCTTCCGTGAAAAAGAGAGCCGTGTCCGGCCGTTCGGAAAGATTCAGATAATTACTTTCGCTTCTCGACCGCACGCTCCGGCGAGCCCAGGCCCGAAACAACCGTATCTTGCGGTCATGAATTTAATTAAATATTTTCGTGGCCGAATGTGTCCGTTCGGCCGCGCGATTATCTCGCTGTTCTTTCGCGCGCGGAGACGAGGCAATTTACTTTTTTAATCTCCGTAATGAATTAAACGCTTTTCCCCCTCGGTCTGGCTGCTCGCGGTGCCGGCCTCACTCCAATCCCGTCACCAGCCCTCCCCTCGCGGCACTCCATTCCGTTCCGCACCCTCTCCCCCTTTCTCCGCCACGCTGCTGTATTAGCTTTTCCGCCGGTTCTTCGTTGCCCATTGAGCTTTGTCGGTCGCGATAGATACGCGCGCGTGCAGCTGTAGAGCGATATTGGTTGCTCGGAAAGAGCACGATCGCGATAATACGCACCACCCGCAAATGGCCAGTGCGCACAAGGGAGGGAGGGGAGGAAGAGGGAAAGAGAAAGCCGCGGACCTCCCGAAACAATTTCTACTTTAATTGCTTAAACTTTTGCGCTAACGGGAAAAAATAGTACATTTAAATTCAAGAATTATTGAAATACTCCAAGTGATATTTTCCAGCGCGATTTATTGCTGCAGCCCGAAACATTCCGCAGCGAGCGGGAGCGCGATTTTCCCCGTGACTTCTTTGATCAATTCGAAATAGATTTTTCCCCCCGACAATAATGTCAAAGAAGCCGTAGTTCCACAAGTTAGGCGATCGCGAAGACGAAAACGGTTTTTCGACGAGCCAAGTTTCAAAGATGCAAAAAGACAGTAAAACCTTACTCCTCATTTAATTCCAGATAAATTACTTTAACAATTTTGTAATTTAAGGATTAGTTACAAAGTTATTTAATGTTGAAAATTGGAAACTTACGACAAATGACTTTGCGTGACTTTACGCCCGAGAAAAATCGATTCTACATTGATCAAAGGATTTACAGATATAAAATAAAAAAAGAAGAGAAAGAAAAAGGAAAGTCGAAGCACATCGCGCAAGTTTTAAAGGGGATCGTAAAACCTTTCGTATATTTTTTAAATTATATTTGTCCGTGTATAAAAAAAAAAAAAATCTACTATTTCTCTCGTCTTTCTTTCTTCGCCACAAAAGCTCGACTAAAGTTTAATGACGCGATTCGCGGTTCCCTTTCATTTGCCCGATTGTAAAATTGACTCGATGTCATTCGACATGCCGTCGCTGCGGTTTTCTCGATCAATCTCACCGGCGTGAAATCGGTGCTTTCCGATGCACTCGACGATGAAGAGGGTGCCGTGTCGGCATGCGTATACCTCGCGTTGTCTGCCCCTTCTCGCGCGCGGATTACAATCGGAGTAACCAGCGGGAAACCACGAGGGAAGACAGTAAAAGTAGCCGCGCTACGGGCGCGCGCGTTTCCACCCTCGCCACGGAATCTAATTTCGTCGAATGTCATCCCCGAGACTCGGCGGTGCAACGATCTGCATCCGAGCGCTTGAATCGCTCGATAGCGATTTCCAGCCAACGGCTGGAGGGTGGAGGAAAGAACGCGGGGGTGCCGAGGGGCCGAGAAACGGGGAGGGAAAAGGGAGTGGATGCGCTGTCCGTTTCCCGAGGAAAGAGAGAGAGGGGAGGAGGGGCGAAAGAGCGCCTCGTCGAAGTATCGAGCCCCTGGATCGTGCCGGCTATAATATATTTTTTATCTGATCGAGGGGATCGTCTTTATGGAGGGTGTTCCGTGCAGGCTCCGGGCAGCCCCCGGGTCTACCGGGCGTACGTATTACACGTACCGACGTCCAGTCTTGTTCCGGGGTACAGGGATGCTAAAAAATATTGGCAATCAAGAGCCGATACAGGGCGCAAAAATGTCCAAGTCGGTGGCACTCGTTATATCCGGTTAAAGTATCAATATTTCGACAATTTCTCGGCCCTCCCTTTTTCTATCTCTTTCTCCCATCTCTCTCGGTACTTTCGCTCTCGAGCCCGTTTTCGCACGTGGACGTACTTTAACTCTAATCCCGCATCCATTCGGGACGCGCGCGTACTCTGTGGACTTTCGTGAGTTGCGCGTGTTTGCGTACGCAGCCGCGTATTAGGGACGGTGTATACTGATGGCTGCTGTTTCCCCGAGCTAATGCGGGCGAGCAACCCCTTTGAGCCACGAAAATACGGGGTGAACTTAAAAGCGCGCGAGAGTGCCCGGCGAGCGGAATATCTCGTCGGAATTGTAGCGTTTATTAAAAAAGACCCGTGGCGAGACCGACGTCGTCGCGTTGTAACAAATCGAATGATCCCCGACGTTTTCCAGCCGGGATCTGAAAAACGCGATGCTCCGCCGCTTTCAAACGTAACGTATAAACCACGCAAGAAAAGAAATTGAAAATTGAAATCTAGCTCGCAAGTTCCGCGCGCGAATCCTGCATCATTGGATCTCGCATAAATCCGACTTTTGAGAACGAACGCCGTAGCAGCAATGACATCGACGAGAGGAATCTACCGGGTGATACCGCGCGTGTATAGGACAGCCGGAGGGTGAAAGGGAGCGAGAGGGACGCACGGAGACGGTGGAGGGCCGCGGGGGTAGGGTGCGCGGCCGCTGCGGCAAGGGGGAGACCGGCGGGGGTGGTCGGTATAGGGGATTGAAAAGCAATTTCCCCGCGACGGGGATGCGCGGGATGTGGGCCGAGCTTTATATTAATGATCCAGATATATTATCGGACGTGACCGAAATTGCTGTCAAAAAACTCGGATATTGGAGCGAGTCGAGATCGCGAGACGGCCGCTTCGCTCTCTTTCTACACGTGCACACGCAGCCGCGGACGAGTGTGTACGCGGCCCCACACACCGCCGGCGTGGAAAAATAGCATCCATCAAATAGCGCGAGAAAAGTCGGGGCTTCACGGCCGCTTGGCGCGCTTTTTGTTCGCGCTTGTAGCGAAAACTGTCATCGCGACGATGGATCATTCACGAGCATCTTATTAGAGCCGCTGGATCCCACGTGATTACGTATGTTGGTTCCGAAGATTGGTTTCTCGCACTGATCCTCCGCGGCGGCGTTAAAGCGAGACCCGTTCGGGCCGACCGTATTTTTATGCCATTCCCAACGATGGGCGCGAATCGATTCGATTATAATTACGCCCGTGCGTTTCCGTCATCGACGGTGAGCGATAATGGAAAGATAAGCCCGGATACCAATTAGCGGCTTACCGAAGGTCTTGTTTTTATTTAGAAAGGGGAAACCACTCCGGTGCAGCGCGAGATATTCTCATAACGCTTATCGAATCCGTGCGTGCGTGTCGAGTGCGCGTTATAGCCGGATAGGCGCTTTAGGGACGCCCGTTTATGCGGGTACGTTAAGTAGGGAAACCTGTCTTGCCACATGCGTATCCGGACCATGTCTCATGCGAGTCTGTGATAAGCAGCTGCAGCGCGGCGGCGCGCTGGCGAGCGTCTCAAAAAGATAACACTTACGCATGCATCCCCCATGCGTGCGCTTCGTAACATAACGCCCGTGTCTCTTGGCCGGCGGAAGATAGCTCGGCGATTAGCGATTAAGTTCATTACGCTCGTTAATGAACTTTTTAACGTAATGAGCACGATGTGGAGACGGTAATTGACCGCCGTTGTGACTCAAAGAGATAACATTTGCGCGCACATCCTTTATGCTCCTGGAGTATTCATGCGACCCGTCCCGCCCGCCAGAATACCTCCGCAGATGTCAGCACGTATGTTAATTAACGAAAGGCATTTACTCAATCAGGGTTTAAATCGCACTGAGAAGTACGGGCGTCGCGGCGCTAGCAAACCGATTTTCGTTTCGATTTTTCCTGTATCGCCGCGTGCACGTTTTTCTGAGGCTGAAAGATTAACGCAGATAATTACCGGCTCGACTCCATTATGCCCGTTAATTTTTTAACTACGCTTGGAAAAATGCACACGGCTCGGGGAAATCAGGCAGAAATCGTCGGGCATTGTATAATAATGAGCTTTTCGACGTAACAAACATCGGCTAAGTGGTGCTCGTTAATTAAGTTCCTGTACTCGAGAGCCCGTGGAACAAATAAAAATTTGTCAAACTATACGAGGGGAGGGAAAAAAAAAATATCCGAGGCGATTTGTCATTACGGAAACGTGTCGCTGCAAGAGACACGAGGCTTTTTTTTCAGTTACGGCCGAACAATACCGGGATCCATGAATACTACGATTATACTATAATGAGGCGTCGATTATATCGCCGGACACCACGGGGATTCGATTCCCCGGTCATTACACAAGCCGGCTATAATGGCGGCGGGGTTAGTGCTCCCGGTCTCGATTCCGGATCTCGAAGATCGCTTTTCGTTGCTTGATATTTACATAGCGGAGTACACGGACTTGGGTAATACAGTCCCGTTGACCGCCGTCGGTTGGTCGAGGGGTAACGAGCTCGCCTGTCCACCCGGTCGTTGAATCGGACGTCCACCAGGCAGTGTTCACCATCATCAAGGGTGGTAGTCAGGGGGAGGGAGGGAGGGGTGAGCGGAAAGGGTGGCGATGGGGCGACGTTGGGTCGACTCACGGGGGCTGCGTCGAGCCGGTAAGGTGCTTGGATAGGCGTAGCTCAGATTTCCATATCTGGGTGATTGTAATGCACATTTATTAGCTGGTAACGAGAACGGGCCGGAATTAACATTCGGTCGGGCCCGAGGTAGCCCCGAGTATTTATATTTATGGCCGTTGTGTCCCTAATGCGATTAGCTCGACTACGTGTTTCTCCCTTCGCCGGTGTTCCCGTCGTGTCGTGTCGTGCGTTCGTGCGTTGGAAGGCTTCCGCCTCTTCTAGCCAATCAAGTCCGGCAAGCCGGACCGCGTACATGTATATCGGCGCATACGCTTTTAAGGTATCGCGAGCTGGAAGGCGGCCGACGTTAACTAACGTCGTTAGCATTCACGTTTTCATAAATTGCTTGCCAATCATGACGCTTTTATTACTTCGTTAAGACGCATCCAGCGAGAGAGCCTGATAAGTAAATTGCTTCCTTGTCCTATCCGACTTAATTCGCATTTGGGTGATTCATCCGCGAGGTAAACGCGGGGCAATTTATCATTCCCAGCGCACCTTTAAATACCGTTAATTTTCCAATCCGCGCGTGCAACGTTCCCCCGTGCGAATATTTAAATCGCAATCCCTAATGGACCGAACGAAACTGCATCGCGACAGACGCCTAATCCGATTGATTGTTTCCATCGGGTGAAATGCATTCCGTCCGATGGAAGCCCTATGTCGGCGATAGCTGCAGCGAAAATGTACGTCGAGTCGGCGTATCACGGGCGACAGTAAACTTCCACTATCGTTGAGTGCAGAAAAACCGATCCTGCCGGGCGAAGTAGCGAGGGAGGACTCTTCGACCGGCACTTTGCGCGACGCTGCAGCGTCGCCGTCCTCGTGGAAATCGAACGTGGCGTGGCGTCGCGGCGAGGCTGAATCGAGTGGCGGCGGAGTGAGATACGGGGATGGATGTGTCGGCAGAAGCGGATGGGAAAAGACGGTGGAACGGGAACGAGTGGGTGAAAGTGGTTTGTCGAGCAACGCGAGCCACCAGACGCGGCCTGGCAAGCTCCGGGGCAAGGAGGGAACGGGAGGGAGAGTGAGAAAAAAAAAAGGGGGATAAAAGCCACTGTAGAAGATAAAATAATAATAGCACGATAATGTAAGATGGGAGAGCTAAAAAGAGCGTGTTTCGGCTTTCACCGGATTGACAGGTCGGCGTCGACCCGTTCCGTAGCTGCGACTGCGGCTATTAAAGAGGTCGGGGGTTTTAATATTCAGGACAATAGAGATTTTTCACGCACGAAAATTCGGCGTCACTTCCTCCCGGCAGAAGGAATAAATTTAAACTCGATTTTTCCTCGATGAAAATTTCGACGATATCGTTATTCGATAAACCACTTTCACTCGTAAATTCTGTATATAAATCCGTTAAAATGAGTCTCGGATTTCCTGCCTCTCGTTATTTGCAATTGTTTATTAATGGTTTATAAATTATTATTTGTTATTAGCGGGGAAAATAACTGCGGAAGGAACAAGTTTGTTGAAATATGTACATAAAAATTATGCCGCGCACAGATTTGAAAATAATTATAACAAAAATCGGCCGAGAATAAATCTACGGGCAATAATGTAACATTATCGGAGGTAGCAAATCGGCAAATGTTTAAATACGTAATCGGGATAAAGGAGCGGATTCTATTGTATTAGCATTAAGGGGGATTCCGAGCGAAGTTAAAAAGATGAGCGGCGCGGACAAATCGCTTTTCCTCTTCGGCGTATCGATGGAAAATGGAATTTATTCGCCGATGTAAATTCTGTTCGTCTAGCGAGGTTCGTTTATTTGCGCTTGTTCGCGCTTTTTGCCCGGCTTAGATTCACTTTTGGCTACGACAGGGCGAGCGCAAGAGAGATTTCAGCGAGAGAGCTCCGTAGAACGGCGGGGATGGAAGAGATTCTACGTGGCGGTCGCGAGGGGCACGAGGGCCCTCGGAGATCAGTAGGTTGGCCGAGGGCTGTGGGTAGGGCTGTGTCTGTACTTAGTTAGCGGACAATGCGGCCTCTAATGAACAGCCAGGGGCGCCCGATGCGGCTCGGCGCGCTGCGGCGCCGCGCCTCGATGGAGCAACCGGTGGAGTGCGCCGACCAGTCTGAAACCGTCAGATTGCAATGTGCGCGTTACATACCGACGTTAACGCCGCTAATACGGCCGCAGCGCGATACTCGGAAATCGCATATCGTTGGTTAATGCCGCTCTCGACGGAGAATCGATGCGGAGATGGAGCGCAATCGACGGTATCTCGCGTCCCCGCGGTTGATCTTTCCCCTCCCGCTCCTCCGGGCCAAAAATTCGGACGTACGTTTTCCGCCGGGGTTCCGCAGTCCTGTAAATGCAGCTCGAATGAGACCTCCGCTCGTGCGAGTTTCATTAAAGTTTCCATCCTAATTGAAAGAATGTAAATTCAATTCAGCACCTTTCACTGCGGTATTGCATCACCGCGATGGAAATTCAGATACGAAAATCTCATTAAAGACTTGCAGTCTCTTTCAATCTCGCAGCTTAGCATGTGCCGTTACGGGTCTTTTAATCGTTACCGTAACCGAAGGGGGAGGAGGGAGAAAGAAAATGACGGGCGGGAAAAATATTGCCTGGAAGCTTGGCGGGTAACGTCGTCGCGCGCGGCAATATCGACTCGATTGAAAATTAGACGATGGATACGGGGAAAAAAAACGCGACGCGGAATGGGCGGGATTGAGTATCACTGGCTACCGCGACGGTCGTAATTAGATTCAATTGTCTCGCGTTAAATCAGTGACTGCGCCGCGCCGCGCCGTCGGTTCCCCATTCCGCGCCGTCTGTCCGCCGCTGTCCTCTACTCCTACGATGCCGGCTCATTGAAATAACTCGGCCGCGGTTACGTACCTACGTAACGTATGCGGGAAAATTGAGCGCGCGCGCCTCGATGCACTCGGCACTCGAGAGGAGGCACCGCCGACGGTACCGTCCGCGCGTCGGAAGGACGCCGATTCTTCGCGTTTCTTTGTTGCGCCGCTTTCCGCGAGTCGATGCCGCCCGCAAAATCGCATTCACGTTTTTCCATCCCGCACCGTAAATAACACGGGGAACGTTCCTCCCATCAGCTGTAACCACCCGCGTTTCCCTTTCTCGCGGCGTCGGCTTAACTTGAAAGCGATCTTATTAAGCGCGATTTCCGATTAAAATATTAAACGCGAATAAAGAGCCGATTCAACGGCGCGATACGGACGGGGGAGTGCGAAAATGAGCTCGCAAACTGTCGTTAGATATAAAATACGACCCTCGTGGATTACACTTTTTTTTTTTTTATATCGGCATGCCGATCAATTTATCGGCCGGCATCCGGCACATGCGGGCTATTTAAGAACCCGCGTCTCTCACGCTACGCCTCGAGAAAAATTCTTTTGTACGATAATTTGACGGAAATCAGCGTTAACGATCCAAATTGAAGTTATGAGGAACGCGGGTCCGGGGGAGAGAAGACGACGGGAAGGGAAAGCCCAGGATCGATCCGGTGACGAACACGCGGCGTCCGTTCGGATCTGCCGAGTGGAATTAATAAGAACGAATTAATAACGAAACATACCCTTCGCGTAATCTCTCCCTTCCCCCCCTGTTCCCGCCGCCGGTGTTTCCAGCGGCTTAATCTCTTTACGCGGCCACTCGGCACTCCGCCTATAAAAGCGGAAGACTTTTGCAGCGCGAACTCGCCGCCGAGTTTAATGAAAATAGTTCTTACGTTTTTACCTGAGGATCTCGGCCGGGGTGGAGCGAGAGGACGGGGGAGGGGGAGAGGGAGAGAGAAAGGCGCAAGACTTACGCGTGGTCTCTTAACGAAGATTCTAATTAAGCGAGTCTTTTATTAGCCACCGCTCTTTATCGCGATCCCCGGTGCTTTTCCGCCTGTTACATTACCCGCTTGCGAAAATATCGGCGTCCCCCAGAGCGGAGAGATTTCGATTAGCCCGCGGACGAGCGGAGCGTCGCGGGGAACAGCTGGGAAGAGGGTTACCATGCTCGCTTTTGATTAAACGCGCCATTCGATCTGCGCCTCGCGTCAAAAACAGTTGAGATTATTATTATAATCTTTTTTCTTATTTTTTTTTCTTTCTTTTTACATTATCGGGCTGTTGTCCTCTCGTCTTGTCACTTTTTATTCAAGATGCGAAATTAGCACGTGTTTCAATTTTACGTTCTGTCGCCGCGAAAAGTCAAGGGAGCGGCGACGAGAGTGGCCGAAGGAGCGGGACACTGCTGAAGGTTGCGCGACGGAATTTCCATAATTCCAGCTTACAGAAAACGACAGGTTTTAACGCTGATGTTCAGTTTGTAACGGGTGTATTATTTTAAGTGGCGCTGTCTGCGTATAATTCG
This sequence comes from Cardiocondyla obscurior, assembly GCF_019399895.1. Taxonomy (NCBI): domain Eukaryota; kingdom Metazoa; phylum Arthropoda; class Insecta; order Hymenoptera; family Formicidae; genus Cardiocondyla; species Cardiocondyla obscurior. The sequence goes on from NC_091876.1 coordinate 3,683,049, forward strand.
AGACCCGCGGTGGCGCGGATGAGATGAAAAACGATAGAGGACGACGGGCGCGAGGGGGAGAGGAGTCGCGAGACAGGCAGGGAGAGAAAGAGAGACGGCGAGATAGGAGTGGAGAGACCGAGGGTGTGGGAGAAGGTCGACGCGGTAATGGCATCGTCATGTCGCCAGCCTCAAGCTCCAGTGACTCTCAATCGCGCGAATTCGTTCGCCGGATGCTGGGCCTCGCCACGTGGAAGTGAAATTTTAGGACGGGGCAGGATCGCGCTCGTCACAAACGTCGCGCCGCCGACGATGCAACATCTCGAAATTTAATACGAGCGGCCCCGTCGAAACAAACGCGCGTGATGTGTGCACAGGATGTTACGGATCGACCGGTTCTCGCAGCACCGGCCGCCACGCCGGATACCAAGACTCCGAATCTTTTTTCCCCGTCTAATTGTCCGCGTTCCACTTTGTATCCTGATCCTACCGCCTCATTAATTCCGACGATTAAAATCGTGAGTCCGCGGTGGCGATGCCCGCGCGCAGTTTCGTTAAGAAAAACCGCCGTTGTTTTTATCATTCGCCGTGCCTTTTTAAATGCGGAGAATAATCGAGTCCGAGATACCTGCAGAAATTTTTATAATATCGCCGAGACTCGAAAAATTAAATTTAATTAAATTAATTTAATTTGATTAGGCAGCTTGATGATTAGGTAGTTTATCAGAAGTCGAAATATATTTCTACGCGTAATTTAGATATATCCGTGGAGCTGAGCGCGTGAATATTCGATAAAATAAAAATAAAGTTAGTCAGGACGCGAGGATCGGACGGCATTACGGCGAACGCGAATGAGAGAAATCGAGTACGTGAATCGTTCCTCGAACCGCTTAGTCGCTCTTCCCCGATACCGCGGCGATGGTTAATTCAACGGAATTTACCGACGTTTGTGCGCGGCCTGAATAGCGTATAAATTTTACCAAGCGAGACGCATTACTTTCTATTGTGCCGTGTTGCGGTTGTCCTCGCGATACGAAAATCTCACTCGACCTTTTACAACGACCGTTTCAACCGTGGTGCATATTGGTGAGAGATGAACGATGAGCTGCGAACTGCAAAAAAGTAATATTAAGCGGAAAATAAGCTCATAAATAAATACAAATTAATTTTATTTAAGAAATGAATAAATCTTTTTTTTTTAATCAGAAAATTAAAGTATGAGACAGATTTTACAAAAAAAAGTAACAAGAATTTTGTACCTTTCTTGCGTAATAAGCGAGCTCATTATATCGTTCATATTTCACCGCTGGTCGCTTATCGTTTACCAATATGTCCGCGATCCTTATCGGCGATGGGACAGGAACGAGGCCGGAATTTCAAAAATCCACTGTGACCGCGACTGTAGCCGGGCGAGTGTATTTAGCGATAACTGCCGTGATATTTAAAGAACGATCGGATCGCCGCTGATGACGCCCCCGTTAAATACGAGAGCACGACGAGCAAAGAGAGATCATGAAGCGGAGAGGGAACGAAAAGGAGAGTACGAGGACCCGATAGACGTAGGCGCCGTCCAAGTTGCGCCGTTGATTGCACCACAAAGGGTGCAATTATGTGGCCCTTCAGCAATCACCGCGCATTCTGCCCGCCATTTGACCCCTCCGGTTCCCTTTTGCCTTCCCCCCTCCTGCCGCCTCCGGTCCCCCTTTCCGCCCGGGTTCCCAGCTCTGAAACCAGTCAACCCGATTTTGCCCCGCGCGAGATATATCGCTCGGCGAGCGAGGGCTATCGCGTCTTTTTATTTAAATGCACCCCGCCGACGTGTCGACGTGCACCGGCCAACCTGAATGCAGTCCGCGGTGTCGATGTGATTTAACCCGTTGCCGTGTCGGCAGCGCCACGAAGAAATCTGTTAATGAGCGATTGTCGCGCTTCCGAGATTGGGAATGAAAGACAGCTCGGGTTGAAAATTGGGCCGCGCACAATGAAGCCTAAAATTGCCGCGCTTTCTTTTTACGAATTCCGTTCGCGCTATATGTATATAATATATACATATATATACATATATATATGTTTCCTGTTGTTTCCTTGCAGTAAAAATTTAATTAAAACCCATTTTTCTCTGAACTTTACGACGCCCCAGTAAAGTGAGAAACTCTCGATCAGATAAGACTCTCAATTAAAATAGTTTTCAAATAACAATCTAGTTACACGTAGTAGGTTTATGATTCCTGGCTTATCACGAATTTATAATCACCGAAACTGAATAATATAAAAATTATAATTTGCCAGAAAAGTTGTACTTAGCCGGGATGCTCTCCAGATTATAATTCTTTTTTTTTTTACATACGCGGAGTGCATAAAGTAAGTATTTAACGACTGTGCGGAGTCTTTTCGGTCAGGGTTTCTCCATCGTACGTAATACTTTATTACGGCGACGTGACTTTGACTCGCGCCGTTGGCGTGCAAGACTGACGTAAAGGGCGAGAGACGCAAGAAGAAAACGAAAACACGCCGTGAGAGAGAAAGCGAGGGGCCGGGATGAAGAGGGCACTGCGGGAGATATGTTCCAGATGTTTTCCTCGGTTTCTGAGCAAGTTCAGAGTCAAGTTGCCAGACCGCGATCTCATGGCATGACCAACGTAGGCAGGAAGTGCCGCATTAAAGTCGTTAATCCGCGCGCCTTTGTGCCCTTCCCTTCTCGTTTCGCACATTGTCTCGATTTACGCGCGATTTTTATTTAACACGTAATTTCAATTCTTTTTTTTTAACTTTGCGTGAGAAATAACTTGAAGTATATTAAAATATTTTTATCTTGCTTTTCTTTCTTTTTTTTTTTTTTAAAGAGGAGAAACTTTGTAGATTTTAATAAACACACATATATTTTTATTACTGCAATTTTCATATATGCATCTATTAATATTATTGCATTGGGTAATATATATTTAGTGAACAAACAATTCAAAAATTATATTGATATATTATTTACATTAATTATAATTGAATTAATTTATCTTTGACTATATACCGTCATTCTTTATTAATTCCATGCCGATTATTAAACTGATGTCATTATTTTTTAACGGCATCATAATTCGATAATGTGTTGGCGAATCGTGTCATTAGTAAATAATCATGCCGGATTGATTTATTATTGCGAGCATTTCGAGCCGTTTGATGTTAATTTTTGAACGTTTTATGCGAGTTCTTATTTCCGATTCCTTATATATTTTATATTTTAAATTGGAATGGGAGAAGCGAGCAAGACTGTGTCGCGGTAACGCGCGGGCAAACCGGAGGAACGGAACAGGACGGGAAATGCGGATGTACCGGCGACTTAAAGTAAATTTTGAAAACGACTTCGACGGCCCTCGACGGAAATCTTTCCCTGCGGTCCGCTTCCGTAATCCGGGGACATTAATTTGTCGGCGGCGGTAAACTTACGAGCGCCAGCCGTAACGTTTCCCCCGGGGGACTTCTTGTATTTTCTCAGAGGTTAGTCCCGGGAGGACGGGACTAGCGTTCTGACAAAATTTTACGGTCCCGTACGAGCGACGACGTTGCGCGCGTCGCACAGAATCCACCTGGAAATATCGTCCCAATAAGTGCCGTAACGTTTCCGCCGTTCGGTCCAGACGGGAAGTCCACGCTTAGACGTCCGCTAGCACGACGCAATGGAAATTTGTCGTCGACGCGAAAGAGCAATTTGTAACCTTTGTTTCGCTTTGTAATAAAATAAAAAAAATTATAATTTTGTTCGCGTATCACTTGAATTTTTTTTTAGAAATTCAAATGAGTAAGTAGTAAGGAGCGAGCGTTCTCTCATCACCCTTTAGAAATTTAGTCCGCTATTTCCCCAAAGGGTTGTACGTACGTCTAAAGTTTGTGCGCGCATTATGCTGGCAGTAGGTTAATACCGCGCGCAGTTAATGCTACCGTAATTATGGTAATGCTATTGCGTTTATTATCGTCTGATCGTAAGCGTCATTACGTCCTCGCAGCCGCCGTTTTCGCAGCGTATTATCCGATGCCGTAAAACACTAAACGCAAACGTTTGCGGAGAGGTTGATTATCATAAGCGCGACGGAAACGAAGATCTTACGTTCCGGTAGGAGTGTTATAGCGATTACCTTAACACACGTGTCGTCGCACGATGTCCCAGCGGGTTGTAAAAGAATGAAGCCTGATCGATCCTTCGTCCACACCTGGAAAATAAATTTTTCATTTATGAACTTTACGATTTCAAAAATAATTTTAACAAATAATTAATAAATAAAACAAAATAAAGACTTATATCATAGCATAAAAATATATAATTTCAATATTTTTACAAAATTATTTTATATATAATTAAAAAATATCTCGAGGCTTCTGATTTTAACGTGGTTAACGCGTTTTCGCGATCCGCGAGGATCTCGCCGACCTATGATCAGGGGGTAAAAGCTCGTCGGGGCCGAGTCGGGGTACCGGCGTCAAATTTCGCGGGCGTCTCGCTTCCTCCGGGCGACGCGGCCGGCGTTTAGCGTCGAACGGTCGCGTATCAGTGCTGTCGGTGGCAGAGATCCGAAGGTGGGTAGCGGAGTCGGCGAGCTGGCGCGGGGTCCCCGGGGGTGGAACGGGCGGTTATTGCCTGTTGGGTGATTTATCTAGTAATACTAGCCGACAGGCCGCGAGCTTGGGGCATGGGCAACCGGGCGAACCCGTGGGCTTCTAACCCCCTACCCGCGGGGGCGGCCAACCACCGGCACTGGTGGAAATTAAAAACTCACTTTATTACACGTCTCATTCTGCACCCTCCTCGGCCCACCCCCCTTTCGGTCGCCTGTACCTCCCCCGATCCTTCCGCGGCCTCTCTTCTCTTCGTTCGTCGTGCCACCTCACGCGTCCTCTTTTCTCCTCTCTTTACCCTGCGCCCTCCACTCATCATATTCCGCCGCTCAGGCAGCGCCTCGTTCGCGCGGACCGACTTAATATGAGGCCGGCTATACCTGATGGAACGAATATTATTAAAGTTCGCCTGCACGCGAAACCGGTGAAATATCGCCGCCCGTCCTTCTCTTTCTTCGACCCTCTTTGCGCCCCCGGCTTCCCCGTCGACTTTTCGCTCCAGGCGGAGGATTCGGGCATCCTCTCGTCGTTTCGCACCAAATTAAGATACTCGAGTCGTAGATATTAAAACGACGATCACAAAAATACAGCGCAGAGTCTGATGATGCTTATTGCTATTCGAAATAAAAAAAAAATAAAATATTTCGCGAGCGCGGATAGTTAACCATTTTTATTTTCGGTTATTTTATCAAGTTATTTTCGTTGACGTGAAATGATTATACCTCAGGGTGTTAGAATTGAACCGTGATAATCTTCAACTGGCATTAATGGGAAATATGATTTCCCGTGGAAAGCGAATGTGTGTGCGAACGTGCGCGCGGCAGGCAGACGTTTATGGGGCTCTCGATGACATGGCCGTCGGTATCCGGCTCGTTTTATTAATGTCAATAAGGCAATTATTGCCGGCGGGCGGTGTGGGGTCGGGTATCTCGTTCATACCGCCGGCGTAGAGAGTTACCTGTCTCGGCTGCCGATGGCTTCGAGCGTACGTTTAATCCTGCATACGTCGGGATTCGAGTGGGATATCCCCCGCTTGTCCCGGCGCGATAATTACGACGGACGGATCGATTGATCGTTCAATCAACCGATCCAGAAATTCGTAATCGCGCCCGCACATTTAGATTTGCCGAAGTAATCGATTTCGCGGCCACATCGCGTTACGAATTTAACTACACCGATTAGGTCTCGCTAATGACCCTCGACGTTGCTCCCTCGCGGCTGATCGGACGGCAATTACCGCGACATCGCGGTGGCTCCGCCGTGACGAGCGAAATATTTCGCGTCGCTTCTACCCGGCGCTTTTTGCATAACGAAATGGAGAACGCGGAGCGAGAGACGACGCCGGGTACTTGAACGCTCGCGCGTCACTCGGCGCAGTCGCTGAACGAGATCTGAAGAGGTTGAGGGAGAATAATATAGGAAAGAGGGCTTCCCTAGTCTCTCACGCGCGGGCTAAGCAATATCCATCCACCCACATGCTTACCCGCCTGTCTGTCTGCCTGGCTTTTCGGTGCCGTCGCCGTGTACAGGCGCGCGTCCAACAATTTATTCATTACTGTCTCGCAGATACCCTCGATGCGCGTTCCATTATTTCGCGTTTCGCGATTCGCGCGAGCAGATCCCGATGCAAGGGCGCGCGAGCGCCGTTTCCCTCTTTCGTTTCCCTCCTTCCCATCTACGGGGAGGGAATAAGTTTTACACGTCGGTCTGAGGATTGACACGAGTATCTCGTAACCGTTGCTCCGCCGCGTAGAATACCGCGGTTTATCCGCGACGCCGAATCGCGGGGGATGCCGAGGGCATCGCGGATAAGAATCCGACCGAAGATACGACCGAAAGGCAGATACTTGACGAGTATGTAATCGCGTGAGTGCTCGTATACTCTCGCAAGTAATGCATTAGCCGGTAAGTGATTGCTGGAAGGACTGCTTGCGCGGCTTACGTTTGAACAGTCATACTTATCCTGCAGGAAGCTCGCTTATATCCTGTTTATTCTTCAATTATTCTTCACATTTCGTAATGAAATAAATAAATGAGACAACACGGAACTTTGTATACTAATCAGAACCGGCGAGGAATTTATATCTTCTAATTGGAAGAAAGAAAAAAAAGAAATCGTTCTTGCAGAAAATTATTTTAAGCCCGCTTTTGCCGTCAGTATTTTATTTTAGACGTTCATTTTCTTAAATTAGACCTTGCCTAGAAATCTGCTTGAAGAAGATTGTATGTAGTAATGCGTCACATACGACGAAATAAAAATGCGCTCTCCGGCATATACACATACACACGTGCACATCCAGGCGAAGCGTAGAATATGGATAATACGCGATCAATCATTCATATTATTTTTTAACCCTTTTACAATATACATCGTACTACAAAAAGCAGTTTCATGAATAAGTTTGTTAATATCCGCCGAGGACGATCAAGTATTAACTCGTTGCTCTCGGGATGCATCGAGGCCGACGCGGCGGGGAGACAATTTCACAGGAGCGTAGAATTTCGAAGGATTTTACTATTCGAAAAGTACTGCTGGCACGGGAATACCTCGGGAGACGCGGCAGAGCTATCCTGGAAGTCTCGGGGACGGCCTGTGGTGCCTCGCGCGCATAGCAACTCCAAAGACGTATGTCGGTTCGGGGCAGCGGAGGCCCGCGGAGGCCCGGCGCGAAGGGAGTAAAAATTTCACGGAGTGAATAAATCAGGAAACGCCGCGGTGCTCTCAGTTTAAGTACATGTGGCATGGCATCCTTCTCTCTCTTTCTCTCTCTTTCCTTTTTGAATTCGACTTGCTCCTCTTCCGCCGCGTTCCGACTTCCTTTTATTGCGAATAACGCGTTAGTAAAAGTGATCCTGTCACGCACTTCTTGCGCGTTCACGATCGTCTCGTTCCTGAAAGCAGGGAGTACCTTTGAACGAGCCCGGTCCGGGAAACGAAAGATTTCGACTTCCGCTTGAGGGTACATCAAAACGATGCGCGAAAACCGACGAGGATTACATTTCATTTCGATTGGTTTATTAAAAATTTACGGACAGCGGGGCGTGCATCATTCGGGGAAACAATAGCGAGCGTTGCTGTAATACTCAGGAATGGTCTCGCGCGGAATTTGTGTGCGGCCGCATTCGATTCCTCAGGAACGCCGTCCTTTATGTCGAACGGGATTGATCTTTTAAATTGCATCGTGTTTACGGTCTGGAGCGATATATTATATATACAATATGTATATACATATATTATGTAAGTACATATACGTGTGTGCATGTATATGTAAAGAGGGAGAGAATGGAAGATTGGAAGCGGGCGAGTTTGCGTATCCACCAATGTGTGCGGATTGCGACGTGTCAGTGAGGGAGAATCAGGGAGGCGGGGGTGGGTGGAGAAGGTCATTCGGAAGGATGGCGGCTCATCTTGTAATGGACTCAGAAGACAGGCGAGTCGGCTAATGGAGCCCTGCTCTTCCAGAAAAGCTCTTAGTATCCGCGCCGCGCGAGCGTCGATGCTGTCGGGCTGCGTCACTCCAAATCCGCAGCATCCCCAATGGTTATTTCCGCGCGCGCAGGTGCGAGGGACCGATGAGCGCAGATTTAGAATACGCTTTTCCGTCCCATACGGCTTCTTGGGACTATCGTAAAAATTTAAACGCATCCGACGCGGCTCAGTATTAATGCGGATTGAAATATTATTAGAGAATCGCGTAATATACCACTTAAGATTTTCTCAAATTATTTCTTCGTGCACATAAAAGATGATTATCCGAATCTTTATGTACAACGTATCGACAGTTCAATCGATTTAATTTTATAAAAACCGAGTTGAGAGAACCCGAACTTCTTTTTCTCTATTTTTTTTTTTTTTTTCTTGTAATCGCGACGCAAAGCATTGTAACTTACACGCGCGTGTCGCTTTCTTCAAGTTCGACGCGGAATTTATCGTCGCGCCGGCGCGACGCGGCGCGTTGCGTCGTTAAATGCTTTTTCGCGAGATAAGGGCATCGCGAGCGCGGTCGGCGAGAGTGCCGCTTAGTTTAATACACGTAACGCTACTTTCCGCCCGCTTTTTCTATCAAATGCTCCGCGCCGAGCTCCAACGGGGTTCGAAGTAGTATAAGTCGTGGACAAAGTAGACGGCGTACAGAAAACCTCCATTAAAGTCCGTAGAAGTGATTAGTACGCTCCCCCATTCCTCTTCCCCGTCCTGCCCTGCCTCCCATTCTACTCTTGCCCTTCGTCCTACACAAACACATCTTCTCCTCCATCCGCGCGTAAAAACACGCACACACGGACGCACGCGATACCCTTGCCCCTCTCGACACTTTTCTCTCTCACCTCTCGCAATTTCAGAACTCCTCTCATTTCGCTCTCTCTCCAATTTCCCGCGGAGAGCGGCGGGCTTTGGAAACGCGTATCCCGCGATACTCGTGGGAGAACTATTATCGAACGTCGTATAGCAATTTTGGATTTGCGACGGTATACGGGATGCCACGGGACGTCGCGCGCTCTCTGTCGGCTGGGGATTTCCCGCTGAATCCGAAGCTGATGCCAGTCTGATAGAAATCGGAGCGCGCATCTTTCGCGCGGCCTCTCGATTTTCTCGATATTAAGTGCCCAACGGTAACCCCGGGTGCGTTTTTAATTTACGGCATTCAATAACGCGGTAATTAAGTCGCCAATTAAATTTCTGTTAAAGTGCACCTGAGATTAATTGGGAAATGAAGTTTTATTACCTATTTACACTCGCAAAACTTATTCGCCGTAACTCTTTAATTTTCAATATTAAACAGCTCCGGTAACTGTACCTCGGGTTTGAAGATCCGCCGAGGGAAACTGTCGCGCTCGGGAACTTATCGTACTTCTCTTTAAACCGTCCCGGTGTAAAAGCGCCTTTTACGACGATGTCGTCGGAAATTTTTCGTCGGAAATATAAGGGGACCGACCTCTATTTTTTCCGATAACGGCACCGAGATTAACGCGGGGAGTAATACAAGCATGAAACCGGATAAGATCGCGGAGACTCTTTTTCTTTGGTGAAAACATTACTTCCTGAGAGGTAGCCCCGGACTTCCCGCGGTCGTGCGATAGACGTGACGTCATAAATCAGCCTGTAATTAAAAGAGACCACCGGCCATCGGTAGCGGCGATAAGCACGGCTTAATCCATTTCATCGGCCCGGGGTGTATGGGAGTGGGACGAGAGAGAGAAAGAGAGAGAGAAAAAAAAAAAAGAAGAAAGGTCATAGTCTTTCTAATTTAATCTGGCGAATGATTCCGTGATTCTCGAAGCCGACGGCAACCCTTTCATTACTTACGTGCCCACCCTGCACCGCGCGACCCGCGCGACTTCTTGCCTCCCCTTTCCTCCCTCTGCGATTCCTGCACTCCCCTCGCGCACGGGCGCCACCGTGAATCGGCGCAGAACACTAAATCAGCGACCGGTGTAATTTTTGTAATGGGAGGTGTGGCTTCGTAGGGGTGGAAGCGCGTGTCCGCGAGGTAGGGGCGCAAAACGTGCAGAGGGGATACGCCACCCCTGCATCGGCTTGCGTGTAGGTGGCACGGCAGGGTGGAATTCGTAGGGGCGATCCTAGGGGTATCCCGCCGAGCGAGACGCGCCACGCCGGAGGTTAATCCTCCACAGCTATTTCACGACCGTCGACGAGCGTGATCGTCCCTTAGAAAGATCTTACAAGACCCTCGTACGCGATTAGCCGCGCCGCCAATCTATTTATTGACTAATAATTAATGATTACGCTGTAATCTCTCGTGCCTCATACATGGAGTTGCATCTACTTTTTAAATTATATATTATCCAATTTTTCCTTTTACTTATCATTCTTTTTTTTTCTTTACCTGCGCTCGCTCGCTCTCTTTCTGAGAAAGATTAATTCCAAAGTATAATAAATAATAGCAAAAAACGTAACTAACTTGTTATAAGATTTTTTAATTATTCGTATATTACGATATACTGAAAAGCGCGCTGAAGTTCTATTATTAAAGTTCGTAATAACTTTCCTTGCTGTTACATTTTCAGCAAATAAATTTATTACATCGATCTTTTGATGAATATTTCAAATAGAGAACTATATTATATTAATAACGCGGCTACTACGTAATAAAGCAGCTAATATGAAAATTATGCGACGGGTGAAGTCTATAAATAATAAAATTAATTTCTGCTCCTTTTTTACATATTTTTTTTTTTTTAATCGCTCTCTTTGTCGCATTTGCGATTAAGTCGGCAAAGTATCGGACTCATTACATATTCATTACGATAAATCGTCGATAACTGAATCCCTCCGTCAGCCGTGATTACGATTGCGCGTACCCTTCACCCGGATCTCGAGTGCGACGTCGATTCTTGCCCGCCGCGGGACGTCGACAAGCGCGAAATTAAAAAGAAACAAACACCGGCGCGCATAATCGATATCCCCTCGCAATTCGCCGTCGTCTTCACTTCGTGGCGGCACGTCGTGGCGGCACGTTCTGTCCCTTCCGTCGATCAGCCACCCTCCGGCGGCGCGCTCGCTCTTCGTCGCCGTTGGAAATCGAGGGCTCATAACTCGCTGTCCTAAACGCGCCGCCTAATCGACTGGAGTGCGGCCGCTATTCCAAATCAGGCTACATCCGGCGTGATGCCGCGCGGGGTGAAATGAAGACGGGGAGACAGGGGGGGTAAAGGGGGCGAGAGCCAAATTGTGCGGCGGAGCGCGGATAGTTGAAGGATCGACGCGCGCGAACGTTCGGTCGGGGATGAAAGCGAGAAGAGAGCGAGAGAGAGAGGAAGATAAAACACGCGCTTGAGGGGTAACGCGAAGAGTAGCCGCTGGTGGTGGCGTTTTCGACGTGGTAGGGAAAACGCGTAGGGGCATCACGGACGACGGTGGAGGCTATTGAGGGAGGGTAGCTAGACGCTGGTGGGGATTTATCACTCTCGGTGGCGTGCCGTGGCCGCACGCGGCACCCAGCAGTTTACAGTCGACCGCCGAAGCGGCGGTCTCGTGGTATTTCCGGTAGAACTCCGCTCGACGCACGTTACCCTACGCATGCTTCGTCCCCGCGTACTTCGAAAGTGCACGCGGCCTGAGAGAGTTGCAAGGAAACACCGTTCGCCGGGATCATTCGCGTAAAATTTTCATAGATTTCGATCGATCGTTCGGCAATTGATCACCGATGGGGAAGAACGACTCGCGAACGGAAGTTAGTGGCCGTTTCGCGCGTCTTGTGCAGTGCCACGTGACGCGGAGGGCTTGAACGAAAGAGATCGCTGTCTCGCAACGAGGTCTTGGCAATTTTTCAGCGATTGTTGACAGGTAATTGCGATTTTGGTCACTATCCAAGTGTAAGAGATTCGAGGAACCGCGCTCAGTTCGGCGCTAGGTAGGACGCATCGATCTCGATCTCGCGTCCCGCGCGTGGCGCGATAATTGTGCGAAAATGCATTCGCGGGGCATAAGATGCGGAACGCAGGATGAGAGGAAAGGAGAAAATAAAACGCGCCGATAAGATCGCGGCGGTGTATATAGACGGCGTATAAAATGAACGTGCATTTGCTAAAGAAGTCGCGTGAGAGTCTCGCGTTAATTATAAACTGTCTTGCTTTTTAGCCTGGCAGATAAGCACGCGCTGGCACACTTCTGTATAGTCATTCACCCCCTTCTCGCGCGCTTGCATCTCGCGCGAGGGTCCCGTCTCTCATCGACCGACGTCTGTTCCAATTACCGGTCGCGTTTTAAGGCGATTCTGCTGTAGGGCTGCCGTTAGCCGTTAGCCGACGCGGATTAACTGCATCCTTAGAAATGACTCGTATAGCTCCTTTACTTCGTGATTCCTTTGTCCCGCTGAATCGTCGTAACGACGCGTGATTATCGACTAGCGCGGCTGCGAGGGAACGCGATTAATTGACGCCAATCCTCGAGACGTTTAATTAAAACGAAAGAGACGTTTAATGCGTTTTTATTACGGCGGTTAATTAAATTATTTATTCATCGCGTATAATTTAATTCTTCGTCTTGGAGAGTAACATTCGCTTTCTTTTAGTAACGGAAAAGAAAAAAGAAAAAAAAAAAGACAAAAGTGTTCACGCGAAATTAAATTTTAGCTTACATTAATTAATATTGTCTTGGAAATTGATTGATACTGTTGCTTCGAAATGAGAATCGTGATGTTTAGAATCGATCAAGTAATTTCATGCATTTGTGACAATGGAGATCCGTTTCTTCATTGAACCGTCTAGTAGTAATGTCTCAGACGGATGCTATGAGATTACATAATGCACTATGTATGAATCGTTTTCGAGATATCGTCATCCAATATGCAAGAGCGAGCTGGTTGTAACGCGTGACAAAGCTTTCACGAAGATTAGCGCCTAGGTGCAATCTAACGAGCGATTCGTCGAAACGGCACGTTATTATATATTATACAGCTGCTTGGAATTTATTTTAAAGCCTGTTTTACGTGTAAAATAAGTAATTCACGATTATGCTACCGCTACGCGTGAAAGGAAGTAGTCCATGAATTTAAGACTACAATCGACTAGGATCAACAAACCGTCCGGGATAGAAAAAGTGCCACTTTATTTTTCGAATTTCCGAAATAAATTTTTTCACACCCATTTCCTTAATGCAGGTTTGAATATTTTATCAAAGACGCGTATTTTACATTTCAAAAAAAAAAAAAAAAGAATATTGTCAATATAAGACTTCCTCTCGCGGCGTAGTGCACACTATATATATATATATATTTTTTTTTTTCTCTTTTATTTATTTCGCAGAAATTAATTAGAAGCTTAATTAGCAAATTATCGCGCGCGCGGGGATCAAAAGCTTTCACCTTCGATTAAGATATTGAAGGGAAAATTCCGGCGGGTAAACGCCGCTGGTGAATTTCCTCGTTAAAGAAAACCGGAAATATCGCCGCTTTCAATCTTCCTCTCTTTCTGCGCTCTCTACTTAGATAAGATACAGATGCATCCTCCGCGCCACGTAACGTGCTTTATTCTCACATATGTCGTCGGGCGTCGACTGAAGTCGAAATAATGAAGCTAACTGTCTGTCCGGACGAGCATCTCGCCCTATTCCTCGAAGACCCGGCCGCCTTCTTCATCAAGCGACCCTCCCTCTCTCACCTCCTCTTCTTTCTCGTCTTTCTCCACCTCCGCCGTCGCCGTCTCGACGTCCCGTCGAGGGAACGTCTCAACTGTCGGCCACCCGCGTGTACTCGTCCGTTTGAATGCCGATAATTGGCACTAGTTTCAGCCGGCGGCGGGCTCGTTAGCCGGCCGGCTAAAGAGAATCGCTTAATTATTTCGTTTGAAGTTCGCTTCCGATAGGAGGTAGGTAGGTAGGTACGGCTAACGCGCGCGCGGATAAATCGAGAAAGCTCGTGCGAGCGCGCGAGACCTTCGACCGGGCGCGTTTGTTTCGCACCGACAAATTGCCGCGGCTAATTAGCCTCGCGGACTAAAAGAGGGAAGGCTGCTGCGGACGCTCTAGCCGTTACTGCCGCTATTCCGCCGGGTTTATTACCGTGGCTGCCGAGTCAAAATTGTGCTACGCTGCCTTTCGCCATTGTTTCGAAAATATTCTTCGCCGCACGTAAAAAAAGAAAAGAAAAAAAAAAAAGAAAAATGAGACAGCGAATCGTGTGGCTAGTTCTTCAACGCGCGATGCACCTCTCGAAAATTGCCGCGGCTATTTACGCAACTCTTAACCAGCTACAAGACAGCTTTTGTTTTTAATTTAGAGATTGCAACGGAAGTGGTGCACGGGGCAGCGGTGATAAATAAAAGTAGTGGAATAAATAAATTTAAGCGATCCTTGCGTATACACATCGCTCATAAAACTTTCGAGATAAATGCGCGATAAGTCTCGGGAAGCGAATATTCCTTTATAAAACAGCGATGGAAGTCGCCGAAACAGACCTTTTTTTTCGCAAATAGCATTTTCCTCGTTTTCCGGACATTATAGCGTGCTACCGGGCCGCTGCTATAATTTAATAACGCCGGGGCGCGCGTAATGCCTTTCGACACGAGTCAGCGATAATTCCGCGGCGAATGTCCAATAAAAAGCCACTTTGCCCGATCGAAATATCAAATGTAATCCTCTTAAGTCGGCCGCACCGTCGAACGTGTATCTCGCGAGCTGACCATCGCGCCCTGTCCTCCCTCCCTCTTTCGCTTCGCACCCCCAGCCCCCCATCGGTCTATCAACCCCCCTCCTGGACTCTATCTCTGTCCGCCTCGGCAAGCTACTAACTTTTACTTCTCCTCTCTTTGATGCCCTCTTCTCGTCTCTCTGTCTCTCTCCCTTCTCGTTCCGTCCTTTTCTCTCCGTCGTCTTCCTTAGGTCGGAGGAGTTGCTTTTACGGCGATTGAAGCTTCTCTTGGGTCTTTGGGCACACCGCCAGGTGGCAGTGCCGCGTCCTTCTGGGCGTCGGCCCTGATGTCCTTTCCCTGCGAGATTTTTCTCCGTCCGATAAGTGCCCTTGTGTACTTAGGATGTCGCACGCGTCGCCACGGAATACCGACCCCGGTACCAAGCAACGCGTCGACGCTCGGACTCGATTTCGGGACCAGAACAGAAAGAGAAGTTAAATCTCGACTCGCGCGGCTAATCCGAGAAATAAAAATCGCCTCGGCAGAGCTTCGACCGCGCGGCGAAGTTTACGAGATACGGGATCGACGGGTCAATGCGGGGAAGGATCGTATCGAGAGGCGATCTTCAATCGGCAGGGCCGCGGGGACATCGCCGACGACACTGGCGCGAAATTCCGCAACATTCTTTTATCGATCGTTAAAAGTTTCATCGGCGCTGAACGGTTGCTCCTTCGGTACGACGCTATTGAGAGTACCCCGTACAATTAGCTTCTCTCATTAAAGAACCATCCGCGGCGGCGCCGAACGCCGGGCGCCAATGCTGAATAATTAGCATTTGCTACCGACTGAAATCGATTTGTTAATTAATAAAGCGCTAACGTTCGCCGTACTAATAATGCCGGTCAACAATTGAATAGAGAGCGCGTTCATTAACTCGCCGCGCCGCAACAGCCGGCTAACGCCGGGCATCCCGGATCGACACGCCGCATCGATATTCGGATAATCGAATTTGTTGCGGGGACCCTTCGCATCGCGCAAACGACGTTATTTACAAGAACGGAATGCGATGACTACGGAGGAAAAGGACTTTATCGTCGGACATTCCCGTTGCGACGTTTTCCTCTCTCCGTTACTTTCGTCCTTCTCTTTCTTCGTACTTCGATCTCTCGCCAACCTACCGAGACTCCGTGCCGCGAATTTTCCTCCGCGCCCTTCGCAAAAAAAAAAAAAAAATAAGGAAGCCCGAAGGAAAGTTCCTTCTCCAACTCGTTCGGTGTGCTCCGGCGGGTTACCGGCTATTGGCCAGGATATCTTTCGATTATCAAGACCATCCATACCTACCGCCTTAGCCGGCTCCATTGTCTTCTCAGCTCTTTCAATTAATGTTTTGATTGATTTCGGACCCTCGGTTGGAGAACGCGACCCTACCTCATGATCGCCGCGCTTTCTCTCTCTCTCTCTTTCTCTTCCTCTCTCCTTTCCCGCACACTTTCTCCCTTTCTTCTCGAGCGATGCTCGAGCTGGTTCTCCATAATCGGCATTCCGCGGGAGATGGAGTACGGAAACGTGAGAATTTCGTGGGAAAGAAGGATATTGCACCCTCGTTGCTTCCTTCATGCCGTAATGGCACGATACTCGCAATAATGGATTCGATTAAGTTTAAGGCGATTCATATCGGAACTACGAGAATATATATAGAATATGGATTTTAGATAAATCTAAAATATAAATTCTGTGAACGTAATAACTTTAACAAAAAAAAAAATTAGTTTCTTGTTTAAGTACGACGAAGATTGAATGGCGAATTAGACAGTTAACGATTCTAAAAAGCTAATTGCGGTCCCGAGCTCGGATTACCAGAGATTTTACTTTTCCGGAATACTGCATGCCGCAGATAAATTCTGTCCCTCCCCCGCGTTTGCTGTAATACGCCGCGAGGAAGGTTTCCGTACGAGAAGCGGCGCGCGCGACGTCGTAGCGACGGGGGGGGATTGGTCGCTAGTAGACGACGACGACGACGCTCCCCGAATCGGTGTTATACCGGTGGCTGTTTTATTGCGAGATTTGCGGCGTGGCCTCTCCGTGTAACAAGACTTACTGAGATCTTAATAGAATCTGAGACCACCCCTTCTCAGCGAGTCCCACACTACCGGAGGACTAACTCGTTCTTCGTCTATGGTTCCGCGCCTTTCCAACCACCCCCGTCTCGTCGGCCACCCTTCGACGGACGTTCGCGAAGCGAGGGAGAGGGGACCCGAGGTCGAGGGGGTCGCGCGGGAAGGGACGGCCGGGAAGTTGACCCCGGCACTGCATCCCTTTGGCGAAAAAAGAAAACTGCCGCTTATATTCTAAGCGTATATAAGAGGGATGGGAAAGCGGTCGGGGGGAGGGAGGGCGAAACGCGGCGAAGGCGGGAGCGATCTGAAGGGTGATTTATGAATATTGCCTACGGAGAAAAGTGTATCGCTACCGCGCTACCACGTCGATTCCTCCCTCGGTCTCTTTCTCTCTCTCTCTTTCATACGGAGACTCGGAACGACTCCTGCGTGGCGATTCCTTTGCGTATACATTCGCGTTGTTTCCGGGAGAACGACGATCGTTCGGGGCGATCGAGAACTTCACCGAGAAGGCTGTCTTCGTCCGCCCGTGGTGACGAGCATTCGCGGAGTACCCGATAAAATTTTCATCGCGCAAAAGTTTTTTCATTGTTTCCATGAATTTCCTCTCAATAGGAAAAAAAAAAGAAAATTTTTTTTTTTCGATTTCTATGCATGAGGGAGCGCATTTGTCACTTTTAGCAAAACTGGATGTATTAAAGTACGAGAAAACTTTATATATGCATACGATTTTACTTATTTATGTTACGCGAAATTTTATAATCTCAGGAGTAAGATTTTTTAAAGATAAAAAATAGATCGCGCTATATGAATTTTATTAAAACGAGCAATGCCGTGTTACAAATGGCAGAAACGAGACTCTTTTTGCGATCGAGTTCACCCGCTGTATTTCGCTCTTTTGTCATTTTGGTTTCTCGTAGTCGGATCGATATACACTTCCCCTCTGCGAGAGCCGTGCCGCGCTGCGAGGCTCACCCTTATCCCGTAACGAACACAATTGGCATCGTCAAGACGATCTCACGTGCGTCTTAATTATACCGTAGTGCGGCGCCGGCCCGGTCAGGAGCATCGAGTTGCAGTGAATATTTTATAGCAGCGGTGCCGAAGAGAGAGAGACGCGAGGCGTCGCGGCGCCGCTCCGCGCCTCTCCTCTCTGCTCCTCTCCGCTCTTCTTCGCATCGGTGCGATAGTAGTATAACGACGCGAGAGTAGGTCTGTCCTCGCCCTCTCTGCCCGTCCTCCACCCTCCGGCCGCCCAACTTTCCCCCCCAGGAAGCTTGTTAGGCGACGCCGTGCTCCGCTATCTTCTAATTGGCGATATAATGATCTTGAAGGATGGAATACCGTGGTCCTGAAGGACCCGAGAAAGCCTCTCGTCGCGCAACCTCTCTCGCTTTGTCAGGGACGAAATTAAAATTTGGCTCTCCCTCGTTGTTTCCTCTCTCCCGCGTTTCTTTCTCCGCCGAGCCCGCTTCTTCGCCTTTATTTCAACGTGCCCTTCCTCGGTGCGTCTCTCCACAATTTCGGGAAAGCAAGAGAGAAGCGTTGGGAAATAATTTGTTTTCGCACGCGAAGAAGTCGCAACCGGTCGCCCGTCTACGGCGGTTTGAGCACCGGTCGTCCGGGACTATTAATTAATCGACCATTACCTACATAGTTTGAAATGCGCAGCGCGGAACAAGTACTCGTTCTAATTACGCGCGCCCTCATTAACCGTAGTAATATAGTGAATTTACAACTTGTAATTATCTCTCATCCAGCGACGACGACGGCGACGACGACGACGACGAGTGTGAGTACGATGGCTCGCGTAACGCCGCGACGTAGTTTCCCCGGTGTTCGCCCAATCAGCGAGGGCGGTATATCCGTATCGTTATCGCTGCTCGTCCATTCAGAATTTACGAACGGACCCTTGTAGCGGTGTTGATAGTTACGAGGCCGGTCTCAATTAGTGGAACTTACGTCGCTAGGGTCCAATTAGACGTAGGCTAGCGCAGCTACACCCTGTTTGCCCAAGTTTGCCGTGCACCATCCTCGCCGTCGTCGTCAACGTCGTCGTCGTCATCGTCGTTGTCAGCGTCGCCGGGTAGAGTTGCCCGTCGTCCCGCAGCTGCACCAGCACTGGTTGAGGGTATCTTTTTCCTACGCTAATGACTAATTAGCAGTCTCTCCACTTCATGGTATAATGACACGGGACCCGCAACCCCGATGGGGAGAAGAGTGGGCCGTTGGATCATTATTAAGCTCCCGAAATTGCAGTCGCGCTCGCCCCCCGTCTCCCCTTGACTCCCTTTTCTCTCTCGGAGAATTTTCCAATTCCGAAGAGGGTATTAATAAACGGACTTCTCTCTGTATCCGTCCGTTCCGCCGCATTGTATTACTGCGAGGCGCCATATTTTATTGAGCATCCCCGATACGAGTTTCTCGACGTAAGAAAGCGGCGTCCGATTGAATTGGCGAGTGCAGTCACTCACAGTTTGGGTCAGCCGGGTACGCCACGCTGACCTTTAACCGTAATAATATATCGAGTCCACTATACCTCCCGTACCTCCTGCGAGACGATTTCACCCCCGCCGCCCTCCCTCGCCCACGTATATCCGTCTACGTATTTTTCCATCCCGCGCGCTCCCGGCCTTTCCTTTCCTACTCCACGGACTTTCTTTTACATTTATTTATTTCCTAAACGTCCGTCCCCACCGGCTACTTTATATTTGACATTTTTATTAAACCACCTAGAGCGGCCCTGTGTCCGCTCCGACGGTATCCCCGGGATAGACGGGCGGCGGGAAACGCGAGCCGAGAGGGTAGCTTGGAAGCGCGACAGGAGAACGCGGGGGTGGACTTCTCCTATATTGCTGTTAGAGCAATTTCGTAATCTCGGAAGGGTGCTCCTTATATTGACCGAATAAAAAGTCGTATCCGTTGCCGATTCCACGATCGAATATCACCATTTCGTCCGAAGTTCGCCTACGTGGGGGGAAAGGAGAGGCGATTGACCGTTCGCGTCGACACAGAAAACCGCTCGAAATCAGTTTGCTATTTTACGATTATGCTATCTCGCGGACGAGAACTGTCGCGCGGTGCGCGCCCCGAGACCGATTTTTATCGGCGAAAGATCGAATTTCTCCGGGACCCCCTCGTCGAGAAATAATACCTCTATAGTATCTAAATATGATCCGGCAAATATCCAACGGTCTGCAAACTTCGGGATTTTTATTATTAATATTTTATAGTACGTGTATACATTACCGGGTGTTTTATCGCGGTTTAGGTACGCAAAATTTTCCGTCTGGCCCGGCGTAATTTATGACGAAATCGTAACTTTTTAAAAGATCTCCGAAAATTCTTGGGGAGATCTGAGAAGATATCACTGCAGTAAAGGGTCTAATTTCCATAAGACCGGCAGTAGTAAAAGATGCCGTAAATCGCGTCGAGCGAAATTTCGTCCTTTTGCAATTTCATTTTATAAGCGATCGAAGTATCGACGTTGCCTAACACCAACGACGTCCGCCTCCGGATAATACAATACCCGCGCAGCGTCCTTGCGTAGAACCGATCACTCACAATCAGGGTGGCGAAGTCGCAATATCCCGGTATTAGCGTTCGAGAATAAAATTACCCCTTGCTAATTTCTTACGAGATTTTTACAAATATATCTCGCCTCGATGTCAATTTAAGAAATTCACGGTCGCTTAATCCGATGTTCTTCGCGCGTTACATTCCGTTGAATTCATATATATTTTAAGCGGCATATAAATTCATCTGTTTCCGAGTGACGAAGTTATATGATTGCGACAGAAAGTAGTTTTAATCAACGTACGATGTGCGAAATCTCGCGGCAGCAGGCTCGAAAATTTTCACCGACGCGAATGATTAATTTGATCCTGATTTTTTTTATTTTCTATTTTTTTTTTATTATTTTGGACCTGTGTACTGAACTTTTAATTTGCTCGCGAGCATCGGCAATTTCGATATTCGCTGTTTGCCAATGAAAAGAGTAAAGTAACATTCATTTTTTTTTTTTTTTTTTTATTGTAGCTCGGTGCAACCATCGCGATCAAATATGATGCCGGCGTAGCCCGGTACGTTTGCAAAATTCGGAGGATAGACTTTCTCTCGGTCACGAATTTATCCATGGTCGAACTCATTCATCGTTCGGCTTCATTTCGAGTAATCGGTTATCGATCGCGCAATTAGCATTACCGGAGGTTTTTTCCCGAATTGGGGAAAGGGTTTAAATAACCGTCATCGTTAGCCGCGTCCTTTAGCGGCACGCTGCGCACTGGGTTTTTTTTTTTTTTAATTCTATCGCGATGTCAATCGGACTAAGGGAGGAAAATCATTAAAAAAAACTAGACCCAGGGAAAAACGAAGCGTACGGGTCGTTTGACGAATCACGAGGCGGCTCTTGGATATACCGACGTGGGAGGCGCGCCGCGGGAGGAAACGAGGCGGGGGGGATGATGTTTTTTTCCTCGGCGGCGCCTCTTTAATTTGCCCTCCAATTAACGGACGGGGTCCTATTTGAAAAATACCTGCCACGAGGGCTGGCAATTATACTTCTTCCTTTTTTTTGCGTCACGAGCGCGTTATTAGCGCTATCCGTCCAGCCCCGCTACTCTTCGCCCCGTGCATCTCTCTTTTTCTCCTTCGTCTCTCGTTTGCTCTTTCCTTCCGTCCACCTCTCGCGCTCTCTCACCTATTTCCTCCACTTCCCTCATCCATTTTGTCTTAGTACATGTGTGTATGTGTGTGTGCGCGCGCGAGGGGACGGGGGCGAGCGTATCCGCGCGATTGTATGCGTTTTACGTGTATTGCGGAGCACGCGGGTGAAGTGATGCGGCGATGGGATGGGGGATGCGAAGGGAGGAGCAGGATGGAGCGAGATAACGAGATGAAGGAGGGCCAGGTGAGACGAAGAGAGAAAAGGGGTTGGTGGCGGATGGTAGTGAGAGAGAAAATTGGTACCGGGAATGAGAGAGCGGCGTAGCGCGGTGCGGTATGGCGCGGTGCGGTGGCTGCGGGTCGCGAGGGGCCAGGGAGGGAAGGAGTGGCGTTTATAACTCGTGCCCGGGTCTCCCGGCTTTGAGAAGGCCAATTAGCAGCATAAAGCTGCAGCTCGGCCCCGAGGCCGAGGATGTTTGTATGTAATAATGGATTGTTACTCAAAGTATCCGGCTAATTAATTAAGCCCCCGCCGCGCGTCGCCCGCTCGTCGTCGTTTCGAACAGCGCGGCGATGCTGGCGATGGCGGTGCCGGCAAAGGGGGTGAGCAAGTGGGCTGCTGGCCGCTATCCCTCTGTACGTCACCCTTGCTCGCCAAGTGTTACGCGGATCGTCTGAGAAGAGCGCGATCCCCTCTCGCGCGACGGACGTATCGATCTAAATTGGATAAAATCGCCTTTTCAACTTAACTGCGCACAGTGGCCAAGATAAAAATGCGGATAGCTCTATTTTCGCGATTGAAAAATATTTCTCGAGGAAAGAATAAATGCGTTACGTACAGGAATTAAAAAATATATATATACATGTAATTAAAATTATCGTCATCAATTTTCTCGCGTGAACTTGAATTTATTTTCGGCTGAAGAATACTCGCGGCCCAACATTTGTCCCGCGGGACGGTTGTGAGACGGGCTACTTCGGACTTTCACCCCTTCGGTGGACGAATAGGAAAGAGGAAAAACGAAAACGAGCGTGGAAAAAGAAATGTTTTATGCATCGCCGAAAGATCCCGGCGGTGTTCGTGACGCAGTGCGTTGGTGCTTATTGGAGTCTGAGCGCGCGAGGACGAGCGCAGGCACGGTTCCAATTAGCCGCGCTAATTATTGCGTGCTGTCAGCCACTTACGACCGTCGGAGACGCTTGTAACGGCGGGATACGCGCGCACGGCCAAACGTCCGCGGTTGTCGCCCCTTAAAAAGGCAGGCAGATGCATACAGCCCGTCTGAATACGCGGGGAAGGTTCTCATTAACTCGGGGAAATCAAATTTCGAGGCGCTCCCAAATGACGATGCCGCGCGTATAATTCTCTCGTCGCGCGACAACTTTTTCTCGCACTCCGAGGGTCTTTGGACCTTGCTAAGAACTTTATTTTCGTATGTTTGTCGAATCGCGTTTGGCACGTGATTTTTAGCTATTTAGCAATTATTTTAAATTCACACGATATTAAAAAACTGAAACGAACGATATGAAGAATCTTACATCTTTTTTTTTTCTTTTTGTAACAACGATGCAAGAGTATAATTGTAATAACGATTTGATTTGTTTTTGATGTTTCAGACGGCGCCGTAGTTGAGATCACGATGACTATGGACGTGAGCAAATCCGAGACGAATAAAAATGGTTCGACGCAGCAGGAGTGCGCCGGCTGTGGGAAGATAATTACGGAGAGGTAGTCGGTGACATAAATATAAATATAATCTGCATTTTTAAACAGAACATTTCTCTCGCTTTTCTTTTATTAGTATGTCCGCAACGGTAGTAATCACGTCTTTTCGCGGGGACGTAGATATCAATCTTCGATCGCTGACGCGCGGGTTTTTCTTTCTTTCTTTTTTTTTTTTTGCCACGCTTAAAATATTCTGCTCAAGCTTTGCGTAAAATGTACATTAATATCGAGATAAGAGAAGTGTTTCCAAGACTTAACGGCCGGTAAGAACGAAAACTACGGTCGGTCCTTCAGGTACCTCCTCAAGGCCCTGGATCTCTACTGGCACGAGGACTGCCTCAAGTGCGGATGCTGCGACTGTAGGTTAGGCGAGGTCGGCTCCACTCTCTACACCAAAGCTAATCTTATCCTCTGTAAGAGGGACTACCTCAGGCTCTTCGGGAACACGGGATGCTGCGCGGCATGTAACAAGCAAATACCTGCGTTCGAGATGGTCATGAGGGCCAGGACGAACGTCTATCATCTCGACTGCTTCGCCTGCCAGCAGTGCACCCATCGGTGAGTGCGAACGACAGAATTATATTTTATTATTAAGATCCGACTCTCTCGGCGATATTCTAATTAACTATCATTAATTTATTTGCGTATTCCCAGCCTAATAACAAATTTATCACAGTCTACTTTCTGGGGAGAAAAGAAAAACGTAAAAAAAAAAAAAGAATACAGCGAACTGCAGGGCATCGAATTATTTAAAAGCCCGTGCGATTTACTTGGATTTAAACATTTCGGACATAGAAAGAAGGATCGTTTTGGTCTCGTCAATTATTAAAAAGTATCGCGTGACGCGGAACAACTGGCGGAGAACTCGAAGTAAATTTGCCACCTCACTCTTTCCCTTCAACTTATCATCTTTTATTATTTTTTGCCATTTGCTCTCACGGCGATGCATCTTTCTCGTCGCGTGGACATAACGCGGAGGCGAGGAACGGCCACGGGGAAGAATACTTCGCGAGACAGAATCGCAAGGAGGAAAGGGTGGCGGAGGGGGTTAACGGGGATAGGTTGCTTTACAGGTCAGCTGGGAAATCACCCTGCGCTTTCCGCGCCATGACCTCTCCTTTCTTTCGCGCTACCGTTCTCCGGCACGGTCGTGAAACCCGCGGCACGTTCTCACGCATTCCACGATCTCGGTTCTCCATCTGCCGAAAGTGCGATATGCCGTTCGTTTCCTTATTGAACTACCGTCTTTCGCCGAGCCATTTTTCGTTCGTTTCCACCAACGTTTAATTAATACAAATTATCATTTTCGCGACAACCGGAACGTAACTGCTATTTTTTTTTTTTTTTATCGCGTAAACTGAAATTAATTTAAAGTTCCCGAGAAAGAAATAGGCGGTATCGGTTTTTAGAAGCGCTGTTTATCCGCGTTTATTCGTACCTCGAGAGCATCTCCTTGCGTTTCACGGCCTTGAAACTTTGCTAATATATTCGTCATCGATTATCATCGTGACCTCTTCAATTCTAAAGCGCAGTTTAAGACTTTTTGCAATCGATAAGTTATTACGAACTGCACGATGAACTCTGATGGGAGATTAAGTATAGATTCAAATTTTAAAAGGTTTTGTATTCTGCCTTTATAAGTTACTTCTCTGTGTCCTAATACGAGATTATAAGTTTCGTAAGTTTCTCGGCGATATAAAGGACTCGCTTCGGGGCGAGAATAAACGTCTTTCCCTTTTTTATCTTTTCCCTCTCTCATTTTCGTCTCGTTTCGTCTCTACTTTGTCTTTAAAGAAGGGCCAAAATCGAACAGAATTAATCAAGGCGCGAAAAATCCACCGCTGATTTATTTATCAGACCCCGCGAGTTATCTCTCGTTGCTCTTCGGTTATTTTAATTATCTCCGGGCCGCAGTACGGCGTTTAAACAATATGTAGGAGCGACGAGACGGCGGAGACCTGTCGTGATTCAATGGCGGGAAGCGTACAAACGAGTGCACAAAAGCTAGCGGAGCGATACAATGCTTACGGACGAAGCGACTCGTTTTGGAAGGTAACAATGACAAGGAGAAAGCAGATAGGGCGGAGGGAGAGAGAGAAAGAGGGAACCCGCGGCCGCTGTCGATAGAGAAAGGTGACGGAAAAAAAAAATAAAAAGAGAGAGAGACGGGGGAACGGTGGATGCGATAGAGAAGCCGGAGGTGGAGGATGTAGTTTCAAGCCAATAGCAATGGCTCGTCCAGGCGTGCGGCAAACGTTGCACAGCGTCTCAAACAATGTGAACAAAAGAGCATCAATTTTACGTTTTTATCGTCCGGCATTGTCTATCTTCGACAATGCTCCCGCTCGCGGGCGACTCGCCGCGAAACTGCCCGCGGGGGAGGACGGCGCACATGTCAGGATCAAAAACGAATCCGCGCGGACGGGGACGTCGCGTCGGGGACCCCTTTGGAAAGAATCGCGGACGCGTGACGTGCGCCGCAGAGGCCAGGCGTGGGCGCGTGAGCGCCGCGCGAACCGGATCGCGAAGAAGTAAATTGAGACGGCCGCACTCAGCCCGGTCATTATATTTGTTCTAACAATCGCGTTGCGTGTCGTGGATGATGTACGAGCGCAATTAAAACGCGCGCGAGCGGCCGGCGATAAAATATGCCTGATGCGGAATATTCGGTGCGACCCCTGCACCCGCGCCTGCGATCGTGCCGCGAAAAAGCAAGGCAGGTAGGTAAATT
Source organism: Cardiocondyla obscurior (assembly GCF_019399895.1). Classification (NCBI taxonomy): domain Eukaryota; kingdom Metazoa; phylum Arthropoda; class Insecta; order Hymenoptera; family Formicidae; genus Cardiocondyla; species Cardiocondyla obscurior. The sequence goes on from NC_091876.1 coordinate 3,708,961, forward strand.
TGAAGAGGGCAATTACTCGCAGCGCTGCGCGTCCTGTAACGAGACGACTTAGAGTTTGCAATTAAACAGCAACAATTACACGGGGTAACTTTAGACTGTAATAACACAGAATAAAGGGTTGCCAGTGGCTGCGACTAGGCTCCCACCCTTCTGGTTAGAGGATGATTTACCGATGCAATTAGCTCCCTCTCTCTCGCCCTCTCTCTTTCTCCCTTTCGACCCCCCCCCCTCCCCCCCTGATGCACACGAATACACGCACATTAGCGCAAGCGCGGGCATTGCGTATCCGCTTCCCGCGATTTCTTTGCTTCCGTCGAATCCGGTCAAACATAATAATTACTCGATTAAACTTTTGCCCATACGACTTGGACGTGATATTTCGCCGGGGCGGAGACTCGTCGAAATTGCGAACGATAAGTTCCCCGTTTGCAAATAATTACCATTCGCGTGCTAATCAAGGGCCGTAGCGTGCTTTTACACTGTTCATACAGTACGATTATAAAATATATTTTACTCGCGCTTTTCCGTTATATTCGGTGAGATCGCGGCCGGTCATCCGGATTGCGCTCGCTTTCGGCCCCCTCGACTCGCAATTTCCGCGATTCACGCCGCGGTGCGTCGTATAAAGATTTTATCTGAGAAACTGGAGAGATGCGCACGGCAGAGCCTCTGAAACTTTAATGCGCCGAAGCTCGCGCGCAGAGGACAGTATTACTCTTTGAGGGGTACGGCTACGTCGTCGGAACGACCCGTAAAGTGCCTCTCTAACGGGGTCACGCATCGCCACCGGTGGTATCATTTATTGAATCGCGCCGTCTCCTTTCCACCGTTTGCGCTTTTCCGTCGCGCCGACCGGGCGTCGTCGCGCGCTTCTTTTCACCACCTCGTGTCGACGTCGCCACGATCCCCCCCTTCCACCTCTCATTGTCTTGCCGGCCGGGTTACCCTCGTTAAAAATTCAACCGAGTTATCTGAGCGCCGTCCAGATTGAAATTTTCCATGCAGACCCGAGTGTCGTCCCGTCGCGCTCCTTCCCTTCCTCTTGTGAACGAACTACTCCTGGCGCGGATAGCCGGCCAATTCGACGCCTCTCGGGTGAGATCTCAGGTGAGATCGACTTAGGTAATGCTGTTACAATTTTTCGCGTTCGGCGCGCGAGAGGCTTGCTTCCGTGAAAGTTTGCGAGATAAATCCGTAACGGTGTCTCACAGACACGGGCTCGACGTCGCGCGCGATTGCTTTTCGGTCGAAGATCTCTTTTCCCTTAGTCCTCGAAAGAATTGAAAAAAAGAAAATTGCAGCTCGTCACGGGTGCCGTGAAACGTGTCAAAATGGCCGTAAACAATGTGATGTATCTCGCGATACACGGGAGGAGCGAGATGCGCGTGCGACGAAGCAGCGAAGGTGCCTGGCAGGCACGTAATAAAAAGAAAATTGAATGGAAACACTTACGGAATTGCGCCAATTACGTAGGTGCGGGCGTGCTAGATGTGCCCGTGCTGTAATAAAGCGCTCGCACGGCGGCGTCGGTGGTGGCGAATTTGTTCTCATTGCAATGAACGCGGAGCGAGAGATAAATCAAGTTTTAAACGTTTATGACTTGGCTCGCGCGGGCATTACGTGATGAGTTTCGATACGGTGAAAATTAAAACTTTGCAAAAGGACTTTTGTTTCGCGCCGTGATTTTAATATCTCGCTTACGACCGCCGCGAATGAAAATCTTTATCGACGTTCCCGCGCATCGCTGTAATTTTATTTTTTAATCGGGTCTTCGCCGGAGCGGCCAGCCTCCGTCCGATTGACTTCGAGTGTTAAAAGCTCCCGCCTTCCGACGCACTTTCTTGCCGCGCTAATTTCGGCCCGGCTGCGTTTGCATTCTCGTGCAAAAATATCCTAGACGAGCTAGGTGGAAAATTACGGTGCGGGGCGCGAGCTGATATCGTTCCGCGACAGACATTTGCGCCGTTTTCGCGAGAAAGGATCGGGCTTTGCGCGGCATTATTCGCGCTCGCATAATGGAAGGCTCCGGGAATGACTGCGCTCGTGCAACGCGATAATTCCATTGCCCGCGCAATTACGACACAGTATCTGTCTCTAGCCAGACGGCCGAAAAAGGTATTCCAAAGCGTTACAAGGATTATTTTCGTTTAAATCGTCGAGAGTGTTGCCTGGCTGCAGCCCGGATATTAATTCTTTTTCTGCTCCCTCTCGCCCCCTCGCCCGTCCTCGTCCCCAAATCACCCCGCGATTAATGGGAAATGACTAATGGCGAAATACGTCGATTATATCGTTCATGTACATTCATGTACGAAACGCAACAAGAGTGGAGATTACGATAGCGGAAAGCGTTGTTTCAATTAACTCGTTTAATTTGCATTTATTGTACGACGAAACAAACGGCATTAAAACCGTAGCTCATATAATTCTCAAAAGAAATTTATGACACTTGAAAAAAGAAAAAAAAAAAATTAATAAATGCCAAATTATTATAAAATAATTGTTTGTATCGTTTCCACCTCGCCGGGCAGCTGTGTATTTTTTAAGCAGTTAATTGATACGAAATAATTAGGTAAATCCGGATTAGAAGACTAGAAGAGAGAAAGGCAAATGCATCGAGAAAACGAGAGAGAGAGAGAGAAACCGGCGGGCGGGCGGGGGAGCAAGGGGGCCAGGTATCCGATTGGAGTGTGGCGTCATTTAGCAGACGACGCGTATAATAGGGGAAACGAGCGAAACCCGGTATAACCCGCGCGCTTGCTGGCAGCACGGCCACGCGCGCAGCAACGCGATAATTCTATTTGCCGTGCGATTATGAGAGTATCTACCCCGAGCCAGACCCGTATACGCGGCGCCGTGCCGCCGTGCTCTCGTATTTCGCTCTCGTATTTCCTAGCCGGGATCAAAGCGGATACGAGGCCGCTCTCGCGGACAGAGAGGCCCCCGGTAATAATTATTTGTTCGATACGTTACGATATGCTCGTTATCCAGCGTATACTTCTTTCTCGCACGCCTGCCCTTTACCGCCCTCGTCGCTTTTTCTTTCTTGTCTCCTTCGCCAGTCGATCGACGAGAATTCAAGAGAAATCGAGCCGACAGGACCGCGGCCTGTTCGTTTAACTCGCGGAATTACGAGCAGGTACCCCGCCATGGGCTGCGACCTCCCACATAAGCGTGTTTCTTTTACTTTGCTTTCAGGTTTTGCGTAGGCGATCGGTTTTACTTGTGCGAGAACAAGATCCTCTGCGAGTACGATTACGAGGAGAGGCTAGCGTTCGCTAATATGGCGATACAGTCGCCCGCCTCATTAGCATACATCAAAAGGCAACTCCCTCCTACGCCAACACCACCGGGCCAGAACATGCACCCGGGACACAATCCGCTCCAACCTCATCAAGGTCTGGGACAGTCGGTGGCCCAGCATAATCACGTGCCCAACGTAAGTGTGCTGACAAACTGTCTGAACAACTTTGCTCGATAAACCTCGATTATATTCTACAGTATGTCGCCGTTTAATTAATTTTAATATGTAATATAATAATAAAAATTATTTAAAATTCTAATTACTTTAATATATCTATGTAAGCGTTCTGTTTCGCGATAAGGTGATTGACCGTTCCTGCAATTCGTAACGATTGAAATCCGCGATGCTCCTCGCAGCAACGTTAGAATAACATTTCACGTCTCGCGAAAATTTTTTTATGATTTTAGGGTCAAATGTCAGGCGGCACGCCGACTATGAACGGAACGACTATAGGAGTTGGCGGACCGAGGGCACCGGGTGATATGAACAACAACGGTTTATCCGGTCCCGCTCTTGGACCCGTGAAGCCACCACCGATGTCTATGCAGGCGCCAACCAGCTGAAACGAGGCTTCGCCGCCTCTGAAGAAGCTCAGATGTCTCAGCGGTTACTAAAGCCGACGATAGTTCTCACGGAATGTAATCGTGGATTACGAGCGGGAGAAAAAAAAAAAAGGTATACGTTGCACCGCTGAGTATGACGAAAAAGAGGGTCGGATGAACGAAACGGAGGAGTAAACGGAAAAAAAAGAGAGAGAAAGTGTGAGGGAAAACGTCAAACGCGCGAAGAATCGGAACTCCGGAGTGGAGTCCGCGGCTTCGAGGACAAAGTGACGAGCCCGAAGAAGTTGGAATCACTGTGATCGTGGAAAATGGACACAAATTTTAACGGAGGATAATGTTAGTACAGTGTAGGACACGCACGTGGTGTAAGGCTGCAGCCCGGCGCACCGTATTTACCGCAGGCATACAGGTACATGCAGATACATACACTATAATACACGGACACGTCCCCGGTTCCACCCGGGCAGCGCGAATGTTCGAACGACGTCGTAAAACGCCCCGTCTTTCAGGCGCTTTTTCAGACTTTCGCGTTGCTCGCCGATGCACGTACGCGTCTTGTAAAATACGACACGACACCCGACACACGTAAGGATAAATTAGATAATTCGTGTAAGATATATTTCTCTAGCAAGATGGGGGCGAATGTGGGTACGCGTGAGAGTTGCGAGAATTGCGTGCGCGTGTGCTTGTGCGTGCGAGCGGCGGAGTCACCTGTAAATATATCTGTGTCGTATTCGACTCCGCGTGGAATGAGAGAGGATGGAACGATTACCAGTATACGCACTCCCACCGAGATGACTCTTGTCCCGCTCGTGATACCGCCTGTCGTCCGCGCGCGAGGACGCCGGATGCGAACGGAAAAGAAATGCAGCGAGAGCGAGGGGGACACGAGGGGTTCTGTAACACGTGCCATAGCCCCGTCAACTTCCGCTTTGCCGCCGACCGAAAGCGGGCGGCCGCGAGAGGGAAAGAAAGCCGGACGACAGTCCGTCTCGCATTTCGGGATTACGGAAGATCGGGGAGCATCCCCGGTGATTGTTCTTGGTATACTCGTCTCAAAAATTTCGCGTTAAATTTCCTGTCGCCCTCGCGGCACTGACGAATTCTTTCCTCGTGGCTCTTCTAGTCTCGTGAAATTTCCGTTGCACGTTACGTCGCGAGTCGGGCGCGCGCGCGCGGTTGGCTCGTGCGACAGCCGATACCAAAGATTAATTAAAGACATTAGGTTAAGAACCCCTCGGAGCGAGCGCCGCGGAATGATTCAGTTTCAGACAGCCCGACGAGCCGCGGCGAATTATTTTTCGTAAGCTTCGCCCGCCGGCGAGCTTTCGGCGAAGAACAGCGGCGGATTATATCGCTCGGAGCTTTCGTTACCCGCGAGTTTCCGCAGAGCATTTCATTATTCTCAAACATTTCGCTGACCGTTCGCCATTGGCGTTGCCGCCCCCAATCTTCACGTGAATTCAAACTTTCGTTGACGCCGGCAAAATAGAGGAAACTCGAAGTGGTTTACGCCGGAGACTTAAGTATTCTGTAATCCGCCACTGTCCGAGAGTCGCGGGCTCCCACTGCGGCGGAGCGAGGGGCTTAGTCACTTAGCTTTAACGCTTTAATGCCAAAAATACAGGCGGCGCTTATCTATACCAAACGCCAAACGGCATACATTCGTAATCGTACGGAGCCAGAAAGGAGACCGGCGGAAGCGCTCCCAGCCGCGTTTACCGCCGCGGCATTATTAACTGCGAGCTCGTAACGCTATTAACTGTGAGCAATTTCCCGCGACGCCGGAAACACCGGTCCAGTCTCATTCTCGCGTTACATCCGGGCTTTCTCTCGTTCGCGGCCGGTTGCGCTCGAAAATAACCGTGATACACCACTCTTAGTTCTGTGTCACGGTTAGCAATGGGAGCGCTCGTTGTCTCGTGGATATTACTATAATTGATCCGTATTGCGAATTTTTTGTCCTTTTTTTTTTACGCCCGGCAGAGTTAAACATCGCTGCAGCTATTTAAAAATTACGATTAAAATTGGTTTTAATTGGAACGAAGGTGATAATCACTCGATCCCGTTTGGCGCGAGGTCCGAGAGAAAGTGAGCGTACCGGGAAATTGGTTTGCATCGGATACTTGTAAATTATCGAGGAACCACGGATCGAACCCGACGACTGTCGCACCGCGCTAGTACAAAGGTCCTGCGACACGGCGGAGGGGAACAGGTCGGACCGACAGAGGCAGGCAGTACGGGGCGCACAGGACATTGTCTCCCTACGTAGAACGGAGAAGTGAGGGGACGATACTTTCTCATTTTTTATCCATCTGTATATAATATCACTTACCTAGGGCTCTATTAATAATATTAACGGCCGCCTGATCCCCGCGAGGGGATAGGCGCAGCTCCCATTACTACCGAGAAAATATAACATTCTTATAAATACAACCTGGTGTATTCCAAGAGCGTTTTTTATTTCCAGCTGGAAGGATCCGCGACCTCCGACCTACGGCAGATCCCACGCGCGTTCCTGCGTAAGGGACGTCGCTTTTACACCTTCGTTATCTCCTCAGTTTTAATTTCCTCGTCCCTTTGCCCGTCTATCAATTTGTTCTTTTGTCACAAGAAAAATTAAGGTAAGTGCGAGAGATTCCACATACTTCACAGATCCCGATCGAGAGAAATGCTCGATGCGTCGCACGAAACGCGGGGGGAGGCAACGCAGGGGTTGAGAGGCGAAAGAACGGTAGCCGGCTCTTTCGCGTGGCGCCGAGCTAATACGAGAAGGGTGGAAACGCGATTTCCCTAATGCCCGCCAGCCCGCGGAGCCGAATGTTATTATGCGCGGTGAAGACTTTATAATGGGACGTAGAACTCCTTAAAACTCGCGGATACGCGCCTTCGAAAACGCCGGGCGGCTCCGTTACGGCGCGGAAGCGCGCCCCATAACTGAAAACTTATGCCGCTGCGATTGCGTTACGAGGTCGTTTCGCTCGATGGGCCGTTTCATTTTTAGAATTGTGCGCCGAGTGATACGTAATCGGTCGCGTCACGCCGTTACTACGTTAGCTGTTCACGGCGAAAAAAAAAAAAACCCCAATCGCTTACTGAAATAAACTGTAATTGATGATACAATTAAATTTTATGGCAACGTAAATATTGCAAGACTACTTTGCTTGATGGATCTGGCTTGTTTCGCGACTAAAAAAAAAAAATAATAAAAAAAAAGAAGAAAGAACACGTGTGAGTTTGTGTGTGTGTAATTACATGCAGCACGTAACGCTATTGATTTTTTCCAGTTGAAAATCACACTTTCGGGTTAATAAACTTCACGTCGTAATAAATTACGCGATGCAGTTCGAAGATAGCGCCGGGAGAGACCAGGTTGACTTTAATTAATTTTTCTGGGAACGGCCCAGAAGTTGTTTTAATTCGTACGCCGCGCCATTCATTGGCGAAGATGCTATCAAAAATAATATCCACCTTTAATGCGTTCGGGCCGGAAGGGGTTAACAATCTTGGCTCGCTTCCGGTGCGTGCTCGGGCGAATTAATCCGGCATCGCGCGAGTAGCCGCGACTCGTCATCTCGACCCTCGAACCACCACTGCCGACGCCGTCAGCGTCCACGTCCAGAGTCGCATTAATCACGTCGAAGGCAGACGGAGGTGGCGGCGACGCGAAAGGGGGGGAGGGAGGGAGGGCCAAGGGCGATGCGAGAACGAAAGGGAGAACGGAACCCCTTAAAATAATCTGGCCCGAAATGAAATCAGCCAAGGCAATTTCCAACCTCCCCCTGCCCTCCCCCTTCTCGTATCCGACCGGTGATGTTAACAGCGGTGGCGGTTTTATCCGGACGCCGGTCCTTTCCCTTTCTATACCCCTTCCCCCCTCGTTCATCCCTCCGATTCCGTCGTGGTGCAACCGACAAATGACGACGTGGCGGCGGCAACTCCCTCGCGGCGACTCACGGAATTAAAGATCACGAGATAAGGGTGTCATCCTTCGCTATGCATTATGTGTTCGGCAAAAAGCTCACCCCCCGGGCCATCCGCCCTCCCCTCGCCACCTTTGCCCCTCCGCACCCCCGCTCCTTCTTCACCCGTCTCTCTTTTCGCTGCCGTCTAACGCGTTTGTTTCAACCGTGCGAGAGAGAAAAAGGAAGAAAAGTAAAAAAAGAAAAAAAAAGAGGACGAAAGACTCCAATTAATCTACTTCGTCTGTTTTTGCCTGCTCAAGGCATCTCCGCTGGCGTTCCTCTCGTATCGACATTCTTTGGCTGGAAACGCCCGTCTTCGAGCACGATGTGCGGATGTGTGTAATGAAGAGAAACGCGGAGTGTCTCGCGAATTCGCGAGGATCCTCTCGAAGACGATCGCGACGGGATACACGCGAGAATGCGTCTCGGTTATGATCCGCACATCCTTTCTCGACCCGCGCGAATGAGATCCCGGCCGCGACCGGCAGTCGTATTTCAAGTTTTATCGCCTTGAAAACATTAAGAGGCTGACGTTGGGGCTAACTTCTCAGGATTCATCGAATCGGGAGTTCGAGGGCGCATTGTCGAAGCGGCGCGATAATCGCGAAACTGAATATCTCGAGGTTTATTAGGTGTAAGCAATAAAATAGAAAAGATACTCATATTCGCAATAAAAGCGGGACTATTCTGCTAATACGAGGCTAAAAAGAAATAAACCAGGCGCCGTGCGTACAAGTTGCAGCCAGCAGTTCCTCGGAAACCAAGATTTTCAAGTAAGTAAGCTCGAAATTAAGAATCGTCTATTTCTCGTTAGCGCAAACATAGTGTTCTACTAAAAAAAAATTAACGATATTATTCGAGGTAAACGTTCGCGAGCGAAGCGGACGGGGGAATTGCTTAATACTGTCGGCGAAAATCGAGTTTTCAGGAGCCGTGTTCTGAAACATCCTGAAACAATCACACGGTTTGGTCGTTAGTACGTAAGGCCGCACACAGGCAAGCGCCTGCCTTCGGCTTGGGCGCCGGAGTCGACGCCGTAGGGCCGCACGTTATGTATAGGGTGTACCGAAGGAAATAACCGTCATCTGTATTCGCGATAACATCGTAATTGAATGCGGTTGACGGGGATTTGCAGCGTACGACGGGCGACCACCGACGGCCCCCGCAAACGATTCCCCTTCTCGCCGCGCTCTTGCAGTTCTTCCTCCGTCGTGTCCCACCCTCCTCGAGTACACCCGCGACCCTCGCCGATGATCCCTTTCTCCCCTTTTCATATTACCTTTCTTTCCTTTGTTTTCGCTGATATTTTTTTTTTTTTAATAATTTTTTTTTTTATTTTTATTCTCTCGCTTCTCTCGTCCGCACAGACGAATTTAAAGGCTCTATCGCAGTTAGAACTCGAATACTACACATGACTGAAAGAGCAAAGCATTTCGAAAATTCGTAAAATATTAAATTAAAGATTGTCCCGTAATTAATAATTTTTCGTTTGAGTTTGTTATAAATTAATATCATTTCGTATTCCTCGCAACTAATCTTCCATCGTGATCTCGTCTGTTCTCCCGTTGTTTACTTTTTCTACCCCGATTTCTAAGCCGAACTCCTCATTCGCGTCCCCGCATTTTCCTTCGCTTCCTTCGTTCACTTTTTATCTCCCAAAAGTGAAGCATTAATCATATCAAGGCACGGGAAATCTACCTCGATATTTAGGGTGCCGTGGTACTGTCAAGTGCGTGTGTAACGCGAAAAAAAAAAATTCAAGGGTTTCGAATAGCTGGTAGTGAATAGCGATCTGACGACAGAATAGAGAAAACGGAGCGAAGTTTACGAGAAAAATTTCAAGAAGGATTTTGCAAAAGCTATTAATATATATCGTTACTTTCTCGTACGCGAGCAGCCGTTCTTCTCGCGAAGAACCGAACAGTATAAGATAACTGTCTCGCTAAACCGATCGATAGTCTGCTGTTTTCTAATTGTGTCTACTGTTGTGTGCTTATCTTACGCAACGTTGGACTGTCGAATTCGCCGAGCCAAAACCGGTTCTCGCCGCCCGCGCGTCCTCCACCATGCGAACTCGGAATGCGAGCACCTGCCGGCCGAATGTCAACACACGCATGCACTCACACTACCGCGGTGGTCGGCGGGCCCGGCGACCAGCAGTCTGGGCAGTCGAGCGCGCGTAGAGATAGGTCAAGACGCGTAGTAGTAGACTCGTACGCGGCGAAAAACATTTAGATATCTTGCTTTTCCAGCTCGTTATTAATTATTAATAATTATCTCGTTATATGGCCCGCGCTGGACATATGAAATATATATCTAATCTGCGCGATCTAACAACTAGCCGCAAAATCGGAATAGATACATAGATGAATTTTTACTCGGGTAAGAACATTTTTTAAAATTATTTTACGAAATACATAGCGTGCGAAAAAACTTTTTTCTCAACGAAAATGTCAAAGACCGTTTGAACTTAGCCGCGAGAAAAAGGAACAGGCCGCGTGCGCCGCCGCTAATCAACGTAGAAGAGGTCGTTTTGTGATCCGGGATAGCGATCCTTGCATGCGGAATGCGCTGATGGGAAATACTTGTTACGTCGTGGCTACTGTCACGGCCGCTGATTGGCGCATGAACGTTGGATTTCGCGCTTTATTAATGGCCGTCTGTCGTCGCGTCTCTCCCTCGCGTTCCCTTATCCCGAACGTGGGACCTCTCGTTGTAAAAGTTCGCCTTTTTAGATATCCACTGCCCTCAGGTTTTCGCGGCGCCGACGTTCGCCGGCAAATTATTTAATACGAAATCTCGTTTTCTCGCGCCCTGATTTCTCGCGCGTCAACCTGTGAAGCAGATCGCGAGCAAGATTTTATTTCGGGAGCCGGAGGATCGATCGCGCGGCCCCGTTAACTTCGCGATTTAACGTCTCTCAACCTTTGCAAACAGGAAGAAAATAATATAAGAAGCCACGTCTGGATTGGTAATTTTATAAAAATTAATTTATCGAGATTTAAAGCGACGTGGGGGTTTGATAATTATACGATCGCATTGCCGCCAGTATTTATCTATCGCGTAAGGCGAAAATTGATAATGCATCAAAGGGTTAATAAACATGTTTATTATATATGTTTATGTCTATCATGGCGGCGTCACTATAGTTAATCCATCGACGCATATCGGCATATGTGCAGACTTAGACAGAACGCAACAACGGGATATACGATGTAGAATAATGTGGAAATAATTGCCACGCACGCGAGAGAGGCTGATTGAACGATGTACATATTAAATCGTTGCATACTATTTCCTGATAATCAATGCAGCAACGATGCGTTTCTATGTCCGATATAATAGCATCGTTATATTGCGGTTACATAAATCAGTGATGAAGTCCGAGCTACATGCTCGACGCTTGTAATATTCCGTTTGCCGGATTTCCGCGAGCGTGCGCGCGCTTGTAGAAAATTATAATTATGTGAGCTTCGATCGTAAGCCTATAAATGTATATTGTAATTGTCCAGCAATTTTCGTCATGCCGCGCATTGTTCATATTACACGGACCGTCTCAGACCTATCGTAAAACACGCCGGAGGCAAATCCGAACGCGAACGCGATTTGAAAATTCAACAATGAGCCCGCATATAAATTAACCATAAATAATTGCTGGCGCGAAATGGATCTAGAATAGAAATATTCGATCCATTAAAAAAGAAAAAAAAAAAAACTTGATAGTTCTATTAATATTAACTACAACATTTTTAAATGCCACGCGTTCGGTCTTTTAATTTTTAATAGAAAGTGAAGTATGCATAACATAGAAAATAAAAATAGAAATGGCCAAAATTCTATTTAAAATGCAAATGTCCGTCTAAAATTGACGCGAGAGATGCACGGGTTAGTTAATCGAGCGTTAATATTTATTGTTCGTGCGTACGCCGTTGAATAGAATTATCGTGTCGGCCGGATAATCACGCCTAAGTAGGAAGAAGGAAGGCTAAGCCTAACTTCCTTACTCCGAATCTCCAAAGTCTCGTTTATCGTATTACCGAGTACCATTCGCGGTGCGAAACGCTATACCGCAGCGAGGATAACCGTTTGGTGGCTGCGGAGGATCTCGCACGCGAGGATACGAGCTGGCGAGACAAACTAAGAATATTACCTTCGGGAATATACGGACTAACGATCTACCGATGCGTATTAATAGTCTCGACGGCGCTAACTGTCTCGCCACTTAAGCGCCGAAGTCTGGCGACCGAGTATTTATGCCGGTTCGTAATGGTCTCTCGACGGAAGTTCTCCAGACCCATCGAGCTCGAAAACCAAGACAGTATACATTCAATATTATGATGTATAAACGAAAACTTGAAGCAGTTAAAAAGTTTTCTCGAGTATGATTCTACGTAGCGAGCTGTTCCGCGTAAATAAAGCCTAAATTTAAACTATATATTAATTTAATTTATTTAATTAATTTATATATTGAAAATCTAATTCTAATCAGCGGATATTAAATTATTAAAGTAATATTAATAGAAGATATTTTATAGACGTTTTAAGAATGCTCGGTTTCGCTGTTTCGTTTGGTCGTTTCTTCTTTGAACGCGCTTCTCAGGAATTAGATATTTCTATTTTGCCAGATAATTGCATCCCAGGACGAAAACCGTTCTAACTTCCTGCCGCAGATTTTATTGTCTGTAAGTGAACGGTAGTTCGCGTATTTCGTTCTCCCTTGCTCCGCTTATCCGTCCGTCCATTCGTCACTGTTCCTTCAGCCCCCGAAGGCGGCGGGAGAGGAAGACCGTTCACGGATTTTACGAGGGACTAGAGTCGAGTATCGGTGGGCAATTATCCGCGAAACAAACAGGTCCGTGAGGGAAAGTCTAACGACTGCTGGGGTCTTCCCGGCGATTACCTCAAAGCAAACCGCCTAACAAGACATTGTTCCGAATAGCTTAGCCGTTCCTCGCCCCGCCGTCTCCGACCTGGTGGCTCTTTTCCACCCTCTCATTCACCCCCGCGGAACCTCGCTACAACGTGGAAGAGATACCACATCCACCAGGACGACCAAACCCAGCAGCAGTTAACAACCCCGGTCTGGCGACGGTCGTTAGCAACCAACGTGGGTCACCTCCCAAACTTAAATCTATACGCAAAGCTCATCTCTCTCTCTCTCACTCTCTCTTTCTCTCAGAGACGAAGTCTCATACATTGGAAAATACGAGATGAATTTATCTACCTCTCACCCAGAATTTGTAACAATCCGACAGTTTAATACGCATATAATTTTTTAATATCAGAAAAATATAATGCCGTTAAAAAAATAAAATGTTGAAAATTTTAAGAACCTCTCAGTTTCAAAAATCGCATTTGAGATCTTATTTTAAGAACGTGTATTGCGTGGGGGAGATATAAATTTCGTATAACTTTGAAACGCAGAAGTAACACGCGCTTCTTCGCCGTAATTTGCACATTTATGATTTCGACCGTCTTATTTTTTAATTTACCGAAGATATTTCCTGCTTTGAAAGAAATTATTGGTCTCTATTGGAGAATAAGAATGCTGGATGTCCCGGTGGAACATTAATACTGTTTATAAAGACTCGTATTAGGCTCAATAGAACGGATACGCCGGCAAAGGGAGATTTTCCTGAGGAGGACTTCGGCTGCTTGCCTATTCCTTTAAGAAGTTCCCGCCGTTATATATACTCGAGTACATATATACGAGCACGTTAGCGCCATTATCGCCATCCGCGATAAGGTCCCTCGAGTGATAATATATTCCAGCGAGCATCTCGGGAAAAAAATACAGATTAAGGCTCCTAAGCACGGATTTAACGCTTATTTATACTCCGCTAAGTACCGGCATTACCGCGTATTACAATCCAAATGGTCGCTCGAACTTTTTCACTGTCACCTGCCTCGAGATTTTCGCCGCATTTTCCCATTTCCGCCCGCGCCGCCACTTCCTCAAGCCACGAAATTCTTTTTTTTTTTTTCTCTCTTTCGTTTCTTTCTCTCCCCTCCCCCCGTCTTTCCGCGGCTGCTTTATCGCGAATGTATATCTGCACTTATTCAAGTTTAATGCGCCGCGTATTAGCGAGTTAAGAGACAATCGTCTTTACCTCCGTCGCCCGGGCAGAAGCTATTCGCATTTCCCGCGAATTAAAATGCAATAAAGCGCCCCGGACCAGAAAAGCTCGATTTCAAATCCGTCGTGGAAATAAGCCCCGTTGTTCGCGCCGCTACGCAGCTTTCTGAGACGCGACCCTCCACCTCTTCGGCTTCTCGGACCGCAGCTATCTCGCGCGGGTGCACGTTTCGCTGTTTCTTGCAGTTCGTGCTCTTAACGATCCCGGAATATCCTCGTTTCCTCTGTCTACGAAGCGTGCGTATCCCCCCGGTGCGCCCAAGGGCTCTTAACGGACGATGGGCGATAAGAGCAAACGGCTTACGAGCCCGTCAGATTCGAAGCACCGCGCCCCCGGCCGCGTCTACTCACGTCGAGTTTCCTTTCCACTCGTAGATTTTCCGCTCGCGTTCGCGGCTCCGGCCACTTCGAAACATTTGATTTTGATCACCGCGAAGCGGCTACGGCCGTAACGTCGTCCTTTACGCCGCGCGCCGCTTCGGCCCGGCCCGGTGAAAACTGCATGTACGGCGCGAAGCACGTGGCCCTCCGAGTCTTACAATACTTTGTTACTACGTCGTTAATTTTAACGCTTGCTACGTGCCGGCGCTTTTGCCAAGTTTTTCTGGCCGGGCAAGAGTTGGAGAGTCGCGCGAAATGCGCCCTGTCAGTTCGAGAAAACGATCGAATTTACGGCGGCGACTGGGAAAACTTTTAGCTGCGAAACGATCGCGCTCGCAACAAACGGCTTCCTCTACGTAACTGTAAAATTACCCGCGGTCTTATTCGACATACGCCAACGATCGGGCAGATTGATTAAAATGATAGCGGCGCTGGACTCCGGGCACCTCATCGGTTGTCAACGAGAGGCGGAGGGCAAAGGATATTTTATCGCGGCCGAGGGGACGATGCCCGAAATCGAATTGCCCGCACGTAATTATTCGGTCTCCTTAGCGTAATCGCGGTAAGATTATCGCCTATCTCGCGGCTCGATTCGTCGCCGTTAGAGGGAACGCTTTCATGTCACCCCGGGGAGCGCGCTGAGAACATTATGGCTGGTAAGCCACCAGAATTAGTAAGAGGCGAGACGGTGACTCGATTCGAGCCATTCGCATTCTTTAGACTTTGGATTCGGTGCCAAACGCATTTTCCGTAAACTTTAATTAACTGGGAAACATAAAACTCGCACGCGGGCATCGCCGTAAATCGTTTCGCGTAAAGATCACCTCGATTAAATCGAAATAGGGCTCTCGATGCCGGCGAACCGATCAAATCGTTATCCTGGCCGCCGTCTGCCGTGTCAGGTCCGCGGAGTGAAGTAAAATGTACTCGAAGGGTTATGGTTAGCCATCCGCGGGGGCTTATGGGCCGATCGCCACCGATGGAATCAGCGTCCTGCCTCCATCCCGCTCATAATCAGTTTTAGATTAATTAAATTTTACGGCCGCTATTGTCGATAAACATTAAATTTAACGGGCCGGTCCTGCCCAGGCCGTTACGGCTCGTTATACGATCTCGTGTGCGCCACGGGCGTTCGCATGAAATAGCAATCGCTCGCCCCGAACGCCTCGGTTGCATTTTTACTTTACCGCGGTGAAACGCCCGGTCTCGAGACGCTGATGAAAATACGCGTCTTCCCTACACATTTTGGGAGCGAATAAAAAATATCCAAATAATACAGAATTTCTCTCATCGAAGTCTTATCTGTTTGAAATGTTCTCGTTACTTTATGTGTCTACATTTTGTAAGAATATAAAAAATAAACGTTAAAATTATACAAATCTAAGTTCGATGAGAGAGGATTAACGCGTTCGGTGTAAAAGAGCAAAAATACGATCGCTATATTTGGCCGTACGAGTTTTGCCGGCGACACCGGGGCACCTCGTACACACGTAACGACGCGAATCAAGCCCGGTGGTAGGCGATGCGCGAATTTCGGGCGAATTGTTATTCCGCAGCCGTGAAACGTGAATCGTTCTCGTCGGCCAGAGAACGGCGGGCGGGTGTTGGCGTGGCACGGCACGGCGGCGAGCAGCAGCAAGCCGGGAGGTAAATCTGGCGAAGGCGGTAATTAAATTAATTAGCTATCTCGAGGATGCAAGGATGTACCGTGCCGACCGAGAAAGCGGCCGCTCCGCCTCTCGTCCGCTCGTTTTCTCTTTAACGGTCTTAATTATCAGGGACTCTTCACTCCCTATCCGCTCTTTACCCCCCTTCCCTCTCTCTCTCTCTCTTTTTCTCTTGCTTCCCCTTCGCGCCCTACGCCCGTGTCTCTGTCCTTTTTCAGGCTATTTATTAGGTTTTTACTTATGGAACCGGTTGCAGTGCAATCGTCCGATCTGGACCAGCGCGCGATCGAATTTTCCCATTATCGTCGACCTCCTCCGGCGGACGAAACTTTTGCCGGTCGGCCCTCCACGCCCGGCGGCGAGCGGGACGGCCCGGTTTCCGTGAAAGAAGCAAAGCACTCTGGGTAATTAGAAGCGGAATTATATTCCGCCGCGTCCTGTTTCAGTTTATAAACAAGGACTCTTAAATGAAGTTCCCCGGGAGCTGGCCGCTTTAGTACTTCGGCCGATGCGTTCCCGTGTTCCGATCCTGAAACTCGCCCGGTGTCGCTCGCTCGCTCGCGCGAGTTTCGCCGAGCTTTTAACCCTTTCTTATGGCCAACAGCTTGCTAATAGAAACACATTTTTCTCTTAAAAAAAAAAAATGTCGAAAAAATAAAACCGTAGGAGACTAAATAGCAAATTCAGAAAAGCGTAAGGAAAAAAAAAAGATTTACTTTTATTTTTTAAAACGCAAAAGTAGTTAGAGCTGCGGGACGATTGTGATTTTCGTAACTGTCGCCAGTTTTTCGTCAATCTAATTAGTGGCAAATTGCTAACAGCGACGCTTAATCATTTAATCGAGCTAATGGTTCTTCCGTAACGCTAGAAGAGCGCGTATTCCCGTTTCTCCCTCTATTAATTCCGGCATTGAGCTAACTCCATCTCATCCGTCTATTTCGAATCACGCGGTGGCGATTGTAGTGCAGATCAGTTTTAATTTATGTTTGCGATTAGAAATCGCGAGCTTGCCGCAACCTCGAAAAATATCAAGCTGTTTAAACGCTTTGCTAAACGCGCGGCAAACTTTCTCGATTAAAAAGAAAAAAAGAAAAGAAGAAGAAAAAAATCTTTTTTCCATTTTTTAATACTTTTTAATTATTTCGGGAAAATGTCGGTGTTAAAAAATTTTTTTTTCCTTCGCCCTACGCTTATCTCGGCATTATACTACGTCGCACGCACGGAACGCCGAAGAAACCGCCTAACGACGTACATTCATAATCGATCTCTCGCTCTTATGAGTACGTATACGCGTACGTACATACCTACGACACTCCCAGAGGTACCCTATCCCGATACGGCGCGCTACCCTCGCCGCACGACTGCGAAATTAGCGCCAAGCCCCTGCGCACGGGAGCTTTCCTCCCCGAGAGCCTCCAACTTCCTAAGCTCGACCCAAGTTTGGTCCCCCGGTCGACGCTTCTCTTCCCATCGCTCGGTTCCGCTCCGCTCTCCTCCGCGCAGCGCGGAGCGGAGGGATCGGAACACGCGTTTTAGTTTTTAATGATTATTGCGCCCAGCTACGTCCCAGGTAGGCAGGCATTACCCACGGCGGTCTCCCTTGCGCACATTTGCATATCTTTCCAGCCGTTAGGAATTGCCTGCTGGTTGCTTTCGTCCGCTCCGACCGGGCCGTGTCTGCTAGCGCTTTCGCTTCAACTTTTAAGCCCCTTTTCTCTCCCCTTTCTTCGCCCTCATTCGTTCCCTCTTCCTCTCTCCTTCGCGTTCTGTATTCTTTATTCACGGGGTGTTCCACTAAAATTGTACGTTTTCAATCGAATGGGAATTCTTACGTAAATTTACGAATAAATAGCTTCCGAAAAATTTGATTAATAACCGCTCTCTTGATTCCTTTAGTCGTTTCAATTAAAAAACTCTCTAAATAATTTCGTCAGCATTCAGTATTAAATAATATTAATAACGCTCATAGAAAATAAAAAATTTTAATAATGAATTGTTAACGTTAAAATTACTTCTTTAACGGCATAAGGGTGAAGGGACACCCTGTATAATCTTTATCCCCTATCTCTTGTCTTTTACCGGTACCTTTCGCTCGGGAGTGGCTGTTGCCGTCTCTCTTCGAAACGCGATGTTCTCTGTCGCGCTTGACGAGAGCGGCACCAGTAATTTCTCTCTCGCTAGTCTTCGACCACCCCTGCCGCCACTTTCCCATCCCGCTTTCTTCCTTTAATGGCACTTGGTTTTTGAGTGCATTAATTAACGTTTTGTGTCAGCCACCCCTTAATTAGACTGCTTTTGAAAAAATCAGTCAGTGAGTCAGTGCGTTCTCGAGATGGGAGAAGAGCGGCCATCTCTTACCGAGGGTCGGGCGCCACCGCGCGATTCTACGTCTATTATCCAACCGTAACGGCGAATGCTAATTTTGCATTATTAATAATTTGCGCGAGTGACGTAATCGCAACGATCCCGTCGGGTCTTTTATTTTCGTGAGCCCTGCGGCCCCACGTTGGCGCTCGCGCGCCATTAAATGTCACGATCTTCATAGTTTGCGAGTATCGCGTACTCCTTATCGCGCGGCCGGGTAGCTTCGTAACGTCCTCGTATCGAGCACGCGAAGTCGGTGGTTTACACGTTATTTAGCAGACGCTCTCCCGAGTGCAAATCGGCGTCGGCGAAACTATTGACCCCCGTCATCGCGCGACTTTGGTCTTCCATTTCCGCAGTTTCCACGCCGCTATTTCCCGGCTTCCCGGCCCGCATCGCCGCTCGTCGGCGCGAACGCACGCAAGAGAAACGGCGGCGTTTCTTAAAATCGTGCCGGCAAATGCCGCGCGTCTGCCGTACGCTCGAGAGGGAAACGCGGAGGACTTGGATGCGCGACGACAATAGTTCGCCATTGACGGTGAACGCTCCCCGCTCGCGGAGATCGTATCTGTATTTCATTAACATTATTCTCGGTACACTGTGCCGGCGCTCTATTCTGCGCTACAATATCTGCGAAGACGAGGATGACCGAACTCGAAGAGATAACCGCTTGGGAATGCATACACTCGAGAGGGTTAGGCAAGTCAGCCGCGAAGAGGAGAATTAATTGAAAACACGTCAAATAAATATGCAAATATGTATGATATTTTAATTTGATAATTATACTTTGTCGGACTTTAAATTGAAACCTTTCCACCAATTTGTACGCAAGACTTTGTCCTCGAGTTTTTAATCGCTTCGTTTAGAAAATTTGCAGTTTATCCGATTCTAAATTTAATAGTATCGAGATTGGCGATGGTTTGTGATTGTAATTTTCCGATTGACGTAATAAAATGAAATTAAAATAACGAGTAGTTACTTTCGCGAGAGTGAGGGGGACGAGAAAAACGGGCGAAAGAGACAAAGAGTCCACGGTAGAAATCCGCGTGTACGCGCGATAAAATGGCGCGAAAAGTGGAATAGGCGGCCTCGGTGGCACCGCAGGAGCGCGTTGCGAAACAGCCCGGGAATTCAATAGCGGCAAACTCTCTCACGCGCGCGGATATTATTCGGCAGTAAAATTTTATTTCGCCGGCATTTATCGGCGGCATTTGGCAAAGCCGGCTCGAGCAGGGCGAGCCAGGCGTGCGCGGGCGTCGTTATTTGATAACGACAAATTATTGTTACGAGAAAAAATGGACGCTGCTGTGCATCCCTTAACTCACGAGACGGCCCTCGTACCTATTCCCTCCCTCTTCCCTCCCCACATCCCACACCAGCACCCGAGAGTGCGTTGATCACGTGCTGCGCGAAGGGGAATCCGCGTGCATATCTCACGAATTAGCAGACACAAAAACGCGCGTAAACAATTAAGGGTCCCGAAATAAAAGAGATAAAAATTAATCTTAGTGTAGATTAAATAAAAATTAACGTTATTATATCTGGAGGTCAGTTCGCAATCAATATCGCACGTGTAAATTTTATTTCGGGAAAAATATTATATTAAAATTCTTTATGTGCACAATATAGCGCTATTTTTTTTTTTTTTTAACTGCGTTAAGAAATTCGATAATTAAACAAATGCAATCGACGCGGAGTGCAAAAAATAACGAGAGAGAAAGAGAGCTTTTTGAGAGAGGAGAAAAAAAAAGAAACGATGCCGGCTTTGGGTCTGATCCACGGACTATCGAGCTAACTGTCCAAACGCTAATCTCTCGATATATTAGCGGATTTATACTTTCAGTATCGGTTAACATACACCCTCGAGATATTTACGTAGGAAAGCGAATTTTTTCCTGTCCTACCCTTTGTCTCAGTTCGCTCCTGTCAAATTGTCGTCGTCTTCATCGACGTTTAAATCATTTATATACTTTCGAAAATTAATAGAAGCTCGAGAGCGTTAGTTTCGACAATGCCGCATGGAAAGAGAATTGGAAATAGCCGCTCGATCATTTTTGACGTTTCGGCGTTGCCCGTCTTACTGATATATTAACACTTTGTTATACTAATTACGTCCCATAATTTTTCCATGCAATTAACCACATTTGTATCCGGTAATCAGTAACGCGCGTTCCATTGGCAGCACTCGGCGTCGAGGTTTAATAAGCAGCGCCCGTCGCCTCGTTATGCTTTATTAACCATTTACGTTATCAGCCGGCCGACATTATATCACATTTTATCAGCTGCAAATATCGGTAATCGCCGCGTTCCAGCTAAATTATCGCCCGCGTGTTCGTGCGGCAATTAAATTCGTTGAGCCCCGAATTCGCCGTGACGAGCCAAATGTAACGCGACTTTTACGTTATCGTTAAGTCGAACCCGCGTTGCGGAAAGGTCGACGGGAGCGCCGAGGGTGACGTTCTGGTCAACGTACTCCGCGTGGAGAACGGAAAAGGGGAAGTGAGACGGCGGGGTTGGGGGGGGGAAGGGGGATAGCTCTCGTGTAGATACGCGGATACATCCTGGCTGTGCCGATGGTGCTCGCTGCACCTGATCCTGGTCGGTGAAATTGATGATATAATCCTCCATAACTCAGGATTACCGAAGAGGCCCGGGTGTGCAGCCTCGCGCGGAGAAGGCGGGAGAAGGAACGCAATTCGCGACTCGCACCAGAGAGCCCAACTCGGAATCGCGGCTTCCACGCGTACAGATGCAGAGGCTCGTCCGTGTGAAGCCAGCGCTTCGGCCTGCCGTCGGATAGAAGAAAAGGCCAGAGCTATACACTGTCTGGCCTACTCTTTCGCGACGTCGCCGGCAGTTATCGCAGATCCGCTTCTCGGCAACATCGGCGAGTTATAGCGCTGGCTTCACACGGACGAGCCTCTGCATCTGTATGCGTGAAAGCCGCGACTCCAAGTTGGGTTCTCTGACTCGCACACACTGCCGGCGTTACTCACCGGTCGGCTGTGCGTGCGAAGGAAGCTAGATTGACCTGAACTACTTACGGCGCGAAAGAATCGCCTTCGGACGCTATAAACCATCGCGGAACAGAAGCTAATTCCCGAAACGCTGTTCTCGCGCGCGCAAAATGAGCGAACAAAGTAACGGGGAGCTTGAAAAAATTTTTTGTTTATTGATTTTTCTTTTTTTTTTTTTATATATATTTCTCCGCGAGGCGTATGTAGACTTTTGTTACTAATGGCTATTTCACCAACCTTCCCGAAATTCTCGTTAACGAATGCGAAATTGACGATCCGCCAATTTTTAATGGTTCGTTAAAAGTAGAAGTGATTTAACAATCGTTAGCGCTAACGGACGTCGCTGAATAAAAAAATTGCATTTACAGGTTTCATTCAACTCCGATGATACCATCGATCTCTTTCGAGACAGTTAATGTCCGTTAAACCTTCGATTAGCGCTGTTATTCAGTGGACGGATCTAATATCTGACAAAAAATTCTGAAATCTTTAAAATTTTATTAGCACACGATTTTCTCCGGAAAAAAAAATGTATTTTTTTTGCAGCAAAATTAAAATAAGTTAGAAAACAAACTTTTATATCGGTAGCACGTAATCGACTATCTTTTGACGTTGAAACTATCGATAAATTCAATTTTTGAAAATGTCACAACGTTTCGGACAAAAGATTAGAGGCGATAATCGTTTAAGAGCCGTCGTAAAAAAAACGCCGTTCATTTCCGGTGCGACAGCAAGCGTAAAGCGCCGCCAGAAAAAAATCCGTTGCTCAAACAAGCGAAACGTCGAAATTTACAGCCTTACATTTCGGATAAAGGGTGGTCGTGGCAGCTTTAAGCAGATTTGCAGGTGGGCAAGCGCGAGAGAGAGAGAGAGAGAGAGTGAAAGAGAAAAAGATAAAACAACGTCTGGTCTGGTGCTGGAGAGCTGTCGCGTAACGCGAACGTTAAAAAATTCATAAATACTACTCCTAGGTGCCATTGCGAATTGTCCGCGGCGGAAGAAAAAAGGTACGAACGAGCGTACGCTCGTCTTGCAGTCTGGAACGTCGCATAAATCGCATTTTACGAGATATATCCTGAATAGTGTACCAGCGCCCAGAAAAACGCGTTTGAAGATCGTCGCACGTATTTATGGGACTTTCGAAATTATTCAGAGAATTGCCAGAGAGCCTCGTGAGATTCTACGACGGGCCTGATAGTATCGGATAATTAGAAATAGTATTGCATAGATAGTATTAAAAAAAAAAATTATTTACAGTTAAATATTATGCGTAGTGCCACGCTTAAGTTGTAAATTCGCGAAAGCTCCAATTATATAGCACTTAGCACGGGGAAATAAGCTGTGCTTCGTTTTCTCTTGCGTGTGTTAATTCGATTCGCCCTCGAAGATCCGGCTTTGCTCAATCGCGGATTTTCCTTCCCTTTTAAACATACGGGCTACTTTGCAAGCTCAATGAGAGTATGCAGAAATTAGAATGGGAAGAACGCTCGTCGCGATCCACGATCCTACCCCCGAAGGGGTGCCTCTCCCCTCGGGATAGAACACAAGCGCAAAATGCAAAATTCCCCTCGGTTCTTGCCTGCCGTGCTTGATCTCGGCAGGAAAGCGGTGACAAAGTTGTCCCGATAATGTTTCTCGAGCTTCCTCTCCCCCTCCCCTCCCCCTTTCACGGAGTGAAGTTCCGGCTCTCTAGTGCGACGCCTGGCACTCTTGCTCGGTATGTTAATTAACGGCATAAGCTTCCCTAGCCACGAGCTTGCGAGGAGGCCCTTTATATAACTAATTAGCACGGGCGGTATTCAGATTATTTACTTCATTTGGCTCGGCTTAACTCCATCCAGCGACAGCGCGCCCCGCAGCACACCCTCTATCGTCGCACACCACGCTCCCTCCATCCCGCCTGGTTCTACTATCAGCATCCTGTCGCATTCTAGCAGTTTACAATATCCTAAACGATCACCGAACACCGGTAGCCGCCGGCGACGCGCTCAAATTTTAATTGTCCTCGTTTGCTCGCGTCGTCAAATTTCCAAATGACGCGACGAGTCACCCGATCGCTTCGCTCGCGCACGGTATGAATTACATCTCCCGCATCCTTTTGCGTATCAATATCGCGAGTTATACGTGCGAGAACGTAATTCACGGGCGCGTAAGAAGGGAAAATCATATACCCTAGCCGTCCCGAATTAGAATCGGAGGACTATTATTCGGCATCGAATATTGTTAATAATAGACAAAAAAAAAATTAAGTGGTTTAATAAAAAAAAAAAAAAAAAAAAAAAAAAATTAATATTCGAGCCAATATTTTCAGTTTAGAAGCAGCTTTACAAGCCAAAGCTTTTTGAAACGAGCAGAATTAGCTATTATTACGGGAATTAAACGTATTATGCCACATATTGCATCGTTGCAATAATAATTTGCCCGAGAAACGCATCACTTGACGATTACCGCTTTTCCTTATACGAGGCTCATTCCTGCATCTCATTCTCCCAAAGATTTTGTCTTTGTAATGATTGTTTTCCCAAGAATATGAGCGTTTCTGTTTACTGATGAAGTCTCGAAGATACGAAGGCCCTGCAAATATCGGGAGAGCGACGCCGTCGAGTTTTCGACGCCAAGAAAGAAAGAAAGAGAAAGAGAGAGAGAAGGAGAGAGAACTCTGATGGCATGGGGGCGGGATGAGGGTGGATTTCACCCTGGTCGCGGCGTCTCGCGACGGCGATGTCGTGCAAGATTTTTAATTAATCGATCGAGACGCAAGCGTTGTGCGAGCGCTGTCGTTTGCGGCGCGGCTGGTTCATTAGAGGCTCTTAATTAACTTGCGGCGCTCACGCGACTTCGCACAATGGATCGCGCGCGCGTATGTGTGTATGTGTGTGCATCTAGATCTGCCCGAGCACACGTGCTTACGTGCACGCGCGCACACCCACACGCGTCTCAAGCTCGCGCCATTCAATTACATGTTAATAATATACGCAGCGCGGAGTTACATTGGCTCGCTTCCACGCCGGAAACTCGCCGAATCGAATCCACTTTCACGTAAAATCGAGCTCGAGGTAATCTCGAAGCCGGCGAGCGCGCGCAGATCGATCGGTAATTACATATTCGCACGGTGAATGCTTCTTTATCGAGCGACAATGGAATTGATTCGCGACGGCCGCGTGCAATTAATTAGCGGTGACCGGCGCGCACCGGAGTGATTAGCACATACGCGGCTGACATTGCGCGTTCGCGACTATAATTGCGCGCTTGTGATACGCGCCGTGAAGAGCGGAAGTATTCCGATATACGCGGGCGACCCTTTGTCCCGGAATTACAGCATTTATTACATCAACGATATGAACAATAATAGAAAGACGTGCCGTGTGAGTGGAAGCGCGGAAGAATTTTTTTTTTTTTTTTTTAATGAAGAAGAGAATGCGAATGTGTTTAACGCGTGATTACGGGATTGGCTTTTGTCGCAGATCGACGATAAGCGGAGTCGCGGACTTTTATTTCTAATACCTATCCCGCTCGCGATCGTATCTCGTTAACGTTTTATTATTCGGCCATCGCGTGATGTAACGAGAGCAGCGTCGTTATCGCCGGCGGATCGCGAGCTGGCGAGCACCGCGCTAGACGGCCGCCGCCGGGCGTCAAAATCGTTGAATGCACGTGCGTAATCACCGTAACGAGGCGCGAACTTTCGCAGTTAGACGCCTCGACTTCTGTCGCCGCTGAACGATCGAACAACGCGACGGCGACGCGAATGACAAGCGGCGACGGGGGAAGGGGACCTACCGCTTTCGCACGAGAGGCCGGATGAAAACGACCCCGAAATTGGTAGAAACTGGCAACATGTGTTCAGACAGGGCCGCTGCGTAAATGCGCCGGTCATATATATCCGAGGACGACACCCACGAGCTGTTCCGGCGAGCTGGTTAACCGCACTCGTTAACCAGTTCGTTCCATAACGCGTTTACTCCATAATCTAAAATCCCGCACGCACCGAATTCATCGCCCGAGGGTCGCGTGCGCGCGTTTTGCCTGTCGCGGCTTCTCCTGCGATATTCGAATAAGCCGAAATAAAACGGGCAGAAAAGAACGTCAAACGTCTTAAGAGCGACGGCTTAAGAAGGAACGAATTTAGACGCGAACCGGTTTTACGTTATGGCCGATCTACGTTTAATTGCGATCGTTTTTTAGACACCGACGTATTTCGACGGCGAGAGGAAATGAAAAAGGGGTCTATTATAATTCTAGTTTAAACGTTTCTACGGGCACATAAAAAAAAAGGAAATAAAAGGGCAGGAGTCAAAAGTCGATAGTGTCGAATCGGTTTACTGTCGGCTGAGCCGCTCGAAAGACTGGCTCAACAGCTCATAAAAGGGCGCGAGCGGGAAATATATGTCGACATTGAAAAGTTTGTCGAACAAGCCCGGCGACATGTTGCCAGGATAGCGCTATAACTTAACGCCGCCGTCGATATATGGGAGAGGACCTGCCGGCAGCGGCGGGCGTCCCTTCTCCTTATCCTATGACACTCGCTCCATCCAACCTGCTTCCGCTACCCCCCCGTTCCGTCCCCTTTGTACAGCATGCCTACGAAACTTTACTTACTGGCACCTTCGGGTTATGTGTGAGCAGAAACGGCGAAAATATGGCATCGCGATTTACGGCACCGCCTAAGCGCGGAACCCTCGAAAGGACCGATTCTCGCGAGCACATTTGCGACGTGAAACATTATCCCGCCATCGACTCTTTCATTTTTTTCTGTGCGCTTTATATATATTATTAAAAGAAATCATGTGCGAGCTACGTGCGCGCTATTTTTTAATGATCTCAGTTTCAAACTACGAAAAAAAAGTCATGCGACTTACCGATCTGCATGAGCTTCAGCGGAGTTGTAAAGTTCTGCCGGTGACTGTAACATAAAGTTAAACAATATTAATGTTCATGAGCTGAAAATTGTTAACGTTTAAAAAAAAAAATTACGAGTATGTATTTGATTCTTTAATAAAAATAAATAAAAATTAAATTAATAAAATGACGAATAAAAAAAAAAAAATTAATTCTTACTTAAAAGTTGCTCCGCTGGTGCAGGATACCCTTCCTGGGCCTCCTCCTCCTCTCAGCACTAGTCTCCAACGAAGATGTTAGTCTGCTGCTCTTTCGACGAAAATCTTTCTCTGGATATTTATCTGAAACAAAAAAATTATATTTTATTAGCAAAAATCTAATCTCCGACTTGACAGTCAACGTAGGCTCGCTTGGCACGAACCAATTATCAGCTAATTTAAATATCACCTCAATTTTTTACAGATAGAATATTTTATAAAAAATTTAGAATTATCTACTTTTTTATTCCCTGACTGACACACGTATAAAACTTTCAAATGCAATCTTTGAAAAGTGAAGCGTGAAAATAAAAATAAGGAACCTGGTTTCTCACAGAGAACGGTGTGTCGCCGTTTGCAAGAAACTCCAGCGGCTGAAAAAATATGCGTGACGGCGAGAGCGAACGACGGCTATTGTAACTGGACCCTCACGTAAATCCGCATATAAAACGCGTGTCAAACAATTAAAAAATGTTCCGCCTGCCCGGCGCTTTTTCAGCCCGTTTAGATTATCCGCGCTCGCGGGAGCTAGACAAACGAATGCTGCATAGTTCTTTCCGCCGGGGGATGAGCCCGCGCGTTCATCGCTGAAAACGAGTATACCCGGTGTACGTGCAGCCCTGGCGTTAGCTGTAGGCTGGGGTCGGTGCAATTAGGGGTATTAATTAGCGGGTACTTCATACCGCCCCCCTTTCCGCTTCGTTCTGCCGCCCTCTCGCCGCTCTTCCGCTCCTCTTGTTCTCATCCCCGAATCAGCCAGCCTCCCCTCGCCCTTCTCTCGCCAACGCACGCTTCTCTTTCTCCCGTGGTCGCTCTAAAGTGCACCAACGCGCACATTGGTGGACCAATACGAACAAGAGGCATACATAGCTAATTACACGGTTTTATGTCATCCACCCGGAGCTGATATAGAAACATCCCGAGAAACTTGTGACATCAGCGAAAGAAGTGTACGCGAGGGGAAAGCGCAAGAAGAGGTGGCTGCGCGGCGGGATCGAAGATTTAGTTATCGTTTTTTACCGCTTTCGAGCACCCAAAGCATGGAGGTAATTAACCGCGGAAATATCCCGTGCAACTGCGAGGACCGTAACACGTGCGCGCCGAGAACTTCGCGACGATAATTGCAATTTTTATCTCAGATTTATCAAATCGATACAAAAATAATCGAGATAAATTTAACAAGTCTTTTAGCGATCGACTGTCCGTTTCCCCGCTGTGAAAATGCCCCGACATCGTCGTTTACTGCAAATTTTCGATTTCCAATGTTATATATACATATATACATACATATTTTTTTTTTTTTATCGAAGCTCGGAGAAAAGTTTTATAAAGCCGTTTTGCTGGCGGTAATTAAGGGCTGCGATTTTGTTATCCATACTTATACTTTATTGGCGGACAATTGGAAAAACGATCAGCGATGAAGCTCGAAGATATTCTGCCCGTTTTATTTACGTGGCGGTATCCGTTGAAGAGGACCGCAAAGCCGCTATCATAGGGCGGTTAACGTCGGCTGCCAGGAGGGGTTAGATATTCATGTATTTAAATTTATTTATTGGCAGGATTTTTGCTCTCGAGGGTGACGGCGGGTGGAAAGCTGGACCGAGCCTTCACCCCTTTCAAGTCCCTCCCCCTTGGCCGCCTCTCGTTGCCCTCTTGTCGTACAGTTGGCCGTTAAACCTTCGATGCTCTACAACCCTTTCTGGGTAATTTTCTCGCTTAAAGAGATCTCGGCCAATTACACGGGCTATCCGACGGGCGTTGAATTTTAATCGAAATAAAAGAAAGTAGAAACCCGCTTTGCCGGCTCTTTACGCGTCTCCGTACCCTCTCGATCTTCGGAGGGCGTCTAAGAAGGAATCGCGACGCGTGTGTACGCGCACACAACACACGGGCAACTTTGTGCCGGCGCGATTTCGATCGTCGCTGACATTCAACCTTCGCGGCACGTCCGGGGGTGAGAGACGCGAAAGAACTTCTTCCGCCTCGCGATTAAGTGGTTGGAGATTCGATGCGTCATTCTGTATCGGCGTGAGTCACGGGGAAACTCTGATCTTGAAAACTTTATTCGACATTATTGGGAAATAAATCGTGCGAAAAGCAATATGCATCTTCATAACGCTTTTCTTGAATTAAGAATACGAAATCAAGATATATATGTACGTAATTATTCTTTTACAGCAGAAGTAATGCAGCACGTAACGTAAGAATGTTTTTTAAGTGCAAACAATAGAGATATGCAAGTGAGAAAAACAAGTAACGGACGGTAACAATAATTAAATTTCAGCAAAATATTTTACAAGTTATTAAATATTATACGGTATGAAAAAGAGGATGAGTTTAAAAAAATTCTTGAAAACAAATACCTCCCCGTCGCGGCACGGGTGCTGCCATGTCGCGGAGGCGTAATAAACTAGCTAGCCTCCCTCTTACCACCCTCTCGCAACCCCTCTAATCAATTTCCTAAAGTATCCACATACGATCACGATATCATTCCCAAGATTAAGACACGCGTTCCTTATTTATCTAACAAATCAGTATAAATTAAAATATTATTTTCGTTATCGATCACATCGCGGAGATGATACTCCACCCGCGTTTCACTTCTATTCGCAACGTGAAATATTAAATATTCCTTTCTTTCCACCCTCGACGTTGAAACGGACACGTTAGAAATGTGATTCGGGCATTAACGTGTCAGTGAAGTTTCCCTCATACGAGTGAACACATGTAGACGCGTAATTGCGCCTTTTGTCAACGACTTTGCGCCGAAGAAAGCTAATAAGTATCGAGAAACACGAGTTGAAGTAACTTTTAAGAACTACGCCGAGAAACCGGGGGTGGCTCCCTCGGCTGCGGCCCGTAAGAGTGACGAGGGGCAGGCAAGAGGGTTGCCATACTTTATGAACAGGCTTCACATAAATTGTCGCGGCTCTTTAAGAAATTGGAAAAAGGCGCGAGCGCCTTGCGTGGAACAGCTTGCGCTGAGAACTTTTCAACTACTGTCGGACACTAACTAGAAGGGGATTGCCGAGACGAATGAGTGAATGCGTGCACACCGATACGTGCGTGCGTGCGTGCGTGCGTGCTTACGTACATTATACGATTGGCAAGAAAAACAATACCCGGAAGAAGCAAATTTTACAAATAAAAATTTGCATATATCTCGGAAAAATTATTATTTTATATTTTTTTTCTCTAAATAAGAATTTTAAACCCAATAAATAATTAAATAACGTTTAAAAATTATTTAATAAAAACGTTTGATACGATTTCACGGCATTTTGTAAAATAATTTTAAAGCACGCCAATGTATTTTGTTGTCTTTATAGTATATCGTCTAAGTTTGAAAGTTTTGTTTTATCTGGAACGCCTTACTTTTTAATCTTAGAAAATCGAGCGTCGAGAACTTTTGATTAATATCTTCTTTACATATATAAAGGCCGTAAACGAAGGGTTTCTCGCCGGAGTGACAACGAGATCATGCTGGGAAGGGTGATGCGGAGGAAGAAGGATGTGTATACCTATGGGACACATTTCCCGGGTAGGTAATCTTCGTTCGAAGGCGAGATATTACATTTGAATAAATGTCGCCGCGGATAACCGGCGGCGCCGATCGCAAATGCGATCGCGAAATATCTAGGCGGGCCTGTCGCGCGGCGTGACGCCCCGTGGGAAATATTTGCTAATATTGATCATATCGTCATTAATGGCTTGTCGCGCGGCAGTTCCCCGCGTCACCTAACTCGCGACACCCAACTTCAACTGCTCCTCTTGTCTTTGCTCGGCGCAGTGTTCCACGAGTACACGATAATTCGCGCTAATCGAATTATTCCGTAGACACCGCTCTTCTGCGCTTTACTCGCAATCGCGACAACGCGCCCGCAGACGCGGATTTTACCTCGCGCGAACTTAGAAAAAAAAAAAAGAAAAAATAAAAAAAGAGAGATGTTTGCGATTCAAAGCTTTACTACATGTTGTAAAATCGGATTTATTTTACGGAGGCTAATGTGCAGAAGGGCCGACAAGAGGGTGGAAGGGTTCGCGTCAACCGGGGGTGTCCGGTAAGGTGCAACAGCAACCGTCCGTAATAATAACGTACGCCGTTCTGCGCGAGAGGGCGGACGAGGAAGAGGGAGTAAATCGGAATTTATCCCGAACGCGGGCGCGCGGTCGCGACCGTATCTCGTCGGACTCACCCCCTGTGGCCACTCGACGCGTCCGCCGGTGTTTACCGCAATTATTAAATGTAAACTCATATTTCGTAATTGCCAAATATTGGCGGTCCGATCGTTCGGCTGCGGCCCGATGCGCCTCATGCGGGGGCTGGTTGCGAGAGGCGTCGTCGAGGGGGCGGAAAACGGCGGGAGGGAACCGGAGCCGGGTGAGAGGGGCACTGTTGCTCGCATCGTTTCATCCCTTCTCGAATAACAATCCTACCCCTCCGCGCCGCGACCCTCGAAATGAATTAAGCCTCGGCGAATCGATAAATGAACGTTGGGTACGCGCGACACGCACCGAAAAATCTACATCAGACGTAAACGGATTGTTTGATCCATTCGATATATGACGCTTCTAATAAATCGCAGCGTTATTGCGCGCACGGTATACAGCCGAGAGAATCAGAATATCATGAGGTGATATATTATAACGGTTTCACGTAGCTGGATACGTTATCTGGTTCGCATTTCGTTTGAAGAAGCTTAGCGCGGTTCGCGTGCAATCCAGCGCAACGATATGCAACAAAACTAGCCATCAAATTTATTTCCATCAAAGAATTCTCGGGCTCCATTCGTAAAGCGCCTGCTTAAAATTTCCTATACAACGTTTTGAAAATACAAAGCGTACTTGTGACGAGGTATCAGGGTTGATTTAAAAAAAGCGATTCTCGGATAACGGCCGGGGGGCGAAAAGGGTTGGAAGGGAGGACGATACCGTGGAGGGTTGTCAACGGAGAGCGGCGTCAGCTTGTGTAACTATCGGTAATTAATCAGAATCATCCCCGCATATCGTGTCCGTTGGACGAGAACGGGCGAAGGTGCCTCAGCGGTGGTGGTGGTGGTGCCCACCACGAGAGGGTAGTTAACCGGTGACGTCACGCCCGTGGTGACATCTGGACCGGCACTAACCGCGCCGAGCCGCGTTGTCCGTCCGGTGGACACTGGGCGCTGAACGAACACCGTCCCAGCACTAACTCCCCGGATCCGGATCAAAATTACCCTGCGCGCCCGCCGCGGCCAGGCCGCACGCCGCGCCGGCTGGCTCCAATTAATTTCGCATTCGGCACGTTCTGCGCTCCCAGCTTTCCCGGCCGGTCGCGAACCGGTCGCGACATGACGGCCGCTCCGCGATGGAACCCCGCATTTTGCGCGAAAGACCCCACTCGAGAATACCGAAGAGCTTGAAATTTCGAAGCGAAATTACTTTCCCCCGCGTTCGATAAATCGTTCGGCGGGCGGAACGATTCAAATTGCACATCTGCGGAATGCTAGGCCGCGATCACAATCGACGCGGAATTGTTTCGAATTTTTCGAAGACGGATATTCGTACCTTTTTCACGGGGACCGCGATTAAAAACGAACAGTCGTGTAATTGTAGACGCGGGAAAATATTAATTTAAAGCCCGCGCGAGAGTGCAACTGCGGATTCACCAGCTCGCTCTTTGAGCGGCGAACAAATTCGGGAACGTCCCTCCGTTCTCGTGGCTATCAATTGCGGCTAATCCTTCGACAAAGCCGCTGGGAAACTCTTGTCCGGCGCGCTACAGGAACGACTGCAAACTCGCGACGTAATCTGACATTTATCCACGGCGGTGTCAATCGTGTCATCGTCACTCGTAACTCGGCGCCGTTTATGGAAACCCGCGCGCGCCCGATGATCGATCGGCGATCGAGGTTTTCGCGAGGCGCGCGGGCTTTCGGTGGGACAATTAAAATTCGTGCGACTCGGTAGCTCGGTCATGTATATTAGATACCCAATTCCAGCGGTAATCCAGCTATAAATATCTCTGAATTATATTTTCTGCCGGGTTCGAGAGGGCATCGCGCAACGGACGATTTGTCCTAAAAGGGTGGAGAAGGGACGGCGGACGGCGCCGTGTGGTGTCTGTTTACCCGTCAATCGTACGATTAAATTGGATCGCCGGTATTATCTTTTAATCCCGGCGCGTCGGTAGAATGGTGCGGCTTTCAGGGAGGGGAAAAAAAAGAAGAAAAAAAAAAAAATAAATCGGTATAAAATTTCACATTGCCCCGGCCGGCCGTCGGGTTATAGTCTCGCAATCGGGAGAGTGAAACGATTTGGAAAACGCGGCACGCCAGTGCTTTATTTCGCGCTGTAAACTCGAATTCCCGTTTTGTATCAGTCATCAATCATTCGCCTTGAACGTATGGAGTGCGCACTGGATGTCGCTTTTGTTACAGATTTCTCAGTCGCGTTTCAAAATTTATCTTTCCCTATCAACATGATACGTTAACGCCTCTCGAATGCGATAATCAAAAGTGTCGTACTTTTTTTTAGATATTTAGCTTCAAGAGAGCGAAGATGACAGAATCGCATTATAAAATATATTTTCTAAAAAGAAAAAAAAAGAAAAAGTAAACTGAAATTAATAGTAAAAAAAAAATAAAAAGAAAAAGAAAAATTACAACACGATTTTTTTTCGCAACGAACGTTTCATCTCACGTTTTAGCGAGACACGATATCGCGAATTTCTTGCCGCGGCTTTTGGCTGTTTATCTTCCATCGTTATCGCGCAACGAGGGCCACTTCCCTCTTCTCTTTCTCTCCCTCCCGTATACGGGGGTGGTGGGTAACGGCTAATCCAATCCTATTTACATCGCGGAACTGTCGCGGCGGCATTGACGCGCGCGGAAATAAATCCCGACACGACTAACACGAACGATCGCGCGCGTCCGCCGCGCGGCGCGTGTAAATCCCGAGCTTTCTCTCGGAACAAATCGAATGTCGGTCGATGTAAATGAATTCCGCTCTAATTGCAATTATGCGACACGAATGCGCATAAACGTTCGCGTTATGCGATAAATGACACGTCACTCAGAGGCCGGCGCGGAGCGGCGCTCGTCCGCTCTCTCACGTCATTGCGAATTTATGAAATGGCGATCGTTATATCCGTATCGGGCCCTCTCGAAACTGTTCGCGTTATAATTGCAATTAATCAATAATTGACGTCATATAATTGGGCGGCCGCCGAGACGACGGACCGTTAAACATTCACGTACGGGTGTCTAGTGGATGGCATACCGAAATGAGCTTCCTAGTCCCTCAATTTTGCGCAAGACGCGGCTACGATTGTTAACAAATGCGGCATTCTAGACGTAAAAGAAAGACTAATACATTTATTCACGTAATAATAAATGTATTTTTCATATTCTTCCTTGTCTATCTCGATAACAGACTGACCTAAATCTGTATAGTGTAGTATTCGGACTCGGGTTTAGAAAGAAATTTTTGTATGTAAAAAAAAAAGTAGGATACAAAATTTATGACAAATAAAATTTGTCGTAAGCTAGGTAATTAGCAATACAATGGGGTATTAAAATTAAAAATTATGAATACATTATTTCGCTCATTGTTATTAATTACTAACTGCGTGGCGCAATCCCAGGCGTATTTATAATTAAATTAATTTATACTCAAAGATATCTTTAGAAAAATCGGTGGGTAATGAATTCTTATATTATCACATATATAATTATACGATCTCGCTATCAGAAATCAATTAGCGGGTTAACGAAGTCTGTAGTTTCCCGGGACGGGTCATCGGGTAATTTCATTTCGCGATGGAGAGAGTCTTTGAATCGACGGAATAGCCGACTTGGAAAATCCGAACCGTGATCGATAATACATCGCGCCTGGCAGTTTCAACGCAAATACCGCCTTGCCGAGAGTGAATGGGTAAAATTGGTGAGTGTGTCGATCGCTAGGTATACCGTGTAAATACGCGATTACCCCTTGTCCTCCGAATCGAACTCCAGCTTCGTCGAGGCTGTTGTTCGGATCGGTCCGATTTATTTATCGGCTGGCTATAATTAGCCCCGTGCTTTACTGTGGATCTGCGGCTTCGTCAGATATCCGCGAATCGCACGCGTTTATTAACGACCGGAGCAAACGTCGCGCAAGTATCCGAACTCGTTTAAATGCACCGGCGAGAATTGCATTCCAATAAATCGGTCGTTTACACTTTCTCTCTTCGTCTATCTATTCTTTCAAAGTCCTCTCATCTTTTTTTTTTTT
The DNA here is from genome assembly GCF_019399895.1 of Cardiocondyla obscurior. NCBI lineage: Eukaryota > Metazoa > Arthropoda > Insecta > Hymenoptera > Formicidae > Cardiocondyla > Cardiocondyla obscurior. The sequence continues at coordinate 3,743,704 of NC_091876.1, forward strand.
CTACTCACGCGTGGGCGTGTGTGCGTACACGCGTATATATATGTATATATTATACATATGTTTTTTGGTAGTATATGCTTCGAAAGCCTTCCACCTGTTGCTAAAAAAAGAAAACTATTTTGTGCCGCTATTGTAATCAATATTTGTACTTTTTCTTAAATTAGTACAATTATTTTTTAATAGAACATAAAATAATATTTTCTGTATTTTGTGAATAGTACAGATATATGCACGTGTATTTATGTGAATGAATAAAGCTTTAGAAAAGAAACTGTGGGAGCGAATATATTTTTTTATTTTATTAATTTTATTTAATTTAATATTTTTTTTAATTAATAGTACCCCGATTTTTTTATTTTTAATCTTTTAAATGTCTCTAATTAAGTAATAAAATAATTGAAAGAATTATTTTAAAATTTACGTAATTACAGATTCACAAAAAGTATATCATTTAATTTTTCTGACGACAATTAAGTATTCTGATTATGAAAAGCGTTACTACATAAAAGTATTATTACGCAATCACGACTTTCACTTTCTAACGTGCATATTGTACAATTACATATTGATTTTTTTATATGTATAACGTTACTCGGAAGGCTCGAACCAGGGCGCATCTCGTCGCTCCACCGCGGTGCCTGACTTAACACTACCGTTACTACTTGGCGTTTAATCCCCGCGTTTGCCGCATGCTTTTCTCCGCGGATACTCGAATGCCGCCATTCCGTCGCCTCGAAAGAGCACGCCCGTTCGTGCGGAAGAAGCTAGTTCGCAAGTTCGAGCCTCGGACGGGAGAGCAGTTCTCGCGCTCGTTATGAGATTAAGGAAAAAGCTTCGAGTCACGAGAGGGTGGCGAGGTGGAGACCGGGGCACCCGGGGCCCACCCATGGAGACGTGCCCTCTTTCGGGGTGTCCTATCACCGACCCGAGCTTATTCCGCCCCTAAAGCTCGAGCCACACCCGCAATCATGCGCAGTTTCCACCCATCGGCCAATGAAAGCGCCTGGTAGCTTGCAAGCTCGCCGCTCCGGCTCCAGCTTTCGCGTTCCTGCCACTCCGACCAAACACCACGTGGCACGCGTTCGAGTTGCACGTGCATTCGCGGAGCTGCGAGAGCCCGGTGCGCGCGCGAGAACGGGCGCTTGCGAGGAAGCTTCCGAGGGGTCGAAACGACGACGGTTCGCCGGGAAGAACGTGTCTTTCTTTAACCTAGGTTCCGGTTTCTTCGCGCGAGCCACTTTAAGCCGTTCTTTCCTACGCCAAATTTTGTCTATCACCCCCCTTACTCCTTTGCCTATCCTCGCCGTCTTATCTCTTTCTTTCGCTTTTCTTCTCGTCGGGTCCCTTAAAACGCGTATAAATTAATCAGGCATATTGTACTCCTGTGACGTGAAAGATTTAACTGTGCTTTAAGAAACCTGATATCGTCAACTATCGCTCTCATTAAGAAGTCACGAGCCACCGGCAAGACCAGATTTTAACAAATTTCGGACAAGGTAGGAAAATAATTTATCCTGTCGAAATTATACTTTTGTTCATAAGAAACGTATTAAAATAAATGCATGATTCATAAAATAAATTTATAAGCTTGAAAAATTGATAATTATATAAATTTTTTTTTTAAGTGTTAATAATATTAAATACTTTAATAATTAATTATTTTATAAAATCGAGAAAAATTCATGAGAAATGTAATAAAATCTTTTAAAGAGATTATTTTATTCGCGTAGAATGTGATTAATAATATAAGTAGCGTTATATAAAATGTGCATGTGCGTAATGAGATTTTTTTATATGTGTAATTCAAGGCATGTAAGAAGATTTGATATTGTATAACAGACGTTAGTGCCAGTGGAAGCCGATATTCAACAGTTGGTCTTTCTTTTATCTTTGAAACTTAACCCTCGATGCTACCGCCCTTCAAATAAGCACCCTCTGCTCATACATCCTGAGAGAAGCATTTCTTGAGGGTGTAACGAAAGCATTAAAAAAAAATCGAGTGTAATTTTTACGTGAAACAAGACGAAAGTATATTCTTAATAACGAGATAAAGTAACGAGTAAATAACTAACTTTTACACTGTAAAATTAGAAACATTCTTTCTAATAATAATATCGAACAAATTATTTATCGCAACTTTCCCATTTTTGATTAAATATTATTATAATTAATTCTCATATTACAAGCATATTTGAGCAAAATTTATTACAAATTTATCGATAAAATTTCAGGCTATAGATTAAAAAAATTTTATACTTAACATTCTGCGTACTAAGAAAACTTGTATATTTCCCTGCAAAAATATTAAAAAAATTCTTTTCTTAGAAATAAGTTTTAAGCGTTATTATCTCGTTTAGTATACGAATACGAAAATATCTGCGTAATAAATTGGACGAGCTAATTTATAGTTCGACGGTGTTCTTTCTTCGTTTGCCCAGCGAAGGAATTCGTGGATTCGTTGCAATAGGTGCGGCCATAGGTGTAACATATTTATGTTGTGAACCGGCCGAGTGCGAGCAATAAATAGCGGAGGCATGGGAAGGGTGAAAGAGAGAGAGAGAGAGAGACGAAACGCGGGGCAGTTCGTCGAGGTGCGGCGGGGGGTCAGAGCGATTACGTTTCCCAAACCCCTTGCTCTCTCGCGCGACCGAGTCACCGGCACCACCATCCACCACCGTTTTGCTTCCCTGCAACCCCCGCGCGAATTTCCAGCCCCGTTCGACCCTGCGTCTCGTCCCACCGGACCCTTTACGGCGCTCGAACAACCCTATTCGTTTGTTTCAGCCCGTATGTGCGCGTACACGGAGGTATGCAATTTCGGTGTCGGGAATGCGCGTTACTGAACGAACGACCGATCCGTGTATCAGTGTTGGAACTCTTATGGAAAAAAGAAAGGACGGCTGCCCCTCTCGGGAAAGCGGCGAATTACAAATAATTTTGCCGAAACATTATGCTTAACGTAAATGACTATGTCCCACGGTGAACATTGGTTGTACAAATATTCTACTGAAATTAAAAAAGGTAAAATTATACGGTAAATTCTTTCAATGTCGCGCGAATTGATTCTCGTGTTATTTCTATTTTTTAAAGCATCTGCGTTACAGAAAAAAAAAATTATAGAGACAATAATTCCCTAATAACGGCTGATGCCCGGCGTTCGATACGAGTGTTTGTCGGTATTTCGTATTAGCGTTCCTATTACTCTCCCGCTGTTACGGTTACCAGGCGACATAACGTTTTCCGGTAACGAAACACACGAGTGCATAGGGGCACGCCGACGCGCGGACATATCGGAACGCAGACTCGTGGATCCGAATCCGGGCGGCATGCTCGCACAGTTATGCTGAAAATCTTGACTGGAGGACCCTTTCGCATACCGATCGCCCGGGCCAATCCGATCGAGGATGCATCCGTAGGCACGCCGGATCGGAGACGCGCCTAGTCGGCCAGTCGGGTAACCAAATGATGCATATCTCTCCTCGATCCGTCGTGTCCCGAATGTCTCGACATGTTGCGCGCTCTCCCGTTCGGAGGAACGATGGGAGGACGAGGGTGAGGTATAGGATAGTCTCTCTCTCTCTCTCTGCGTGGGTGGGCGAAGCTCGAAAGCCGGGTTTGAGGACGAGCACTCGGGGAGGGCCAGCGTATGGTTGCGATGAGGTCGAGAGCTTGCGGCCGGATGCCAGTCTGACCATGTCTCTACAGGCGCGTTACTTGCGAGCTCGTCAGCCTCTCGCTCCTAGACGCATCCTCGCTAGAATCCGAGCAATGCGGCTCAAGAGTCCGCGCCGGCGCTGCAGCTGCACTCTAGAACGCGGCACTCGGCTGCTCGGATGCAGCTATACCGGGCGGCGATCCTCCACGGGGATTGGCCGGTCGAATATCATCGAGAAGAGCCACTGGGTGGACTTCAGTGGCTGCGGTATGCGCGATAATAGGGGGATCTTCGCCGTGGTATCGAAAGAAAATCCCGATGCACCGTACGCAATGCAAGTGTCCGAATCTTTTTTTTTCTTTTTTTAATTTTGTTTTTCTTTTTTTTTTGTTTTTCTATTTCTTTTTCTTTTTATTCAGAAGTTAACTCGCTTTCCCGTGGCAAAGTATAATATATGATCGGGAATACATTCTACATGCGCGCAATTATTTTTTAAAATAAATATATATGAAATCAGAGGGAAATGCAGATTTATGTAGGTTAATTTTATAAATTTCGCATTTGGCGGTTTAAATTCTGGTCAACGATGCTTTAAAATTCAATGTTATACATCAAATTTGTTGTTATAATTGTGAAATTTGCATTGCCCACTGTGCATTACATTAATAATTGGGTCGACTCGATTTAAGCTTTTAATCAAGTACTGACAAAATGCGTGCGCCGAGCCGATCGCGCGGTATTCCCTCTCGCTCGGCGTGACGGAGACGCGTCGAATGCGGCTTTTGCAAATGAATTTTTCGGGGCACGCCATCGTTCCGCGTTGATACGTTTGCATCGCGGTGATTTCGCAGGGCACCGAGCTATATAACGCGCGAGGGGCCGCGGGTAACGAAATTCCCCCGATGCGTGCATCTCACGCATTCCGCAGCGAGATTGCGCAAAAATCGAGCGAAACAAACGCAACTAATTTAACTGCTTTCGAACAATTAATCCGAAGCATTTAATTTAATTGCGCCGCAACCCGTCGAGTCCGGCCAGCGGCAGTCGAAACAACGACCGGCGCAAAATCCGGGACGGAATTTTCGGCTCGACGCGATGGTTCGAATTCTTTGGCGCGTGTAAAACAAAATAAAAACATTTGACAGTTCGAAAGTTGACCCGGAGAAAGCGCGCTCTCGTTGCAGCGACATTTGAGGTTTGACGCAATTCATTTCATAGAAACGTCGAACAATTTAATAGACACGCCCGCATGCATTCCTTCCTCTTATTTTATCTATTTTATTTTAATATCACTTGAATACTTCTCCGTTCAGATTACAGAACGGTGCGCCCTTTTCTATAAACGTTAATTTTTAAGTTAACAATTTTTTTAGACGCTTTAACAAGCGCCAAGACATCCCGAAAGGAAATAAATTGCAAAAAGGACTTGCTGTATTAATTTGTTTAAATTAAATAAACATGAATGGGTGTAAAAGCTCCAAGTTCTCGCGCAAGCGTTAAAAAAGAAGGAGCGATTGATAAAGTAGACGCGGAGAAAAAGACGAGAACGACGAGACGGCGCGCGGGAAAGTGCAGGCCGCGTAGTGGATGGGTATAATTAATAGCAAACCCGTATAAATCAGAGACAGGTTGGATGCACGCTGGTACACGGCGTTACCGATGCAGGATTATGCCCAGAGGGGCGGTTACCCCACGACTCGCTAATTTTTCACACAGCCGCCATAATGGTCCGGGCTAATTACTGATTTTTATCTCCGAGTTGCTTCCGAGCGAGTGTGGGTGCGCTTACGGCGTCGGCGTGACCGAGAGGTGTAAAAAGAGAACGAGCTCGCGGTGATAAAATGCGACGAGGGAGAAAAAAAAAAAGCGATTCGAGACCGGAGCAGACCAAACAGTCGATTTTGCATTGGCCGCGCCCACGATGCATTTAACTGTCCGTCTAAAGAACAATGTTACCCGGACGAAATTGACGTCTACGTTTGCACAAAGTCGGCGGTATGTCACGGCGACGGGAATTCGCGTATTCTTCGCGCTACAGGCCGCTCCAAGTTTCACGCGCCAGCCTGAGATATTCCTTCACCTCAGTAGATACAGCTAACCAGCCCCAGACGCCTATGTACTTAACGTAACCCATGTAAGCTCACGCTAGAACAAATTTACCACCAAGCTGCTCTCCTCCCCCCCTCGTGCCCCTCCCTCTCGCCTCGCCGTGCCTCCACCGAGCGCTTCGAGTCCCTTCTCACCCCTCGTAATTCGCCCACGAAACACCGATGCTATGAAGTTGTGTTGAACTTTTCGCGAGCATAGTTTGCAGAACACCCTCGGGTGACTGCGAGCGCTTACCTTCGTTCGTGACATATATCTACAGAGAGGAGGGCGTCTGTCAGCGGAAAGCGGAAAAGCAGGAGAAACGAAAGGTGAGCCAGACGGAGAGAGAGAAGCGTCAATAGCGTTTCGTCGTCTGAAAAAAGCTCGCACGAATTTTTATCGGGCAACCGCTAGATCGGCATTAACTGCTACCTGTTGCCTGCCTGCGTGAAATTCTGATCGGCGAATCGTATCGATTTAGCGGCGGCGCAACTACTTGACTGGCGCAGCCCCAACATCTTCGACAAGTTCGGTTGATTATAAATTAAGCGCGATTTATTAATGCGAAAGCCCGAAATTGCGAACTATCGCCGAGAGTCTTTATAGCGCCGAGTATTAATTATCAATGTAATTTCCTCAATAAATATCAAAGACTTTGCGGCATATATACGAACTCGCCCTGCGCTCCTTTGTACGAAGCTTCTTGCAGCCTTTCTTTTCCTTTTTCTTTCGCCGAGTCTGTAGATCCTAACTAGCGCATACGCACGTTGGCAGCTAAAATCGTACACGCGTTAGGAATTCTCGGCACGGCAGTCGGAGCCAACAGGCTCCGCAGAAACTTACGGGCCAACTTTGAGGGGGGTATAACGGCATTACAACGTTATTAGATTTACCGCAAGCACCTACCCGGAGGCACTCCTGCACATTACCCACATACCCCTACCGAAGTATAAGTAACCCTAAGCGTCCCATAGAGCTCACCTCACGGCTCTTCCACCGTCGAGCATTAAATTATGCGCGTGAGTCCTGTGGCTGCGAGCCACTACGTTTGTTTTTCACATTAATTCCGACTAATCGTAAAATTCTTTTAGCGAACAAGCCACGATCGCTCTGACATGTAAATGTAAAAAAAAAAAAAAAAAAAAATAAAAATACGTTTAAATACACACATTTGTTTTTCATTTACATTAATACATTACAAATTATTTTATGTTATTAATTAGTTTATTCATTTATTTTATTTTTCAAGAATGACCACAAATATGCGTCATTATAATTTCATAAAAAAAAAAGCAAAAAAGAAAATAATTTTAAACGCGAGAAATAACACGAGGACGCCTGTGGCGTCACAGATACCACGGCCGCGAGAAGTGCAAGAGGACAAGAGAAATTTCGGCGCGGCTAGCTATTGAGTAGCTACCCTTAAGATAAGGGTGGATTCACCCTGTCTCTCATACGTTTTCGCTATCTGACGCTAAACGGCACCGCCGCTCGGTGGCCTTCCACGGCAAAAGGGATGCTCGGTTCTACATAATACGCTGGCACATTACTGTCGAAGCGCCGCTAGATAAGCAGAATTTAGAACGGAGTGCGACAGGACTTTTGTACGCATTCGTCGGATCGCCGTGTCGTTCGGGCGTGCAATATTGGGCATTTCAAGTCGCAAGAGTCAAGCCTTGAGTATTATCAAACTATCAGAATGCAAAGAAATGCTATCTGAAATTTCGGAAATTTGATTCAACTGATAATGAACTGGCCGGAAGAAAATTTTTAATAATATATACTTTTTCAACAATTTCTTGCAAGTCCGTAAGCAATAATTGTTAACGCGATAACTGAGTAAAAATTATTAAAAATATCTTCGATCTAATATGACAGTGGGTTGTCGGACGGCTCGATTCTTATCACTGAACGCTCGATGCTCGATAAAATAACAGCGACGAAACTGATTTCGAGAGCCAAGGAAAACGGAGCTAACGCAACAAAGGCCTTTACACGTCTCATCCCCAACTCATTTAAGGCTAACTGTCCACAACGGGGGTGCAAACTACCCTTATCTGCGGACGTTTATGCCCACGCCTTATCTGGTAGCCCCCGACCGCCTCGCGCTCGCTAACAACTAGGTATTCTCTCTTCCAAGCCAATCTCCTTTCTCAAACGACCACAAGTTCTCTTCCTCTCTTTTCATAGACTAGCTTCTTACTTATTTTTTATATTTTTTATTTACATTTTTACATGTAATTAAAATTATCTGTAGTAATTAAAAAAATCTGTAATTAAAATTTTTTTTTGTTATTTCTAATAAAAATTAATTTATTACTATGTAAAATAATTGAATTGTTTAAGTAATTTAATTAATTAGAAGAACATTAAAATTAAAAAAAAGTTGAAATAATACATCAAATATAATATTTTCTGTGAATAAAATTGATGACCGTAACGGGAAACTTAAATATCAAATTATTATAATTTATCTCGCTTATTAAAAAATTTCGGTCTGCGATAAGTAAATATATGTAGGAAGAGCAGAAAGGCGATGGGCGGAATCTCGGTGTTTCTTATCTCGCGTTATTTCTATACGCACGTCTCGTTCCGTTCCGCGGGTCGAGACGATTGCCGAACGATGGGAAGCGGCTCCACTGCGGTCGCGGGATGTTGCGGCGAAAACAAAGACGTTACTCGCCCCTATCTGAGGGTTGTAAAGTAACCGTCGAACGACGACGAAACAGGGGTGTAATAAATGAGATAAGCTACGGATAGATTCCTGCGGGAGCGGAAAGCATAATCGATGCGTTCCTTCGTAACGCGATCAACGTCGAGCCTTATCTAATCGCATCGGACGGGAAGGGAAAAAAAAAATATCCGCTCGTGGCGAACGCAGCGGCGACGTGATAAATCCCTCGCGAGTCGATAGACACAATTAAATTGTTAAACTCGTTCCCGGTGAACTGACCGCTGAAGGGAGCGTCGCCGACCGATTGACGCGGAATTAGAACGCGGCGCGAATGAAATAGCGCATCTCACGTTTACGTAAGTGTCGTCGAGTCAAAAGTGGTGACTGATACCGGTGGGCAGAGAGTACGCTTGTTTGCGGATTGCGCGTGCTGGTGGTTGTAATCGCGCGAGGCGCGTAACGTTACAGCAATCATATTATCGATCGCGTCGCACAGTTTTTTTTTTTCTTTTTTTTTATTTTATTTTTTTGTTACATCTATCTGAATGCCTCCCGATGAAACATTCGCCCGTCCACATTGGAGTTTTAGCCCCGCAGTTTTTTTTCGAGCGAGAAACACGCACGCCACACACGCACGTGGCAGGAGAACGTCAGACTAATTGGAAGTCTTAATGGCACTCGACGGTAATAACGCAATCGGGATCCGGGTGTGTATGCATCATATCGATCGGAATTTGCAACGGACTCTCTCCCCCCGCCCCCGCTCGTTTTCCGAGCCCCCTCGCGATGCCGAGAGTTCTCTCGCGATTTGCCGCCCGTCCGTCAATGACGAATCAACAAACGGGACGGGTTTGATTTCATTCATTAATTCCGAGCGACTTCGCCCGGGTTGATTTCCGTTATATTTTCTAGTTGATTGTGTGGAGGCTACAAGAGAGCGAAAAAGAGGTGAAGAACTGGAGGAGAGTCGAGCGAGGGCGTAAGCGAGCGAGACAAAGGAGATGGGGCGTGGAAACGATGAAGAGGATACTTTTCCGATAAACCGAGGAAACCGAATAACGGCTGATAAACAGGCTATTAAATGTATCGCGCAAATCATCAACGATTAAATTACCGACGATTTTTTGTTTCCTCGTTGTCGGTTTGAATTTTTCCAGCGCTGGACGATTTTCGCCGATGTTTTCAGCGACTCTTATTAAATTTCGACTTATAAAAATATGGAAAATCCAAACGCGGGAGACCGGTTTGCGGCGGTTCGGGTTTCCCGAGGGCGGCGTGTAAATTTATCGGGCGTGAGCGAGGCGGCAAATAGGAGCCGGAAATGATAACTACCGCTCTGTGATGCGCTATCGATACCCTAAATAAGCAGTTAGCCTCGATGCATAAGCACTGGGATAATATAAAATATACACGGACTCGAATCGCTCTGCAATCTAAATTTATAATTTTTAAAGTCATATGGGAATATTAATTATTTTTTCGCTTGATTTTATTTATTAATATTTCAATTTAAAAATATCAAACGTATATGTACTCAGCGGGCTTTCTTTATTTTAATATCAAATATGCTTATCGAGTGTAAGAGATACAGGACAGCTCAAATCTAACATTTTCGAACTTGAAATTTTTCTCGCGGTTTAGAATCGATCTGTATTTAGCGGGAGAAAAAAAAATAAAAAGATCTATCGTTAGCAAGATTTTAATCCTGACAAGGAGTCGTTTTTATTTTTGCCCGTTTGAAAATTAATAGCTTCTCGTAAAAAAGCGGCTCGGCAGTTCTGTGAACGGTCCTGTATCGGCGACGACTACGACAGGATGCCGCGAAGGGTGAAGGATCCGTCTTATTGACATCCCGTAACTGTACCGTGATTTAATATAAACTGCACAAAGCGTCTACCTTTGATAGGTAAATATGAAATACTCCGGTCGCGGACGAGTGCCCTTTCGGGCACAGGCTCGTGCTCGAGGGTGCGTTCGGTCTCGCTTCCCGTCAGGATGCAGGACATATAGAAATACCGCGGGACTCCCAATCGTCCCCCTTCCCGCCCGTTCGACTCCCAAGGAAAATGCTCGCCGGTAAAAAGCCCCGGCGCTTTGAGAACTCTGAAGACTTTGTCGTATGCGTCTTCCTTCGCCGAGCACTCTGAATTCTTTCCGTGTATGCAACATCTGCCGGAATAAAATCCGCGAGGTCGCTTGCATTTAACCGGACGATCATTCGAGAGAAAGCTACGGGAAATGCGTCATTTCCAGTTCACGTAATACACGTAAAAAAATTCAAATAAAATAAATATTTAAAATTTTATAAACGGACTATAATCATAGGCGTAGACAATTAAATGTAAATTTTATTTATTAATTTATCCGGTAATTTAATATCTGCGCGGAAAGAAAGATAACAGTAAAAGTGAGCAAAGATATGTCGCTCAAGAACAAGATCGCTTTATACGGCTCGTCCGTCACGGGGCGCAATATTCTTCTCGTCGACGCTCTTTGATCCTTTATTACATTTTTACAAGCGATTACATTGGTCAGCCGCCGGCGGTCCTCCGAGACGACCTTATTCCCGCTCCTTACGATTGTCTTCGGATACTGCCTCGGTCTTGCCGGCGCGTGCCCATCCCCGAAAGCGTAACGAAGTTTTCCGTGCCGCGAGGACGAAGATACTGTTCTTGTTTATGGCAAAGTTAACCCGAGTTCTGCCCCGCGATCGGGGTTCATTCGCCCTTAATTAAGTTTAGGGGATTATAGAATTGTTCCGCAAAGTCGATTATAAGTCCGACGAGGCAAAGGCGGCGAGTTTTGCCGTGCGCAAATACGCCCGGAATTGAATTGCTCAGTTCGAGATTGCCGGTCGAAAAAGCACGCGTATCGCTGATAAAATAATTACTGGAGGTTCTTTCAGTTTCTCCTCCCCTACAACAAAAGCTGGTCAATCATATTTTCATGTATTTTACCCGTTACCCAGGGGATTTATCCTATAACGCGATCGATTAGCCGGCTCCCCTCTCGGCGCGCCTGGCATTCCCTTTCATTAAAATTGAAAATTCACTCGCGTAGCATTTAAGAGCACGCGACAAGGAAACCGTCCCCGGCAACCTTTAATTGGTACCGTCCGCTAGTTAGCGCGAAATCGTGGCTTTTGAGCGACACACGTCAAGGACAGGCGCGTCCGGTCTCTCGTCACTCTCTTGCGGAGAGCATCGAGATGGTTGAATCAACGGCGCTTAGTCTGGGCTCGTAAACCAAGAGCGGGCGAAAAAGAAAAAGAAAAAGACACAACGTTGAAGCGTACGCGCGCGAACTCACAATTTTAAACAGTCTCTCGCGACTCGATCCTCCCGACGTGGTTGGAAGTCCGGCTAGTGAGCCTGAGCGTGCAATGATTGATGCTGGAGCCAGCGGTCGCGCGGGAAGAACGGAGGGATGGGGCCGAGGGACCGGATGCTGATGGTCGACGAAAAGAGAGAGAGAGAGAAACGCACGAGAGAAAGAGGGGCTCGGTGTTGAAAGTGAGGAGAGACTGGAGGATTGGTCCTACGGTCCGGGGAAATTTAATTAACGTAAATGCCGCCGCCACGGCCGGCGCTACACGCCGTGTGTGGCAATCGCTCATATGCAACTCAACCCTACCCTCCTTCTTTTCCTCTCTGCCGCCCGCGTTCTCCTATTCCCCCGAACCGCCTCCTCGACACCCTTCAGCCGCGGCGTCTCACCCCAAGGCTTATCCGCTATCACGTGCATCGTCCTGAACGGCCAGCTGAGGGGGTTATTAAACATCTGGGGAACGGGGTGAGGTGCCTCGATTGCGATTGATGGATCTCGAATCAGCCGGCCTGAATTCGGTTCGATTTATAAGCACGATCGATCGCGCGAACCGTTGAAAACGCGCCTCGCGGCGACGGCGGTGGATAAATAATCGGCGTGTAATATCTTCGGCGGAATTCGAGCTGTTTCTTTTCCCCGGGGAGAGTTAATGGCCCGGGCTAATATATTCGGTCGACGTCACCCCGCGCGCCTCGATTCGCCATGCACTCGATACGACGAAACTTCCGATGGCGGTTCACCGTCGCGAGAGGGTCTTTACGGCTATCTGTTGCGGGGTATATTCCCGCGGCAGGGTAATGCGATTTTGCCGGCTGGGGTAGAACTACCTTCGAGTATATACGTTTCACTTTATTCATACAAAGCATTTCGCTTACGCTTTTTTTGCGCTCTTTTCTTCTTCTTTTCTTTTTTTAACCCACGCTTATATTTTGTTTTCGTTAACTGTAATTATTTTTATGTCACAATCGTGCTTATTAATTAAAAAAATAATTTTTCTATTTGTAATTTACTGAATAAAAAATCTGTCATTGTAACGTCTTAAATTGCGCGAGCTAAAAGTGGCAGCGTCGATACGTATATGAATAGATAGAAGAGTACACGCGCGGGGGGTGAAATAGAGCGGGTGAGACAGACTAGTCAGTGGTGTCGAGGGTGACCAGGGGGTTGATGATGGAAGCGAGTAGCGCGGCGGCGGCGGCGACGGCAGTGGTGGCGGCGGAGTAAGGGGTATACTCTATAATGGCCGCGGCACGTGGTGCGTGCCCCCATTAAACCGATCGCACCCCGGATTGATTTTCAGCCTTTCGGCATTTGATCCGAGCAAACTTCGTTGTCGGTATAATTGAATCGCGAATGTTCGCCCGACTCGGCCGCAAATTGACCGAAACGCGCTGCCGGCCGCGCGCGGCGCAACGCGGACGAACTGGTGACTGCCGGCCGGTCGAACAAGAGAAAGAGAGATAGAAAGAGAAACGGAAAAAGGGGAGAGAAAAATTAGTCGCATTGAGGGTGCATGGAATCGATGAAATCGAGAAAAAAAGGTATCGAGAAGAATCGCGGGGGCGATTGGAACCGAAGAAGAGAAGGAAGGATGGAGAACGCGCGGAACGTCGCACCGCGCGCGGCTTTCCGACGGCCGTGGAGGGAAATAAAACGGTAACTTAATTACTCACGCCCGTTGTTTGCCGGCCGATGTCGGCGCTTCTCCACCGACACGGCCACGTCGTCGGTACTTTGACAATTAGCGGACCTGATGGATTCGTTGTGCGCTCGTCGCCGCCTCGATTCGATTGCCGCGTCACGTCTACGTTGTAATTCGATTCAACGTGCGCAGTGCGCCACCGAATATGGTCCCCCTGCCTATTTCGTTCTTTCTCTTTCTCTATTTCAAAGTCTCTTCTCTAAAAAAAGCCGAGAGGAAAAAAAAAGAAACGGCGCATTGCGAAAGCGCGATTGAGTCCACGTCGGCTAAACTAATTCGGCGAAACTTCCGAGACCGGTCATCAAGTTAGGGCGCACGGTTTTAGACGGGTCCCACATGTCAAATAAATGGGCGTAATCGAGTGACACGTATAAAAATTTGAAAAAGCTCCAGGATTAAATCGGATCCCAACGGGAGCAGTCACGATAGGCAATCGTTCTTCAGGCCGTCTCGCGAACTACAAAACATTTCTCTTTCTGCTCTTTTTTCTCGTAAAATTTCTAAAGCAGCTTTTCCAACTCGATTTTGCAAGGGATAAAGAAACAAAGGATGTATATCTGTACCCGCGTATATCGAGCGAGTGATGCAAGTCGCGTGGGTAACAAAATTTTCTGAATTTGAAGCAGAATCCCGAGAGATGCAGCGTAATAACAAACATCTAACGAATGAACGCGGGTGCCGCTTTCGGCCGGCCGAGATGTTCGAGACGTTAAAAGAGCAACGGCGCGCGACCCAACAGCAGCACCGGCAGAATGCATTCGTGCGGTCCGCAGGCCATAACTGCTAATTAGTCCATGCAGAACCGTATGGCAGGCTGTGGAGGGTCGACCGCCCAACGAAGCGAGTAGCAGGATGCACCCCTTTATTAAATACCATCGAAATTAAAATTATAATTGCGTTCGCTCGCAGTGCCCCTCGTTCGCGCCGAGAGCGCGCGCCCGCGCGATAGTTCTCTCTGCGAGAGATTACTCCCCCTCTCTAATATCGCGGATCGAGGATTTTGATTGGAATTCGGCGCGCTTAAAAACGCTAACGAGTCCCGATGAAGATTTCGGGAAAATATCCCATCGCGTAATTTCTAATTATCGATCTCGCGGCTGAAATCCAACGCGTCATAAAACGCGACCAGCGATCGTTATTTTCCGCGATACCCGCGACGTTCGATAGCGATGCAATTAACATGCCGCGAGCCTACGAATTTATTTTCCAAGATGCATCTGGCCCCCTTAATAATTTCACGTTATAAATTCCATCGATAAGAACGGTACAAATCTTTACAAAAAAAAAAAAAAGATTTAATTATTTATTTAAAAAATTAAAAAAAAAAAGAAAACCGAAAATTCGTTTCCATTCTACGTCAGTTAAAAAGTAATTAACCGCTACCGTGAAAAGAAAAGAGGGACATATCGCGCGGATGAAAAAACTTGGGGATATCGACAAACGCAATGGGATACGGGCGAGCACTGTAATCGGCTAGCGGATATTCTAATTAGGGGTAACGCGTGTCGGTTTCTCTTGCCAGCTGAGTAAGGCATACGAGTATGCACACATAGAAGCCGTAGGTGGATGAAGAGAGGCTATCGGGGAAGGAGAGAAGAGAGAGAGAGAGGCGGGGGAGGTAGTAGGTTGTATGGCTCCTGTCAGCCACTGTGCCACTGACGGCTCGCTAATTGCTCAACCAACCTCCGATCCTTCCACCCCCTCCTTCCACGTTGTGCCACCCTTCAAATCCAAATCCATCCCTTCGTAACGCCCGGCCGGCACGGCCGTTTCTCGTCTCCCTCCCCCCTCCCCCTTCTCTCCTCTCTCTCTCTCTCTCTATATGCCGCTACTGCACTTCGCCCCCTTTCCTCCGTCCACCGGAATTGCAAGCATAGATCGACTATCCTGCGAATGCCGAAATTTCTGGGTCGTCGACCAAAGTGGCCACCGCACCGACAGATTCTTCATCGGCATTGTGCATCTACGCACAGTTTAATCGAATTATTGACGCGGGCAGCAACGCTATGTACCTTCACGCCGCAGTGAATTATTCGTTATATTTTCTACCCAGCGTGTACATTTTTCACCGGCGACTTCCCTCCCGTCAGAGTATACGCGTTAGGCGGTCATTTAATTTACAAAACGTGAATGTCGGTAGAAAACTTCGAAACCTTATAAATAAACTTATAAATCAATTTCTATATATAGCGAGTATCGAAATTAAAACGCAATTTAAAACATCTTAAATAAAATTTCCAGATCGATCCTCCGGTCCTTGAGAAAATTTTATAAAACGCCACTATTAGTAACAATCCTGTCGCGCTCTTCCCCGGGCAATGTATTTAAAAACCTCTGTTTCAAAAAAACAGATTAGGTATTCATTCGAACTCGTAAAGTCCCCTGGCGAAGAATAACATACCATTTTGATTGTATAACGTGTAGAAATCCTAATTGGCGATAATTGAAATTAGTTCGCCGCTGTTTTCGAGGCCTCGTCGATAAAGCCGCAAAGTTTAAAACGCTAAGTGCGTGCGTCCACGTGCGCGCGATCGATCTCGCGCGCGTTGCGCGAGCAAGCGGGTTAGCGAATGGATGGACGGACGTGCGGGCCAAGGGTTCGGCACGGTCGCGAATTAATCGAGCATATAATCGATGTGCGCCTGTCGATGTATGTATATGGAAGCCATCCGCCTGGTCACCCTCGCGAGCGCAGCCTTCCCGCCCCGTCCTCCCCCCGTTCGCTCGCTCTCGCCATCCCGCCCTGCCTATCGTTAACCAACGGCGCCGCGCACGGTAACGCTAATTTCTGTGCTGGACGTGTCGTCGTACTAACCCGTCGAAAAACGTCAAACGGCGAGCTTACTTTCTCGTTTGTGCCCGCGCGTTTTCGAGCGCGTCCGGGGGCGACGATATTTTCCAAAAGTTGCCGCTTTGAATTTTACTGTTGACGGACGTTGCTCGCTCGCGCGCTCTCGCTCGCTCGCGACGTCGTCTGGCTTTGGCAAAATTCAATTGCCGCGCTCTGTTATAGTTGCGATGAAAAGTAAACGTAAAAAGCAATAACGATGGGCACGGCGTTACGTTTGCGCCATAGTTTCGGTATCGGGCACCGAGGCAGAGACTAATTTTTCAAAAACTACCGGAAGGGCCGTGGCAAGCGCCGCCACCTCTCTGAATCATGAGGGAAATTTAATGTAAATATAACGCACCTGCGCGGCGAAGGGCTGTGTGCGCGGAGAAATTTAATTACTCTATGTTAAATAGAAAGCAATTTTAATTTGAAAAGAAAGAGAGCCTTTGTCGGAGCTTTGCCGAAAAATTCTCAAACGGCGCGAACTCGATGCTTAATATCGAAATATTCGTGAAATATCAGTCGCGTGAATATTGGATAACAGAGCTGAAAACCGGAAGGAACGTCGGCGCAGTTTGCGCGGGTGGATTGCAAATTTTGTATCTGATGTCCCCAGGACGGAAATCAGGGGGTGCGTTGCAAAATTGATCTGTCTCCTGATTTATTACCGCGAACTAATAAAGCCGATATCGAGCGTGGCCCGCGGCATCCTCGAAACGCACGATAGGTGCCTATCCCGCGGCATCTATACAACTGGTTCAAATCCATACTTTACAAGAGCTACCCTAATAGCGGCCGCGGTGATGGACAGCTGTGAAAACGCCCGCTGTCGCCCGGCCATACTCGATTAACAAACGTCGAATCGAAAGGCGGACAAATTTTCGATATCGCTTGACGAAATTAAAGCACTTCTAATACAAACATCACGCGTACCTGTATTTTACACGCATCCCGTTAATTCAATTTAATCTCTAAAATGAAATCCGCCAGCTCCGAGATGGCAGGCGTAAAATTTTAATATTTCTTTGTCGCTTCGAGCGTGCAAGCCAAATTATATAGTTCGGATAATTATCTCGCGTCAATCCTTAAATCTAAAAAAAAAATAAAAAACGTTTGACTTCGTTTTCTTTCGATGGGCCAGCAAGAAACAGTTCGCGCGCGGACGTATCTCGAAAATAAGTGACGTAACGTGCCAGAGTTTCAGCACCGACACTTTTTAAAACCTGCGGCGTGCGTCAGATCCCATATTACGTTTCTCCGTTTCATTTATGCGGGACAAGGCGAAATTAATTAAACAGCTGATACCTATGGCGTGTCGGAGGGGGAGGGAAAGAGCGAAAGAGAGCGAGAGAGCGCGAGCGCCGGCTGCCTCAGGGCGAAGGGCTTGTATTCCGGGAGCGGGTCGCGGGGGCAATGGGGAGGAAAAACAAACGTGGTGCCGCGTGTCCGACCTCTCTTGGAAATCAGCGCAATCGTTCCGGAGATTTTCAATTTGCGGACTCGTTAAGAGCGCGCAAAACGTTACTTCTGGCGGCGCCGATCCGCGCCGTTCCGCTCCGCGGTGCAGAATACGTCAGTTCATACGAACCTGTCAGTCGCGCTGGTAAGAAGAGAAGAAAAAAAAAAAAAAACAGCTCGCACAGTAGTACAAAGTAAAATTAACCGACCAGTCGAATTCGCCGGATTGATCGGATCGGAAATCTGATTTCTCCGATTTCCCGACTATCATTCGCCGGCCGAGAGACCGAGCGTGAGCGGACGCTGAATAATTTTTATCGCAACACTGCTCTCGGACTGCGTTGCGTAAAACAAGCGGCTTTAGAAATGTATTTTTGCAAAATTTGATATCGCGCAAAACCCGCCGATGTCAGCTCACTGACCCGCGAAGAAGATTATTCACCGCGAGAGATGAGACATTAAATTCGCATCGACGACGGGGATCGAATATGAGCTAACGCATTATCGGGGGAAAAAAAAAAATACGACGCACACCGCGTGCGTGTATAAGTTAAGTAAAAGCGATTGATAAGCTTTTGATAAAATAAGTATTTAAACTGTAGCTAAATACGCTTAATATTTAATACGCGTGCACAGCATTTCAATGATTTTACCGTTTTAATCCTCTCGTTCCCGATCTATGTCAATTCGATTTCTGGCGGGCGAGAACGTTTTTTGAAGGTAGCTCGCGTGCGGCACTTCCGGCGGAGCGATAAAACCACGCGAAAACGCTGCACTTGGGACGTTTGCTGCTGCGTCACGTACGTATCTCGCGATATGCAGCAAATTACGGACGCGCTCTAGGCGAGAACGCGCACATGGCATTTTCTGGCGGGCGCAGGCGACGTGATCGTCGAATTCGCAAACTACATTTACATAAATTCCGGGTTACACCGAGACAATTTGAACTCATAAACGTAATTAATGGCGAAGCATTAATTCAGAGATTTTTCGCCGGCTGCAAACATATGCCGCGCCGGCACCAAGTGTTCCGCAATTTAGCTAAATAATTACTAAACTTGCCCCGCTGCTACTCCCCCACAGCACACCACGTCGCGACACGCGACGACGTATCGCGAAACACCGATATAACCACCGCGGAGCAATATCGTTCGCCATAAACCGTGAATTTCTCGCGCCTCTTATTTCGCGGTAGGCGCAGACGGAACGTCCCCTGTCCATCACCTTTTCCCTCAATCAATTATAAATTTCAAGCTTACGGGCTTCCTTAAAAGATCATTATTTCGATCATTATTTTCTCTTTACAATTTGAAAGATAATAAAATTATGCGCGAATAAAATAATTTATACAAAGAGGAATAAAAAATTGCCGCGTCTTTCAGAAATTTTCATATTAATGAGGGACGTCGTTTCGTTCTCGCCGAGGTTGGAAATCAAAAACTCTGGGGCTTTGTCGGCAAGTGCCTATTCTTGTAGGCGAAACCCTTTTCGGATTCTCTCTGGCGCTGGCGGATGCTGCGCGGCGGGCGTATATACATATGTACGTACACATAGACGTTTGTCCTGGGGCAGAGTTGCCATCCTAAGCCGGCTTGACTAATTGGTAGCGTTATAATCATGGGTACACGGTTAGGTTGGTATTACCGCGAGTTATAGCCCCGTCTCCGCATTGGCGACCGCCACGCACATTCGCGCGCAAGAGGGGCGCTTAATGACCCCGTCGTTTACGCAAATTTTCCCATTACGCGACGCGGTTTTGGACCGCCAAACGGGACGCTCAGGACTATCGCCGGGACGAAACTAACGCCGTATTCTGCGGTGGTGCAATACTGCCAGGAGGATGCCGATTGACGCGATTAAATTCTTTCACATACGGCGTAAATACATAATTAAATAACGCGTTAAAAAGCTCGGGAATATTTCTCACTTTTGATATCTATCGGGATAAATTTCTTTTTTTATAATCAAGCACTTTTATGATTTATATAAAATATATTTCGCTTAAATTTCGTAAATATTGCGAGACGCGATAAGAAATAAATATATATGTGTTTAAAAAAGATCTCCCTTTCGGGAAAATCGGATGCTGTTCGATGGCGAGGGAATCGCGGGCCGATACGCACGAGCGATTTCTTTCGCGAGGCGAGATAAGGCGGGAACGCGGTATATTTCTCCCGGCCAGGGGAACGTACGCTTGTGGCGGAGGAGAGCGCAAAAGCACGTGTGGCCGAAGGAGATACTGATAATAAAAAATCGCGGGATATAAAGTAATTCAAACAAATGCGGTGGCGCGCGGGATGTGCGCCGGTCCCGCGGCGATATATCCGCCGGGGAGCTTATCCGCGACTGGTCATTCATAAATGTGGGAAAAAATGACACTCTAATGGCCGGCTATCCGTAACGGTTAGGAGGTAGAAGAGATTTGTTGGCGACGGGCGCCGTGGTTCCGCCGTTCCCGCTCTCGCACGGCTTCAACGACGAAGACGGTCGCCAGCAATCGATCGCGGGATGCTAACGTTTGAAGGGCGTATCTCGTTTTCGGCGACGGTTCGCCCCCGACGGTTCACCCTGGACGGTTTTCTTAGGAAGACCCGATCCCTGTAACACGATCGCGCGCGCGTACACTCGGAAAGAGTTGCCGAAACTCCGGCACGGCACCGGCTTCCGCGGAACTTCATACCGATAGCCGGCGCGTCCCATCAGCCTGAGTCCCAAGGGTGTGATCGCCGGTAACTAAACTTGTAAATCTCTCGTCCCGGGCCGTGCCCGGGCTTTCCCAACTGACCAGAACGCATTTGTCTATCTTACGCTACGGTAAGCGCTAGCGCTAGAAAGTTGAGAGCTCGTGCGATCGCGCAGATTCCAATTTCAAGCGTACCCGACGGACAGTACGGCGTACAAAGTGCATTTTCGTTATATTTGCGAGCAAAATTTTGTTTCTACTTTAATCTACGAGAAATAATGTAATTCTAAATTAAAAGTATCGAAGCAAGCAGAAACGAAATAATCAATTTTAATTAATAATCAATAATTATACGTAAGAATATCTTTCGACGTTTCGACGTTGCTCAACTCAGTCGAGTGAATTCGCGAGTAAGCTGGTCGAGCAATTCGCTGTGTTTAACGGCCGCAATCTCCCGGCTCGTTTCAACGGCTTCGTTCTTATCCTATAAACTTTGATGTACGAATCTCGTCGAGACGTGAAGGTAGTTTCTGCCGCTGGAGAGATACGTCTCGCGCGTTCTCGCGACCGGCGGGGCCGTCGCAAACAAAAGCTGGGCAAACGAGAAGTTACGAGGACCCTTTACGTCTCTCCCGCCCGCCGCGGCATCCGGTTGTCTCGCGTATTATGACTGATGTCTTAGTTAACCGTTTCGCTCACGCCGCTCCGGGCCTTAATGTCCCGCGAAAGAAAGAAAGCCCGCGAGATACGAGCACTTGTGCCGGGCTCGCATCGCCGCCGCCGTCGCGTCAGAAATTGTGAAAAATGGTTATGGCCTGGCAGCTGCGGCGATACGAGAACGCGTATGGCGATTTGCAGCCGTGATTATCTGCGTTCGCGGATTTATTAGCCGAGCTTCGGATGAGAAAAGGGAGAAGGCTTTTGCATTCAGACGGTTCCGAGAGATTTATGTAACAGTAAAAAGAAAAAAAAAAAAGAAAAAAAAAAATTAACCGTACCGTTATCTTAAAAGAAAGTTTTATTATTTTATAAATATTACCGATACGTAAAAATATGATTCTCGCTACAAGAATAAGCGTCCACAAGCTGCCAAAAAATTCACCGTCAAATCGGAATAACGCCTCGTTGCCTCTGCTGCAAATTATTAAAAGAGCGTTTAATTTTTTTCTCTCTCCTTTTTTCGCTTTTTATTTTTTTTTACTTTTTTTTTTTTTTTTTTGCAAAGAGTCACGGCGCCGTCCGCTTTATTTTGCGCAACTTTCGGTGCTCCTCCCTTTACCTTTCCACCGCCCTTCGAGCACGGACGGTTTTTCATTCCTGCCGCGCGCGCTCTAATCGCCGGCCCTTTCCGCGGTAATATTTAATTTTTAATCCGCTCGTATTCAAATGCACCCGACCCGCGTCCCCGCTACCCTCCTAATGGGAATACAATTTATGCCCGAGCCGCGGCTTATTTTACATTTTATGCTAAATACTCGCCGGCGCCCACGGTTCGGAGTTTCGCCGACAATTAATCGTATGGGCGCGCGTGTGAGAAAATGAACAATGTAATTCGGCCAGATGCATCTCCCGACGTGTACGTCACGCGGACTTTTAAGGGAAAAAAACCGTCGTCTTTAATATTTCAAATTTTCTCCGTTTTCGCAAGTGTTTCGCATTTAAAACCCCATCGGCCGCTGTCGCAAATTAAAATTACCGTTTTCCTTCGATACCAGTTTAATTATACTTATAAAATTTAATAAATAATTAATTAAACGAATAATAACGAGACTACGAGTTAACATATGATTTAAAGTGAATTACGGTAATGCTGGTTTTAAACGAAAGTATTTTGAGACGAGAAGGCCGGACTTGTACTTCCTTGTACTTGAAGGATACAGAAGTATATGCCACCCTCGTGATTATCTACTCGAGGAATTTAGCTAGCGTAGCCCGAGGACGTGTACGAAACTCAGTTACGGTTTGGTCAGTCGAGTCGGGTCGAAAACTCCCGCGGGGCAGCTTTAATCTGTAATTTTTAATCAAGCGCCGATTAAGCACTAATAGGCAATCCTACGTGAAAATGACCAAGACCCTTCCGATTCGTCGCCGAGTATCCCTCGTCCTAACGTCGTATAACAGTGTTAAATTTTCTTACGCCTAATTAGAGCCTAATTCGCCTTGAAAATATATTCGGATAATTAATTCACTCTTCACCGTTCATTCCCCGAAAAAAGCTCGAGCCGAATTTCGTCAATTTGCGACATTAAACGCGATCACGTCCGCGATTCGCCGAGCTGATCTTGTATATCTCGGCGAACGTTTCGCCTGAATCAGAAATGAATGGCGTCTGCTTGTCTACGTTCTCATTTCCGGCATACCGGCCGACGGG
Organism: Cardiocondyla obscurior; assembly: GCF_019399895.1. Lineage (NCBI taxonomy): Eukaryota > Metazoa > Arthropoda > Insecta > Hymenoptera > Formicidae > Cardiocondyla > Cardiocondyla obscurior. Next base: position 3,766,495 of record NC_091876.1, read on the forward strand.
AGAAAGGAAAGAACTCCCTTCCGGCTCTCTCGGCCGCTTATTTTTTGACTGGCTGCTCATGCATTATTTAAAGCTCGGCAACGAGCGTTAAAGTCTCTAGGAAAGCTTTGCGCTGCCGGCGCGAACGAATCTCCCAGCTTCTCTTCTAATTTCTTAAAAATTTCTTTTTTAGTAAAACGATACTCTCGACGGCGTAAAAACGACGGGGAGGGAGGAAGAAGAACAGAAAAAGACCGAAATAACCATCGGCGCTGAGTCTTTAATGTTGTTTCGATCGATTGCGAAGTGGCGCTTGCTATCGATTAGGTATCGCCAGCCGCGCCTCGTTGGTACATACATAAATTATGCTTTCGTATGTAGCCGATGCAACATTTAAATGCACGACGAGCAAATTTAGATTTCCTCCCAGGCTACCTCCGGACATAACCGAGATCTCGATTTAGACCGACCTAACGAGGCGGTGATTTGAATAATTGAACGAATCCTAAACCTCATGTCCGGCTATTACGAACGTTGAATATTAAAGCGATCGTTCTCGTTCCGCCATCAGCTCGCCGCCGGCGATTCCGATTCCGATTCTCGAGAAATAAAAGTTTCCTCCGAGTCCTTCGCTCGCACGGACCGAAACTCCAAAGTAAATGGAGTCTGAAAACTGTGCTTCTTACGTTCAATATTTCCACGGAATCACACGTTTTGAATGTGCCCCGCGAAACGAAAAAGTAATTAAAATATTATTAGATTCAAAGTTAATTTTGACTAACAAAATAAGTTTTTTTTCTTTTTTTTTTTGTACGAATTAAATAGTTTTCTAAACGTTGTCCAAAAAATCTATTTTAATAGTTTTAAATACTCTGTGAAAATAATAAAAAGAAAAATACATTTTTTATAAATGCCAGAAAATGTAAACAACCACGAGCTGTTTTTATCCTTTGACAGATTAAATTAAAAACTGAATTTTTTCGTTGGCCCCATTAAAGTCGATATTATTACGCGCATATGCCGTTACCGAGAAAACTTCATACCTAATTAGCGTGTTTTTGCGACCGTGTCGCAGATTAAACCCTGCCAGAAGGAACGATTTTTATAGTACATTTAGCTAATGGAATCGATAATTATCAGACGGCGCTATTGAATTATCCTGCCATTACTTGGAGAAGATAATTAAGCAACGCTTCGGTAAGCGCGACGCGACAGTGAAAACATATATTCTTAAGCTTCTCCGCGAATTTCCTTCGCCCGCGGGACCGGCGTAACTTCCACTTCAACCGTCGCATTAGCCTTATTACAGATTCTAATAAGTCAGTATTTGAGCTAATTGAGATGCTTAAAATATAAGATTTATTTACTTAAAAAGATCGGCGCATTTCAAGACGGCCCTCGAATTTTTCTAATTTCGAGACAATCAAAGAACCATCAGAATCGCGACGTGGCCCAGTTATTTTTCGTTTAATGCCACCCGAGCCACCGTGAAAGCACAAACATTTATTTATTCGAGAAAGGGCTATATAATATAAGAGTTATTAAGTGGCCGCGCATTCACTTAATCCCGCGGTGAATATCGCCCGGTATCTCCACGCCGATCAATCACCACCAGAAGCAGCGAAGCGGAGGGGGTGGAAGTTGCATTATATAGAGGGTGTATCGCCGAGGCGAAAGGGCCTCCGGAGTGCGAGCGGGACAAGGCAGGACCCGGGTACGGCTTGGCTTCTCGCTTCCCCGCAAATACGTTCGCACGCGTGAGCGAGCGGGAACGCAGCCGCCATATATCATTTCGTTATCATCGACTCTTTATATGCGGTCGCGCTCCATTTTCTGTCTGTTTGCCCCGTTAAACGCCGCCCGCCCGGTTTGATTCAGTGAAACCATTAGCCGGATTTCGACCGCCGGCCGCCGCCGCATTTTCCGTCCTCGCCTATCGCCCGGGCTATCTCGGCGTATCATCCGCGAATGACTGCCACCATTATCGGTACGTACCGGCGCGAAAGATAACGCCCGGATAGACCGCCGGCAAAAATATCCCTGACGGTCCGCGCGCCCGTGGCCCGCCCGAGATAAGCAAGATCGCGAAACGAGCGCTGAGAGATGGACGCGGGGCTAATGGTCCTTTAGCAGCTGTATGGAGCTAATGATGCCCCGACGGCGTACGCGATTTGATAGGATTCGCTTGATAAACTCGCCCGAAATGAACGTGGAAATCAATCTCTTAGAAAAGTATCGCGATTCAAATACAATAAAATCGTAATTTTATTTTTTTTTGTCTCTCTTGGTTGCGTAATTTCGTATCATAATTAATAGTTAAATATTACGTTTCCTGTTATTAAAGTGTTGTTTAAATATTTATTGAAAAATCACGGAAGCGAACGGCGCATTTTAATTTGTAGATCGAATCGCTCGTACGTTGAACGCGCTCGCCGAATCTTTGCCGGCCCCCATTTTTTAACACTAAATCTCCGATGCATATGCGAGCGAATCGCATCGGTGAACTGACGCCATCTTGCCAGGATGGTGCGGCGTGGTGCTTGGTGAGGCGGAAACAACTGATAGTGACGTCACCGATCGACGCTCACGGTCGTTCCAGGATGGTATAAGCGCCGATATTATCCATTGTACTACGAATACTCGCGATAAGCCGAACGATAATAGAATTTACGCGACGAATTCGCGCCCCGTTGCCGCTGACGGTAGGATATTGGAGTAACAACCGTAACGCTTGTCGAACCCATTAGCGCATCTCCAAAGGAGATGTGATCGATCATAGATCGAGAGGTAGCTTTAAGATACGTCAGGCTGCATCCACGAATGCTCGTGGTACACCGATCGCGATTATTAATACCGCGACTCCTCTTTTCAGACGCAAAGATAAAAAAAATTAATATGTAAAAAATCTTAACTTTGTGATAATTAAAAAAATTATAAAACATATTTTTTAGAACCAATATCAGTCTTACTATTTTTTCCCGATTTGTTGTACAAGCAGCAGGACAAAAAACTAATACGAAAAGAGCAAAGATTTTTCTTTCTCGCGTGTTTAAAAAAAAAAAAGAAAAAAATTTGTGCTTCAGCAGACGAGATCCGCGAGGTTCTTTTCGGAGACTTCCGGACTCGCCCGGAAGCGCGCCAAGAGGCCGGAAGAAGCTGAATAAGATCCGCCTTGGCGCATTTTCGGGACGCAGTTTCGCGCGACGGCAGAGATTGCGTCGGGGTCGTTGCAAATAGGGGTGTCAACGGCATCGGGGCTGTATTGTGGAACGTCAATGCCACGGAAACTAACTCCACCCCAACCCCTTAGTCCCTCCAACGTTTCCATGCTCCGCCGTAAACCACCAAAACCCACCCTTCTATCCGTTCCTCGTCGCAGGCAGTCGTGGAACCAGACCCGCGTCTCGTTGACTGCAGAAGCGTCTTATGTCCGTTCGATTACGACTCGACCGTACCTTCGCTTGTGACAATACCGCGCATAATGAATTACGATATTCGTCATTATTTAACGACCTCTGGAAATACAACTTCCACTTCTTTATGAATTCAGAATTATTTTTTAACCACCCGACACCTCAGAAAAATAAAGCGATATATCGCAAGGTATTCCGTTCTTTAAGATATTATTTCGTTTTTAATACGCGAGTTAATCGTCGATCGAAATGTTGATTATTACTCGGTTATCTGTTCGTCGAGCTCCGGTGATTGATGAAGATGATACGTGATTAGCGTTTTAGAACTCGTCACGTCGCGGAGAATCATGATTAACCCTCGCAGGTCTAAAATGAGAGCGGGATCGCGATTCGCGGGCACGTCAACGGTAAAATTCGACGCGTCGTCTTGTCAAGGGCCAGTAAGTTCGAAAGTTCTCGATAGCCGATAACCGATAACCGATAACCGGCTGTCAGAGCGAACCACTTGTCGTGACACCTGTGTCGCTCCTGGTTATTCAAAGCCGACGGCGCACCGTCAAAAACGATGACGGCGCCTTTGTCCGCCCGGGTCCAGTGACAAAGCGAGCGCGTAGCCGACGACAACTATTATTTTCCCTAACTGGACTCGTTAGATTTCCCATTGTACCGCGTGCGGCCACGGTAGGCGTGGCCATTGATCTTGCTGTTCAGAGTTGACGTACTGTCGTTTAACTCGCGGGGATGGTAGCGCCGGCGATGCCGGTTAACTTTGGCCCGGAAGCATATTGCAGATACGTTAAATATCGTAAAAAAAAAAAAAAAAAAAACCCTCAAGTTCTATCTACAGTAGATCAATTTGATTGTGGTAAAATTGCGACGCTACAGTCAAAAAAGAGAAAAAAAATATATAAAAAAAAATAATAAAATAAAATAGGTTCGAGTTTTATACCCGTAAATAAATGCATTTTGTTATGTACATCCTGGCCGTTTTCGACTTAATGTTAGATTTTGCACGGAGATGCATCGACTTGAAAAAACGTAAGCCGTTCTTAATAAATGACCGTACCGTCGCTAATCCGAAGAGCGTTACGGAGCGCGCTGATTTTCCCAAGCACATCGTGGAAGGTTCCCGAAAGTAAACGGAGGGATAAAACGATTATATGAGAAATCTCGCTTATCCCGGCGACGGCGGGGTATTCAAAGGGTGCGACTCAGAGCCGCGAGAACGGCGGATGTAGATAGGTGGAGGGGATCGAAGGTCTTAACGAAGGGTTAGGGCTACCGTTCTGTGCTCTAACTAGAGTCCTTATTAATAAGGTCGGATTAGCATAACTGCTCGGATCCGTCGACTGAACTTCGCATAATTAAGCCGCGAGATCTCGATTAGCATCTTGACCGGGCGAGAGCATCCAAAGCGTATCGGGAGACCGCGTGATTCGGGGAGATAAGCTGCTAAACCCTTTCCGCCCGTCTCTTTCGCTCGATCTTTCTCTCTCTCTCTCTCTCCCTCTCTCGCTCTTCTTCAGTTTTGAGCGTGAAACTCGGCAAAGTTATAGATAGTTAGAGATAGGACCGATAGCGATGAAAGTTCGTGCCGTGTTTCGTAATATCTGAGAGCCTGTTCTCCCGCGAGGAAACGTTCACTGACGCTACTCGGGCTACTTATCTCTGAAGTTCCCACGTGTCTCTACTTTCGGGACACACATACAGATACTAACGAAAATACGAAATCCGGTTTTCAGTATTGATAACTCGTAAATTTGATCGCGCACGCCACAGTGGGATATCAATTAAAAATATCTCTGTCAAACGCGCGGCACTTGAAAAATACGCTCTGATGGGAGATTAAACGGATGTTATGAAAATATTTCCCGTGTAACGCGCGCCGAGAGAGATGTAACACATCGGAAAATACTCAATGTTATCGGCCCTTCAAATGTTTGCGCGGCGTAATTTTTTGACATTTGTATCACTTTCCTGTAAAGGAAATCAAATTCTGCAAACCTCAACAAATATTTTCAACCCGCGAAAGGAGACACTCGTATAATACGAGCGTAATTTATAAATAAATTTCTAAATATTCAACAATCGAGCGAAAAAATTTAAGTACTGCTGCTGGCAGGAACATTATGAGGGAAGTTTACGAAAAGTTTGCGAAGATTGGCGTTCTAGCTAACATTGACAGTAGCGCAGCGCGATAAAGCTAACGACGCCGTCGACGAAGCTGGATGTTGCCTCAATATAGACAGGCTTATCGTTCGGAAGAGCTAATGTAAACTTGTTCGTCACGATCCTACGACGCAAACTGCTCGATAAACACCGTGAGGCAACACTGAAAAGTTCAGTCCTGGAAGAATCGGTTCGATAAAAAAAGAAAAAAAAATTTCCACGCTTATCGCGCTATCGCTGACTCGCGTTTAAATCTTAGGCTACGCTACCGGTATTATTTTATCGGGCAAGCGTCACTTGATACGGTCGTTTAACCCTTTTCGCGTGCCGCTAAGCCGCGACGCAGCCGATAACGCGCTGACAGTGAATGCTGTCACTGTCACGTGCGTCACGGCGAAGAAAGGGATGTTTGCGCTCCGCGGGGCAAAAACTGGAGGCCACGTCACGACGGTATAACAGCTTATCGGCCCGGTGCGGTACATTAAGCACGGCCGTTAGCGACTCCGCCGCAAAACGGGGATCGTTCCGGGCGCGAAGGGCGGCGGCGAGGGGGAGGGATGGGTGTCGAGAGATTATCTTGTCGTATTCAATATTCCTATGGAACGTTCGGGATGATAAATCGTCCTCGCCGATAGAAAAGATGCGCGTCGAAGCCACATTTCGGAACCATCATCCACTCCGCCACGGTTCGCTTCGCGGCATACAGGGTGTTCGCCGAAGTACGCGGGAATAAATGCCGTTGGGGTCGTATATTGAAATGTAGAACCGATATATCTTTTTCGACGATAAGCTGCGACTTTTTCGCTAAAAGAGAATATCTTATTTCGACGCTGAGTTGCTATTATTTGTTTTAATTAAATTAAATTTCGGTAACGCGAGTTAAAATTTTGTCAGGACAAAGGCATCTCATTTCCGCCACTGCATATAACCGTAGCGGAATTTTTATATCTCATCTTTCTCGTGCCCTGCCCGACCGGGGGAGGTCTGCGATACCTCGGAACGAAAAGCCGCGGAAATCATGCGGGTGCGAATGCGTCCACCAAGAAATCCCGCGGGTATCAGTATAATAAAACCATTAGAGTGATCCTCGTGCGTGCATTCAAACCGTATAAATATCCGGCAGAATCCCTCGCGCCGTTTCCAACTTCTGTGTAATGTTAAACTTGCGATAAATCCGAAGTGCCTCGAGAACGAGAGTATCTTTTGCCCGCCGTTGCTAAGAGATACGCGTCGCGATGCGCGGCGGCCGTCGACAATAATTCCTCGGTCGCCATACGTGAAGTGTGCGGAACCCCTATGGCGCTGTCGCTCGTATTACGCGCGATATATTTTTTTTCTCCCGTCTCCCGCGCGTCCCGCCGCACTTTCGAGGTACCATTATTTTATGTGCGTTCGTCGCGAAAACAATAACTCCGCTGACCCGACTTTCTCGAATACCGAGACGAGTTCATCCGCTCGGCAGAGCCTCCATCATCCGGACGTGATATTCCGCTATAAGAATGTCGATAAGAAGCAACGCAAGGCAGAAACCGCAGTTTTATCATACACAAGAATTTTATTTTAGAACTTTTTTTTTATAAGTAATTTTTTATTTAAGAAATGCGTAAACGACGCGGTTTCATATTCCACTCGGGTGTTATTTTGTTTTTTAATTATTAAAAAATTTGTTAATTAGCAAGAAATTTTATCCTACGCCCTGCGATATATCGCTTTACCTCCCTGCTTATTTCTTGTATCTATTCGGTCCCTACTGAGACTAACAAAAGGACCGGTCATCAAGATCCTAAGCAAAGGCTGACCAAGCAGCCTGCTGGGCTGCCGCGTGTAAACGTGTACATAATTATCGGGGAGTATACTACGATGTGATGTCAGCAATGGTCATTTGCCGCTATCGGCTGGCTCGCAGACTATCTCCTAGCTATTCTATTCTCGCCTATCCTCCTACCCTACCCTACGGCCTGCGATGTATTTTGCCTCACGCTGGATAGAGATGGACGGATTGACCGAATAACCATTAGTAATGTTGACCGCATAATTAACAGCTAATTAATATCGGCGTTATATTCCGAGCCTCTGCATAACTTTGATTTTTTTATTTTCCTTTCTTTAATATCATTAAAGCGCTGCGTCAAAATAAAGCATATTTTAATTCGAGGGCCCTAACGTTATTCGACTTTAAGAGAATTTCCTCTCCCTAAATTACCGTAATTCGAATGTTATCTCAGACCGTTCTTTCCGGAATCAACAAGTCCAATCCGGGTTCGCCGTAGAACCAGTCGCTTTCCCCGTAAGACCGTGGATGCACATAAATTCCTCCCTTCGCCCTTCGTACTTTTACGGACTCTTCTTCCGAGCGGCGATATATCACGGTGCACGGCAGTGGCCTGACGTTCCCTGTCACCGGTTTAATCGAGCACCACTCGGATTAAGTGTTCTCGTTCGCGAGCGACCACGTCCGAACCGGTCGCTGTCGAAACACGTAGACAGCGACCGCGAAGAATAGCTAACGTTCTGCTCCCTTTCCTTCCCTCTTCCCCTCGCTTTCGATATCCCGGTAATCTTCGCCCTCCGTGTCGATCGCTTACCACCAACTTATTCGAAACTCGATTTCGCGCAATAATTCGATGGAGACTAAGATCGATGGCACGGCGTAGGTAAGAGAGAAAAGGCTCGCTATCGGTCAAGCTTTTTTTTTTTATATATATCATTAACTCTCAGCGGTATATAAATTGAAATTTTCCGTGCCACGACTACTATGCTCTATTTAGCAGTTTATAATAATATAACTCGTACTTCTACCATTGTTGTTAATTAGATAACGCTCGCAATATTTTTATGTTACGCGATAAAACATACCGTACACTTAATTTAAATTAATACTGTTGTTTGAGAGAAATTAATTTGTCAGGAGTAATAATTCGAAACCGTCGTGTTTCGCAACGATAGAGTCATGCATCTCAAACGGGAAGTGGGAGGATTATTCGAGAAGCGTAGATCCCTCTGACCGAGGAGTAAACCGCTGTTGCGTTATTTACGTTAGCAGTTAACGGCCGCGATTTCTGGAGCGGGCCCTAACTCACGGGCAACGACCAAGAATATGTCCCGAGTGTCCGGACCTTCGTCTTACTGCGGACAGACCACCTCGGATGAATTACTTGTGACCGAGCCTCGACTAGAAAGGGCCTCCCCGAGTTAATCTCACGGTGCGCCGCGCCGCGCGGACCGCCGCCTTCGCCAAAATTCGAACAAAGCGCGGAATTTATCCCCGCAATGCCAAACAATTCGAGGAATGTATCTCTGTCTCTTTCTCCCGGCAAGAATAAATTTAATAATGATTTAATTAGCATTCCTACGCTTACAGTTATTTGCTTTCAGTATAACGGTTACCTGCGAATTCAAATGACTGCGATATCGCCCGAAGGTTAAGAACGGGAGAGGAGGATAGCGCGCGGATGAAGAATCGCCGGCGGCAACAGCGCGAGCGATACGCGGACGCGGCCACAGAATCGTCGGCGCGTTTCTGTTACAACGACGGGATCGCCACGCGTTATCTTGCCGCGAAACATTAATAATAAAAGTTTTCGTTTATTGTCCCGCGAACGGCAAACCGGCCGCCGTTAGGGGCGGAGGGACACACGGGCTCTGGCGACGCTGCACAACTACGCGGTAGCGCCACGTTTTGTCTTCGTCATGAATGCCCCCTTATCTTCAGGCGAGTCCATCATCGCGGTACGGTTTTGTGTTGTCCCGGGCCGTGTTCCGCCGTAGGAACCTGTCTGCGGAATTGTAAGGAGACAGGAAGCGCAGAGCGTCTGGACGTCCACCAGTCGGAAAATATTTCGAAACGTCGATCAGAACCACGCGAAACGAGGGTCGAGAGCAGCCGGGCACAAACGACACGGGAGTCTGGTTGTTAAACTAATGCGTCGACGCATCCTCCGCGCCGAGGGTTTCGTTCCCTTCCTCTTTCTCCCTCAGTCGCCCTCCTAAGTTACGCGGCGAGTCGCGCCGTATTTTTTCAACTGTAACGCATTTTACTCCGAAGGCACGTTAACGCGAAAAGAACAAAAAAAAAAAAAAAAGAAAAGAGAGAAACCTATCGATTTTGTTTTCACGGAGAATCTTTCTCGCGTCGCAAAGATCTCGTTCCTTTTGCCGCGTTTCCCTTAATTAACTCGGCGATTAGTGCTCCCCGTACGTTGTGCGAGTGACCGTAACAAGCAGAGATACGCTAACATATATCGAGCGAATGAGAGACGAGATTAGTTACAGTCGGTTTCGCTCGATGTAGAACGGCACGAGACTGATCACAGGCTACGTTTCTCAGCTGACCGCAGCTTCCCGTCGGGCGTGCTTACAGCGTCCGGTAAAGGGACGCGATGTAAATCAGTCTAGCGGCCGGCCGCCTGCACCGGCCACACATTAAGTTGCCTCGCGGTGCTTTTGCAAGGGGGGTGTTGGGACGATTCGAGTGTCAGTTTCCGACCAAAATTGCGCGCCGCGGAAACTATGCGCGATTTCTGGCGCCGATTAACGAGCGACGCGCCTCGAATTAATATTGCATGCGTACGCGGAATGCGATTTATTTGTTTCGCAATTGTTACGCTTAAAAGGAGCGACTCGTCCGTATCGTATTACCGAGCACGTATGTGGAGGAAGGGCCGATCGATCGTTAAGTCGACGCCGGCTGCTGGGGACACTTACAAATTAGCCAATCAAGTTCTAATCCCTCTACGATTTACCCCAATCAGCCCGCATCCCGCCGCAAATACTTTAATCCGTCCATTAATTCTGCAAGATAAAAGTTTCCGGAGTAGTTACGGCTCTTTTGTCGTCGCCACGGTCAGCCGTATCGGCACGAGAGAATCGAATCGAAAGACGAACGACAGTGATAGGTTTCGGTCCCCATTATTAGGAAAATAAGCTATCGTTAGAGAGAAGCAGCGATCGTACTACCTATACGTACATTTATTTTACGTACTAAAAAACGTAAAGCTTTTCTTGTCTACATATTATTGCAAATAAAAAATTAAAATTAATTTGTTTTATATTTTTTTTTCTTGTTGCTTCGAAATATTAGTTATTATTAAATATATAATTATTATTAAAAAATATAACTATTACTAAATATTACATTGATTCAAAATACCATAATTACAAATTGTAAAATGCGAAATAAAATTAAAATAAAGAACGCTGAATCGTTTCTTTTTTTTTTTCTTTTTTTCCCCAACCGTACACGTCTCGCACTGCGCAACGCGGTCTTCTATCGCGGACGCTTCCGCGTCGGGGCGTCGGTATCTCTTCGGGGTGGTCATCCAGTTTATTTACGCGTCCGCTTTGCGGATCGAAAAACCCAAAAAGGAGTAAAGCGGCTCCGTGGGAGCGGATGGACCGGAGCGGCGCGAGCGGAGGTGCGAGCGTCGCTGGAATTTATACTCTGCGTCGTCGTGGCCGTCCCCGGGCAATTTTTTTTCAACCTCGAGCAAAACCCCGCAGGTCCTGAGTCCCCCCCCCGTCCCCTCCCAGGTCCTCGTCCCGTCTCGCTCGCACCACCGACGGCTATATACAGAACGCTGGACAAACAACAATAAATACATTTTCCCAGGCCGGGTGGCAAACCCGGTGAGGGGTGGAACTTCCATGCGAGCACGTACGGGCATAGCTTAGCGTAATCTGACTGCACACCACCCCATTTCAGCCACCGACCCTCCGCGCCAGGACGCACGCAACCCCCGTCGCCTCCCCTTCGTCCCGTAATCCCCCTTTTCGTCCGCCGTCCTCGCCGTACCGCTGTCAGGAGACTGCGAGCTCCCATGCCGTAGAGACAGAAACCCGCGAGGGGGTGGGCAGAAGAGAGATGGGAGAAAAAAGGGGAAAAAAGATAAATACAAGAGCCGACAACGCAGCGGGGAGTTAGGTGGCATCACCACCTGACGAAAGAATTCCGCGACCTGACCAGAATTTCATTAGCCGTGGTTTGGCAAGAGAGCGCGGCGAGCAAGAAGGCAAACTGCGAGGGGGCGAAGGCGGGAAATGGGGAAAGAGAATGGAGACGCGTTGGGCGCGTTTATCGGCGCGAAAGAGCTTGTTAAACGGCCCGTTTCACGGTACTACCTTTTCTTCCCGGTGGCCGGGGGTGTCGAGAAAAGAGGAGATTTCGCGCGCGATGACGGCTTAAGGGAAGCGCGCCGTTACGACAAGAGCGAAAACAATTTTCGTTCGAGTATTACGTTATTTCGGGCGACATTCGCGATTCTTGCACTGTAGAAAGTAAACGACGAGTATCGGAGCGCGATAACACATCCGCTTTACGTAAAGAAAAGATTCGGAACGACGTAGATAAGTCACGTAAAGGTAAATAACGTGTAAGTTATCAATTCGCGTTATATCATCCAATATCATTTTAAAGAAAACTGTTCAGATAAGACACTGTTTTTTCTCGAAATAATAAAAAAAAATTTTGTATCTTTATTTCCAATAATGTGCACACCGAAAAGCAGATAAATCTGCTTTTCTGCGGCGACAGCGGCTAGCGTACGTAACTCCAGGTGACAGAGGCAGAGAATGAGAGAACGGGGGGAAATCAGTCTTCGGCAACCGGCCGGCGCGGTACATACATGCGGCACATATGAAACTCAACGCACACGACTCTAAAGTTACGTTCGCTAGCTGCTATCGGCGCCAGCAAACGCTATATCTACCTTCCAGCGTACCTTGCGTTACGCTATCAAAAAAGAAAAAAAAATATATAAAAAATTGACTTTAAAGATTGAGCATTGTCAAGAATTAATTAAATTTCCACGCGCAATTTCGGCGTATCGCGGAAGAAAATTTTAACGCCACGAGTCGGCCTCCCTTTTTGGAGCGGAAGTTTAAGTGCGCCGTTCTCAGCGTATCCGGAATATCATGGCGGCTCCGAGCGTTCGGAATGCTAATGCGTGATTACGGCGGCCACGGTCGTAATACGCGAACTTTTTGTGCGGCTCACGTGTGACCCGGGGGCGCTTAAAACATCCCTTAAATTACCCCCATTAGCAAGGGTTGAACGCCGGGTAAACGAGGATTTCACTGGCGCTGTTACGCGAGATTTATTCCGTGGGAAATATTCCTTTCGGACGTTAAATTACGTCGTTATACCAGGGGCTCTTACTCCTCGCGCCCGACGAGTCGATCCAAGTATAAACTTAAGCCGATTTCGCAACGTATTGTACCGCTATCGCGCGTTTTCGCCAACGTATTAAATGCGAAGTAACGAGCCGGTGGCGGCGGAGAAAGTTATCGCGGCAATGAAAACGACGGTTTCGAGTGGGCGACGATATGGGAATTCCTTTCGCTGCAATAGTTACAGACACACGCGTGCGGAAACACATCGGTAATCGTCTGGAAAAATACGACGGCGGTCCTCTCCGCAAAAATTCGTGGCCGTATTATTCAACGGGGACAACGGTCAGCGCTTTTTCGCTGGATAAATAATTTTCTGAAATTTATTTCCACCGACAGCGAGCGTTGCGCGAAGCATTCCACCAATCATTTTTAATTTGCATTTAAGTGTCAATAATTATACGGTCAATTGTTTATAATATACGATTAATTGCGCACGAGCGTCGCGAGGCATCGTCCAACCGATAGCTTTCTCGGAGGGAAGAGGGTTCTGCCGATGACATATCGCGTTCCGCGCGTGACTAACGGCACGCGGCCCGAATCTTATTTCCCTAATTTCTCAAGGCGGCCGTTCACCGGAAGCAAAGCACCGTCGGCACCCGGAGCCGAGAGACGCTCTCGTGGGCGATTTACGGAATTTAAACAGCCCCTCGGGATAAGGTGGCGGCGGCGGCGGCTTGGCGTTGCGTGGCAGGTCGGATTAGCAGGTTGCCCCCGCATCGGGATAATTCCTCCCACCCCCCCCTTCGTCTCTACCCGACACGACCGCCCCCGCCGCCAACCTTCGGGGTAGGTTACGTCCTTCCTGCAGGATAAAACAAAACAGCCAGCGGAGTATATTAATGCTCGGCTTAATGCGGCCCGCCTAATTAATGGACCGACTCTCCGGACGCCCACGCCCGGCCGCCCGCTCGCTCGAAAAGTAAGAGATAACGCCGCTGCAGAAGCATTATTAAAGACAAAAGCGCGACCGCGCCGCTCTCGTGCCCCCAGACGAATGAAAATTTTGGTAAGCGCTTCCTGACGTAAGGGATTCTCCCTCCCCCTCTTCTCCGTGGGTCAGAGAACAGGAAAATGAAACGACGGATACGAACGATAATGATACATTTATCAGAGATACGTCCAGTCACTCGAAATAAACGAAATTTAGCAGGATCGATAGAAAATAATAAAGAAGATATCGTCGCTTTTTTTTTTTTAATATTAAGATGTCGACGGTACATCTTGACTCGGAAACTGCAGAAAACTGATCGAACAAAGGGCGAAGGGGATATTGGCGAGTTAAGTTTCCAAGGCACCGTGGTGCAACGCGACTTAGACTTTCTATTTCTTCAAGGTATCCGGGGGTGGCACGCTGGGAGTGTCGTGGATGCTGCAGGGGCGGAGCCTTGAGAGAGTTGCATCGAGACTGCTCGACTGCGTCGATAAGCAGATCGCCCCCACCCGGCTATTATACGTATTCTTAAATTTACAGACGCGTTTCTTATGGTATTGCGAGTTTTACTGTGACTCTTCCTTAATTTGCTATACTCCGTTTTTATTTAAAAACCTGATAGCGTCCAAACATAAATCGTTTAAAGATTCCCGTTAAGAGATTTAATTGAAGTGTATAAACGGTCAAAATTTTATACGGTTTTTTTTTAATTGCGCGCTTCTTACAACCGTATTCTCGTGATCGATATGAAGAGGCAGGCAATTCCCATGACGCTTACGTAATATCGCGACGATAATGACCACCGAGAGCATAGCGGCGGGCAACGGCTTGGTCAAGGAGGATACGTACACCGACTCGTCGACAGGTTAGCGGTTCTCGAACGTGTAGCGGTTAATCGAATTATCGATGCTTTGAGGATCAGCGTCCGTGGATGATTCGATCACGTACCTGATGAACGGTTCCGGCGGTCAGCGATGCGAGCCGCTTTCGAAGGGAAACCTCTCGTTATGGACCCTCCGCGGTAACGTTTGAGGGAGCCGTTTCCGCCGTGCTCCACTGGCTTCTCGGCGACAGTAATCTCGGCCGTGTAATTAATCGTAAAAACCGGCGCTCGAAAATCGACGGCCGATCGCGCATTCTCGCGGGAAGGCGGTTTCTTCAGCGTAATTCGGGAAGAGACGCGATTGATTCGGAAACAAAGCTGCGACGGTAACGAGATCAACCCGAAGAGACGGATGTTCTTTGCAAACCCGAGGGAAAACCGCACCCGCCGCACCAATGAAAATCGCGGTTAAATACAAAGTGGAAATTGAGCGCCGACCTGGCTTGGCGGGCGAAGGTTTTCGAGGTCGTCGGCGGAATCCAGGTCGGCGTCCACAGGAATTTCTGCGGTGAAATTCCATTGCACGTAACTCCAAATATTTCTGTAGTATCGCAGTTTGTACGAGGGGGAGGGGGGAGATTTTGAGTTTCAAAGGAAACACTCTCGCCGCTTCCGTTCGCGAAACGCTTTCGTCATCTGAAAGTCTAGCGGCGCGACAGCCGAAACGGGTCGGCCGTGTCCTTACGAAAATTCCGTCAAAATTTGCATAGACGCGAGAGACAAAACGCACCTGTCCGGGACTCGAGCGAACGCTACGGCGAGCGTCGCAAAAAGGAAAAGGAACCGCGACTGTTTTCAATCTGATCCAATTACGGCGGCGAGGTCCACCGAAAGAGCAACATAAATTTAACATATCGCCCCAATCGATATCGCCTAGCGATTATTATGTGGGAAAGTTTATATGCGGGCGGATTTAATAGTTTGCATAATTTACCCCGCTAGTTAGTTATTCCATTAATCATTACCTCGGGTAGGTGTGTGCACGCCCGCGAATAACAATCGTACTATTATTTATAACGTATTCAATTTATCGGTAACCCGCGGGCGGAGGTAAAGCGTGTAATCGATTCAACTCGATTAATTAACTCGCCCCCACGTATACGATTGTAACCTCGGTGTGCATGGAGGCGTCTCTCGTTACCGTCGACGAAAACTTCCCGCCGATGCGTGCTACCTCCGTCGCGTCTGTATCACGTAAAGAAAAAAAAGGAAAAAAAAAGGGAAAAATTAAAACAAAAAAAAAAACGCAAAAAGCAAAAACCCGTGCTCGCACACGGACGCGCGTTACACGCGCGCCTCCGCGCACACGTGCGACGTGCATTCTGTATATATGCGGGTCCCGTCGCTTATCCGCGACACAAAGGCGTTTAATTAGAAGCGCATCGGAAAACGGGGGCACCATCCGGCATCTGGTTTTTGTTCCCGGCAATTTTCGCGTTCCGCCAAGGCGATACAGATTTTTCATCCCCGTCGCCGTTAATAATTAACGGATCAAAGGCATTGTATTAATATTTGCCCCGAAGTCCCCGACCGCACGGAAGATATTAACCCGCGTAATATTGTGTCCATGTTCGGGGAGGAGAAAAGGGAAGGACATATTGAAACCGCACAAACTTCGCTCATAGCATCCGCGCGGGTACGAGCTCGTAAATATACCGGGTGGCTGAGATCGAACTTGGCGACGCCCGGTGGACATCGCCCGAGGAAAACGGCCGACCCGCAGCCGATATTAACCGCGTCGGGATCAAACAATCCGACGGTCCGGCTGTTTGCCTAGCGTTCGCGTTCGCGGCTAAAGACAACCGCATCTTTTAAAGAGCGTTCTCGCGAGCATAAGTAACATTTACGAACTTCCATCGATTCGACGGAAGAATACGCCGTTCCTTTTGCCCTACGGTCCGTGTTACTCCTACGTACTTAAAGGGACATCGTGGCTCTTCGAAGGGATACCTAATGTTTATCCGGCGCACGAACAGCGGTCGACTACCCGAGTCGCTGGGTTGTTTCAGAGCCGGTGGTGCTTAAACGCGCAATAAGTGGAGGAAGAGGTAGGAGTGGGAGGGTCAAACTAATTCGATTCTAAACTCTGACCACATCGCGAGAAAGAGACCGTGGGATGGGGGATGCTCCGATGCGGGAGGAACTCGCGGGGGATGAGAAAGGCTACACGGCCGAACGGGCCGAACGGGGTGGACACAGATGGCACTAACCGCGCCGTTAAATTCTCAAGCCGTAACTCTAATTACTCATAGACAAGCCGACATTCTAGTGCCAGATGCCGGTGAAACTTGTTAAAAGCACGCGAATGCGATTACTCATTCGATCGCGGGTAGCTGCGGGCGAAAGTAGATCCAGCACTTCCGGATCAAAGTATCAACGAAAGACCGACAGCCTTCACGGCAAATAATTAATACCGATTCGATGTTTAATCGATCGTCGAAACAAAACCGATATTACTAAAGACAAATAATTAAAAATAAAATAAAATCTAAAAATTTTAATGTCTCTTAAATTTTTGTCGAGCATTTATTTTGTAGAAGAAGAACGTGACATAGTTTCCACGGTGATAATTAAGTAGCTATTTCTCTTCTATGTTACAGGCGATAAAATGACTATGGATGGGAGCAAAAGCGAACCTGGCAAGAACGGGGCTACTCAACAGGAATGCGCGGGCTGCGGAAAGACGATTACGGAGAGGTAAAGTGTTCCGCTTCGTTTGCGTGACGCAACGCCACGTGTATGTTCACATTCCACCCTAAAAGAACGCTAATCGTAGGGATGGTTCGTTTAACGTCCGTCTCGGAGGTTGTTAAATACACAGAACTGGGTTAAATAAATTTTCCTAACGAGAAAGCAACTGCGTCGTCCGAAATTCACAACTTGACATTTAAATAAAATGAGAAACTTTATAATAATTACGAACGTAATTGCAGAGTAAGAGATGGGCGCATTTCATTTATAAATTATTATACAAAAACTGCTCAGAGAAAATTAATTATACGATAAAAACCGTAATTTCGGAATAAATAACAATGACTCTTTTTAAACAGATATCTCCTAAAAGCATTGGACATGTATTGGCACGAAGACTGCTTGAAGTGTGGATGCTGCGATTGTAGGCTTGGCGAAGTTGGCTCGACACTCTACACCAAGGCTAATCTCATCCTTTGCAAAAGAGACTACCTACGGTAAGCGACGGATGTTAAATCCATCGATCGGTTCCTCGGAAACATTTTTCGATGGCGGTATCGTGCTTTCGCGCTGACGAGTCGATAAACGGATAGATTGACGAAGCGATCGACGAAAGACGCTTCCGCGGAAGGGAGACGAGATAAAGGCAAGCAGGCGGCAACAAATCGAATTTTACAGATGAATTTCTCTTATTGAATATACCCGCGTCCAATATAAACACGAGCGAGAGCAAATAAACCGTGTTGAGATTACGAAGTCCCGAGGGAATGCGCGCAGGTGGCGTGTCCGTAGAAACACGCGCCGTCGAAACGTTGTGGCCTTTATTAATGGCCCAATATTTGAAGACGGCATATTCGCGATGCCCGTAAGCTTATTGCTTTCCGCCGCGCACGAAACTTTCGTCATCGAACGAGCGACTTTTTCCGGGTCGTGACGACAGGCTGACTTGACATGTTTCGAAGCGTTATATTTTACATTTAATTGCACCGTTAAAAATATCTCAATTTTTTAAAAACTCCTCCAGTTAAGATAATTAATATATTAAATAATTAATGTAATATTAAAAAAATTATATAGAATTGTGAAACGCGCGAGGGAGCGATGTTAAAATATTTTTTCTTTGACTTTAACAGACTCTTCGGGAATACCGGGCACTGCGCGGCATGCAGCAAAGTTATTCCAGCTTTCGAGATGGTGATGCGCGCGAGGACCAACGTTTATCACTTGGAGTGCTTCGCTTGTCAACAGTGCAACCATAGGTATTTTAAAAAGCAAATATCGCGACGTGACGATTTTCTTTCTCGCGAAGAGGATCTCTCGCTGAGATTTTTAGAGGAAAGTAAAACGGTACCAAATTATCGAAGCCGTATTCAATAATCAGCGAACCGCTGGGAAACGCGTCGACGAGACAAGTTCCGATTCACGTTGGGAAGCGAATCGCGAAGTGCGATCTCACTTCCGCGGGACCCCCTTCGGCGGCGCTATTATTTTATTAACAATAATGAAAGCCGGTAATTAAACATTCACACCCGGCGGCGCCGACGTCGGCGACGGCAAAGTCGCTTGCTCGAGTATTCCTCGTGGTAGCTCATCCGTATAACAATTTAATTCGAGCCACCCCAGCCGCGCGCGCCCGGGGGGTTTGCCTAACTTCTGCAGCACTTCGCAACACTTCGCTTACTTATTCACAACAACCGAGTTAAGCCGTGGCTCGTTCGAAAGCCGGGACTCGAGCCGAGACGCCTCGGCGAATCTGCCAAATGGAGATAATCGGCGCGCGAAGGCTCGAAGAGCACGTTATGCTTATGCGAAACGAGAAGAGAACGGCTTCTACTCTAATCTACGCGCAAAACGAGCAACGACGTGGTCACGTTTCTCAAATAAAAAAATAATAAAAAATGTTTTCGTAAAGTTTTACTAACACCTTATCAATGCCTTACGAAACTAGTCGAGAAATACCTTTAAAACATTTTCTAAATTAAATATACAAACATCTGGGTGCATTTGTTAAAATTAGAGGTTGCTGTTTTCACGATTAGCGGCCCGCGTTCCGCACTGCGGCCGACGTAAACGTTTGGCTCGTTCCCCTAATTTGAAACTTTCGAGGAGGATCAATGCGAGAAGAATCCGCCCGGCGTATTCTCTCTTGACGAGCATAATTGACGCGAGAGCTCGCTTCCGACGTGGATGCGATGGTATTCGGAGACATTCGCGAAGACAGAGAAGAGCGAGAAGAGAGAAAGAGAAAGAGAGAGAGACAGGGAGGAAGGGAAGAGGGCCAGGAAAGTCAGAGTTGCGAACTATGCGAGCGACGTGTGGGTGCCTCGAGGTGCACGTCAGATGCAAATCATGCCGACTAATTTCTCGGAAAACTCGCGGATCCGGAGGGAGAGAGAGCAGACCGAATATTCACGGCGAGAGATACGTCCGAGCATAATAGCGCGGCGATAAAGCCGAATGGCCGAATTAATTATACCCCCGTGTCTTTGGTTGTCCAAAACAGTTGAACCATTCGGCGCCAACAACCCTTTGGCTCAGCTAGTTACCAAAAGCGTTCGTTTTACGTATGTGTTGATTAACTTCGGCGAGGGGAGGGGGGGGGGAGGTTAACAAAAGGGAGGGAGCCAGATTAATCTTTTCAGATGTCGACATATTAATATTTTATTTATTTAAATTAAATTCATAAAAAGCCGCTCATGTAATACGGGAAATAAAATGTATAAATTTTCAATTTTTATATTTTCTTTTAAAAGGACACAATGCAATTATTTAATTTAATGACCGCAAGCTAGCTCCCAGCGCCGAAATGATTAAACTCCATTTAAACGATTATAATTGCATTCTCTTTCTCTCTTTTCGTGTATAATGTATCTTCTAATAGCTATTTCATTATCTTAGTTAAATCAACTTAATTGCACGCCTGCAGTATTTTTTTTTTCTTTTTTCTCTTTTTTTAATATATATCGCTCTTACTTTTTCTTCACGTTACTTCCCAGGGTCGGTGGCATTTCGACATTTAATGTCACTCCTCGACATTTACCCGACCTTTCTTGCACCCTACGGCTGTCTAGTCTGAATTGATTCGAGACACGAGGCCTAAATATCGAAAGCGCACGTCGAAGCAAATTTGACATACGTTTACTCCGCGGATTAATAGAATCCTCACGGTATAATAAAAAATGTATGATTGTATAATAAAAAATATAAAAATAAATATTAAATTATAAGACAATAATTTGTGTAAAAAAAGAAGGTCTCATACAGATTTAAAGGGTCTCGCGCGATACATTCTCGAAACGGACGTCTTTACCGAACGCGGAAACGAATTACTGTCGCGGTGAGTGCCGGTCGTTGCGAGGCAGAATTTAACAGCTCTCGTCGCGGAGAGCTCGTCGCCGACGCGTGACTATCGAGCGAAGCCGATTACGGCTTAAAGATACGTCGGCGGGAAGTATACTTTCTTTCGCGGTCGATGGTAACGCGCGCCCTTAAGGCGGACCGGTGCCCGGGGGTCGAAGAGGTTGACCATACGCGGAGGCGGAAACGGATGTGGCCGTTGGGTCACGCGATCACCACGAGCCGAGCATAAAACACCTGAGTTGTTTAATCATACGCTCTCGCGAGGTGGAAGCCGTGCCTCGAGAACTCGGCAAGGGCCGAGACCGGTTTCTTTCTCTCTTTTTCCCCTCTTGAGTTTGTAGCGCGATACGGAAGCGCGGATTACTCATTGACGAGCGGACGTGCAAACGCGACGGTAATGAAAGCCCTTGAATCGGACGAATCGTTCGCGATAACCGCGCGCGAGTCCAGCTATGAAAATTTAATTCAACAACTTGACGTACGGCGCCGGTCATAATATCCCACCACGATAAACTTGTACGATAATTCTATGATAATTACGTGAAAATTTCAATTTGTATGCTAATTTCGTTGATACCGCCGTCTCGCAGGCGATCGCTCCAATTTATTTATTGCTAAATGAAGAAAAAATAGGTAGGTGACTGGTATTTAGAAAACATCCCGTCCGCGCCGGTGCCCAACCTTTATCGCGATGCTTCGCGAAACTAGTTACGGCCTGAGCTGATTAAGTAGGAAAATTCAAATTTCCACAATATATTCCGCGCCGAAGTGCACGACGAGATGTAAATTGGTGAGCAGCGGAAAACTTAAACCGCACTTCTCTTGATATTTTTCCGCGGCGCAGAAATTACTTCTGCTAATGTAAACGCGTTTCGTTCGCGACGATACCGTTGCCAACGATGTTTTCTCAGGCAATAGTCGGAGAGGTTGCGACCAAATCGACATGTGCTTAATAAAATTATAAAAGCCCATATAAACGGCATTAACGGAGCGAACTCTTCCACCTGTTTTCCCAGCGCGATTCTCGGCTAATATCTCACGGCGATCGAAACACGTAGATAAAAAAATATCAAATTTATACCGTCCCATCGGCGGCGGGTATCTCTCGTGCGTGCACGCTGTTTAAAGCCGATGACGCACTTTGCGCATCGCGCAGATCCGAGATTTATCGCGGCTGCGTTCGCGACCGCCGGCTCTTGTCGGCGGCGGCACGGGAGTTACAATTAATTTAACGTGTCACTTGTGCGCGAGATGTTGGACGAGCAAAATGGATGAAGAAATTACATACGTCGCACGCGCGGATGAAAATAAGCCGGTAATTTGCCCGCGTTTTGCGGCGAAACTTTTGGACGGCGAAAATCGGCTTTGGCAGCGCGATTGTCATCAACATAATACAGTTAATGCATCGCAATAATTAATTAATAACCAACGCGGGAGAGATATATGCGCGCGCGCGCACACATACACGATGCATTATTAGCTTGTCAAATAATTGTATCAATAATCACGCATTGATAATTATTGTGTAATGAAAAAGCGAACGGCGCTCGTAAATCACGTCGGCCCCCGCAACATTTTCTGAAACGTCAAGTTTCAAGAAAGCGGCCGGGTGGATTTTAATTAAATTCTACGATCTCTCCTCGCGCGCTCTGAAACGACCGCGGCGTAGTAAGACGCTACCGGCTTAAGCTCTTCCTCGACTTACGATCTCTGCCCGAGGATGCTCCACGAGTCTCGCCCTTTGTCTGACAAAAGCGCAGGCATTGTCGAACGACCGCTCGTCTTCCCTAACCGGCCGAGCGCAGCATTGTTCGTGCTTATATTGTATTTTGGCATTACGAGTTAGCCGGTTTAATTGTTATTGTTCCGCGAGGCTTATCGAACACCATGCCCTGTTGCATTCCCACGCGAATCATCGCTCGGCATCGCAATTACTCCCTAAATCACTGAGCTCCCTTACCTGCGCGTGAGCAGTTATACGTAACTTACGACATTGACACCATTTATTGACTTTCCGATAGTGGTGCGCCCGCGAAACCACGCCCGATCCGTGCATCGCTATCTGTACCTACCCGTCGAATGTCCGGCGGTAATATTTAATTAACAATACCGCTAATCATAAAATTTCGCGACAAGCTACCTAATTTCTTTAACCAAAAAAAAAAAAAAAAAAAAAATTAATTACGGCACCTAATAATAATTATAACGGGAAAACTAATATTTGCGCACCGATGCCCGGGAAACGTTAAAAATCGGAACATCGTGCCTCGCGACAAACACGCTATCGTTGTACCGGCGGTTATCGCTCGGCCCTCCGGGCTCGTGTCTCCACGCAAGTCTTGCCATTATTCGGGAGCTAACCCGCGCGAGATCCTTGGAATAAGGACAATGAGAAAGTTAATTTCGCCCTACGATTCTCGAGGATGAGGGGGGCGAGAAAGGGAGCGGACATTCTCGCAGCCGGATAAAGTAAGCGGTATAGGTGGGCGTCGTGTGCGATAGGACAAGGTGACGGCGCCAAGGCGGTGGTGGTGGTGCGGTCGAGAGCGGGTTGAGGAGAGAGAGAAAGCGGCCATTTTGTTTCCGGTGTCCCGGGAGCACTTCCGGTCACCGTCACGCAGTCCCGCGCCAGAGAGTGCCCCCGAGCTCCTGAGAGATCTCCTTCCGCGATTATATTCAAATTAAATGCGCCGGTCCGACCGGTAATATACTGCCGCCAATTTAGCTACAACCCCCCGGGGGATGGCTCGCCTTACCTCCCTCCGTTTCGCGCATCGGAGCCGCAAGAACCATGCGAATTGTCTCGTTTTGCCGAGCCGCGTGCCGCCGGGGTTGATGATTTTCAGCCTGCGGTTTCGACGCCGGATCCTCGATAAAGAGCACCCATCGTGCGCGAGGATAGTGATCGTGGTGAACCAATCGACGCGGCACTAGTGAGAGGATTGTTTCCGGAATTTCGCGACAGATAAATGGATAGAAATGTACAGAGAAAAATACGGGACACATTGGCGACGAATATTGTAAGACTTGCAAGGCTCTCGCGTTAAATTATTTTATCTACATTAACAACGTTGACGTTCACGACGAGTTTAATTTTTTTTTTTCTTTTTATAAATTAACGCTTTACCTGAAACTATGTTTATCGTGACGCGCCTCCGTCTGCATTACAAAAGCGAGAAAAAATCGCGGAGGGGTCAAACTCTAACGACCAACGACAAAGGATGATCGCGACCACGGGTAACAAAACCGTAATCGTTCGTGCCGCGAGATCGACAATAAATTCCCGGTCGGCGCGACAAGGAATTCGCTTCCGTTTTGGTTGCGTCGCGCCGCGCGCACGTATCGCGTTCAAGCGCGGCTGCATCCGAACAGTGGGGTTTCGGTTGCACCATTTTCAATGGCGATAATCCGACGTGCCGAGAGGGCCTCGTTGCGCGCGAGTCGAACCTGCTTTGTCACCGGATAACCTAGACTCGCATTCCCGGCTCCGATGGCGATAGACCTGCCACTTCCCGTCCCCCTCGGTCTCCGCCACCTCTCGATACTCCCGACTGTCCCCCGGTCGTTCCTCTCCCGCCGATGGGCCCCCTCGCGCGTCCGATACCAGTCCCCGACAAACGCGCACACCCTCACACCCAGAGCCCTCGAGAGAGAGACGGGAACGGAAAGCGGACGTCATCGATGGCGCGAGCATATTCGTGCGCTTCAAAACGATACGCGGCAAGCGGTAATAGGCGTACCGTCGCGATTATCAGTGAAATACACCGCGGGGGAAACGGAATCGCGTTACTTGAACGAAACGGCCCGATTCTCAGGTGAGACGAGCCACCGGCGCGACTATGTAGCTACGAAACAGAATGAAAGATTACTCTCGCGAGCGAAGGAAAGAGAAGCGAAGAGGCGAGTGTCACAACGTTTGCGTTGGCCGTTACACGTGTATGCGTTTACTCGGTGAACTGTGGCCGACGGTGGCGGAGGGGTAGCTTTGCCGGAGGCGGCATCGCGGCACGGGGGTGAGTTTGTAATAGGCGTGCACGCGCGTACACGTGTGCGTGTGCATTTACGCGGCGCGCTGCCAATGATTTATGTATACCGCTAATTACCAGCGTGCACTGCACTGTTTTATCCGGCGATCATAGTTTTATTAGGCCAACCTGTGCATTGCGGTATTGTCAGCGCCAAAAGCAGCCCGACACGCCGAACAAACCCGCGTATCCCGGTTGCACCGAAATGCGCCGCGCGGTTACGATCGCCGCAAGCGCCGACACTTTCCGGCAGCGAAACCGTTTTGTCTACGTCTTCCTAATCTACGACATCTACTTGCATTTAATTCTCATTAATTAAAAACTAAGAACGTCTATTTCGTTTCATCGGAAACCTATTGTCTGAAAATTTAAACTTGCAAAACGTGGCCAATTATTTTAAATAAAAAATTACGTTTTATCCACGATTTCACGTGCCGCTCGAAATTTTTCCTGCATTCTGCAACCGTATGATGATAAATTATTTTGCGATAAAGTGGAACATGCCCATGGATTCGCAAGGGCGACGCGCAAAAAGGGGCCGTTGTTATAAATGAGAGACGCGATAGCTCTTAACGTCGAAATTAATTCATATCCGCCGTCGCCGTTGCTGCCTAGACGTAATCCCTGGATTTTTGGAGCGCCCTCGCGCAGAGCGATGGCTTTAATCTCCGGTTTAGGGACCTTGCTAGAAAATAGACGCACCTAAGCCCCATACGGCTTAACCGTGGCTTTAAACTCGTCGTACGCAAACGATCCGCGTCACTCTTACACATGACGCGCGATATATTGAAGCGCAGCTGACTCGCTTCCGGTCCGCAATTTGTTACGATCGAAATAATAGCGCGGCGTTGTGGTCGTCCCGTGCAACGTTCGGCCGTAAAAAGAAATAAAATTATTCACGCAAAACCGGGTGACGCGAAAACAGTTCCGACGTTGGTTTCTGCCAAGACCCAAATTTACCTTTTATTCGCACGATCCATTAGCCAACGGATTCCATAATTAACGCGAAAACAGCATCGTCAGTGCGCGCGCGAAATGCTCGCGACAGAGTAATTAGCGAGACACGGGATTCCGTTAAACGCGTAGAATTAATCGCGCAAATACGAGATTAGCCGATGTGGGACGGGCGCGTGTATGTGTGAGCACAATTCACGAACGCATATCCGTGAACCGGGTCTCTCTCTTTCTCAATTTCTCTCCTTCTCCCTGCTGCCCGTATTCCTCTATTTCGCTCTCTATAAAATATATATGTGCGTGCACGAATTGTATATTACATTGCCGATAAAACGATACCAAAATTGCCGCGCCGCAGCAAATATCGTTATAGAAACTAAAGCGATTCTGCCTCGGGTTCGCCGGCCGTGTCTAGATTTACTATAATTATATGCCTGAAACGCGATCGTAAACATTTCCGTACGACCGGCTTAATTGTCGCGGAATACGATTTATAAAAATCTAATTACCACTTCGCGGCTGGCAAATACGCCGCATTACGGCGGGGACGACAAATTTCAAACGAATAAATACAGGAAGCGCGTCGCCCGGACGGAGCTCAAAATGCGCTCGCACGAACGTCTCGCGCAACGTCCGCGTTTACTCTCGGCGAAATAAAAGCGCGGATCGCGCCAGGCCGACAGGCAGGTGCTTATTTATTAACGCGGACCTGGCGAAAAATTGTCCTTCGCAGGGCACCCGGGGGTTTTTCATGCGCGCGATGTAATCGCGGCAACGACACGCTCGCGATCGTCCCGCATTCGATAATCCGCGGCGGCCGGTGTTTGTGCGTAACGGCCGCGTCGTGCCGTGAAAACAATATACGCGTACATTTTTCGTTCCGCGCATGGCTCGGCATAAAGCGAGCCAATTACGAAAAAGCGCGGCCCAGCTCAGCTCGCCGAAACCGACGGCTGCATAGCGCGGTTGAAGATATCTCTCGACTGAGTGAGCCTTTGCCCTCGCGAGGAACCGCGCGATTTTTACGGCAAAAAAATCGCCGATCCGCGACGAATCGATCGTAACGAGCGTCGTAAATTAATCCGCTCTCCTTCCTTTCGCTAATTTCGCGAGCGAGAAACACAGGGGTTTGCCTCTCGCGGCAATAAACGTGCGCTCTACGCATCAACGTACGCGAAATTAA
Organism: Cardiocondyla obscurior; assembly: GCF_019399895.1. Classification (NCBI taxonomy): domain Eukaryota; kingdom Metazoa; phylum Arthropoda; class Insecta; order Hymenoptera; family Formicidae; genus Cardiocondyla; species Cardiocondyla obscurior. The sequence continues at coordinate 3,793,250 of NC_091876.1, forward strand.
AAAAAATCCGTGCCGTGTCCTCGTTACATCGCTCGTCAAAGAGAACAACGTGTTTTCGACGCAGGCGGGAGATTGACAAATTCGTGTGGCCACCGATTTTGACGGTCGCGTTATCGCTAATGCAATCTGAATTTCTTATTCCGCGAGCGTATTTGACACGCTATAATGCATGACGTGAAATTAAACGCGCCGGTGATATCACGGTCAGTTTTAATGCACAAAACTGCATAACGCTGCCGGAGAGCTCTTTCGATAATAGCGTACAGTGCGTTTGCAAAACGGAACGCCGGCCAATAAATAATAAGGGGGTACAAGAGATCGGTCGTGCGCGCGTGACCGTCGATAAAATAATAATTACCGTCGACAATGCGCCCGAACAAATTGCCCGTTAATTTTTGCCGATAAACATTCGTAAGCCCCGTAGAGGCGAAAACCGTATGCACGCGACGCGTAAATAATAGCCAAAATGCGATCACCAAAATCGCCTGCCTCACACCCGCGCGCGCGGAAGGGCGCGGTTTGCAC